>NC_134546.1:19688030-19991060 GCF_050624435.1 Tenrec ecaudatus | reverse complement strand
GAACAGGCTACACAGCCTACCCTGGCTTCTTCACATTCAAGGGGTAGAATAATCCATGGGAAGGCGTCTAAATGCTGCAGTGAAATCATTATAGGGAGAAAGCTGTAAAATCAAATTCCAAACATGGAAGGGATCGTTCAGCCATCGGCGTTCCGATGTTATTTGTTGGGGTGGATTTGGTACAGACAAAATGACCCAGGCCCACCTCGGGGCCAGCAGCTTTCATGAAGGAGCTGTACGCTGGGCAATTGTGGCTGTTAAATGTTGCCAGGAGAGGCTGCAATGTTGCCCTGGAAACTTCCCAGTTGTATTCATTTTCCATAAACCAAACTCACTGCCATGGAGTCGATGCCAGCTCATCGCGACCCTGCAGGGCAGGGTAAAACTGTACTTGTGAGTTTCCAAGACCCTAACTCATGACAGGAGGAGAAAACCCCTCTGCCCCGCCCTCTCTGCCCAGGAGTGGCTGGTGGTTTCAAACTGCTGACCCCGCACTTAGCAGTCCAATGGCTCCTCCACCAGGGTTCCTCTTATTTTCAGCAGAAAAGAACCAAAAATGAAGGCCTGCTTTTAATTTTTTTAACGAGTAAATCAGTAAGATGATATTCTCATGACCAATGTGTACTTTTCTACAAACTGCTTTTGAAAGACGATTAAAAAAACAAACAAAACCACGGTGTCGAGGCAATTCTGACTCAGTGACTTCTATATAGTGCTTCTGAGGCGGTAACTCTTTATGGGAGCAGACAGCCTCAACGTTCTCCCACAGAGTTCCTGGTGGCTTTGGACTGCCAACCTTGTGGCTAGTCATCCAGTGCATATCTGACAGCCAGGGCTTCTTAAAGACTGAGTGAAAATAAATAAATAACTCATCAAGTCAAATCTAACTGATAGGAGTTCATAATATAAACGAACCACAATTTACACAACCGTTTCCTGGCATTGGATTGGCTTGACTTAGAGTACTTCATCTATTTTAAATAGTACTATGATCAACATCCATCTATGTGTACTTCCCAAATTAGTTCCTTAGTATACATTCCAAAAAGTAAAATGTGTCTGCCAAAAGATATGTCCCTTTACTATATTTTATGGTAAAGCAATGTAAGCATATGAAACCATGAAAGGAATTGTATAGCAAATGTCTGCCTCTTCTGCAGTGGTTCTCAACCTTCCTGATGCCATGACCCTTTCATACAGTTCCTCATGTGGTGGTGACCCCCCAACCCCAACCATAAAATTTTTTTTGTTGCTATGTCATCACTGTCATTTTGCTACTGTTGTGAATTGGGCGACCCCTGTGAAAGGGTCGTTCAACCCCCAAAGGGGTCGCGACCCACAGGTTGAGAACCACTGCTATACAGTATACTTGCTCCCTTGATCTGCAAGTGTAGCATTATCTCATGTCTATCCAGTCATCTTCTATCTCCTGTTACCCCAAGTGTGACATGTTTCATGCGTTGGCTGCACAATGTCAAACTGATCCCGGGAAGTGTGTCTGCTTCCCCGCCGCTCGAATGACTATGTGTGGTAGCAGCACTTTCACGAGCTGCTCGCCTGATGGGTAAAAATGGCCTCTCGTTTTCCACATCCCTGTTTCTCTGATCCATGGGGAGGGACCAGCTGATTCCCCCTGCTCGATGCTCACTTGCCTTTCTCCTCTACGTTTGCTCTCGTGGCCCTTGTCCAGTTTGGATGAAATGACCGTCTGCTTTTGACCGCCCGAGTAAACCCCCTGACCGCCTGAGTAAAAAAGCATATGCACCTGCTCAGAGATGCCACTTCTCAGCTTCTTGGACTTTTAGGCTTGTGTCTGGGGCTTTCCCTGTCCAGTGCCATCTGCTGAGCATGATGCACTGCAGATTAGGCAGACAGTGACAATGACACGTGGGTTTCTTCTCAAGGACTTCGCACTGTCAGGGGAGGGAGGCCAGACCATTCTCTACGACTCAGAGAGCACAGCACCCGGGCTGGCTCCAGGATGCACAGAGAAGAGAAATCCAAACCCAAATGACTTGGGAATTTGGGGTGGGGGAGTCATCAGACAGCAGGAGGCTTTCCCCGTAGGACCCCAAAGTGAAGGCATTTGTCCTGCAGGAAGTGGCCTTCTGACTGTGGCCTGTGAGCCCTGCCCCGACCTGGGCAGGGCCCATGTTCCTGGGCTGAGAGTCACACAACTCACTGCCCACTCACACCGACTCTAGAGGACTGCGTAGCACGGCCTCTTGGATGTCCCCAGAGTGTAACATCCTAAGGGAGTAGAAAGCCCGTCTCCCCCTCAGGGTCGCGGGGCACAGGGATTTGGATTTCCAGGTGCGAGCGCTGCACCTCTGATGCACTGACTCTCCAGGCTCTGGGTTGGATTCCATCCAGAGAAGGAGTTCCACTACTTGAAATTAAATCATCAAAGCACAGCACGGAGATTGGGAGAAATAACAGTTAAAATCTGCATATGCTCCATCACAGGCCCCACCTCCCTTACCCTCTTCTCCTTAGGTGCCTTGGGTGTCAGAGGCTGAACCCCCAGAGAGTTGAGGCTCTGAGAAAGAGAGCAGTCTGTGGGGTCAGAGACTGCTCAGGAGGCAGGGGATCTTAGAGGCCCCAAGGTCCCTCACGCCCATTGCAGAGGGACCCGGAGAAGTGATGTGACTGAGCCAAGACCCTCCGGCCTGTTGCCACAAAGTGGATCCAGAACTTTCCACCCCTAGGAGAAGGCCTGGTGCTGAGGCCAGGACAAGCTCCAGGGTGGCCAGGATGCTACGGATGGAGGCTGGGCCTCCAACGACAAACTGTGGTCTCACCGCTTGCTGAAATACGGGGGCAGGGGAGCCAGGAAAGCCCTAGGCCCCTGTCTGACCTGAAGGGAGAGCCAGTTATAATGTGCTAAAGAGCCCCCTCCTCTCCCTACAGGATCGTTATTCTCCGCAGAACTTCACAAGGAATATTGGGAAGGCTCTGGACATCCTCCACGCCGAGGTGCACAGCTAGCCCGGGCTGCACAGCCTCCTTCACCGCGGGCCCCAGACCTGACCTGCATGGGCTCTGACTTCCTGCTGTGCCCTTACAGGGGCCCCTTCCCTGGGGACCAGCACAGACCTCACTGTTGGCCATAGACTCAAAGCCACTGAGAAGGGGGGGTGGGGCGGGCAGGAAATGGATGGGACCTGACTGAGGCCACAGACCTGGCACACCAGTAAGAGGAGCACGCCCCAGACCAGATGAGAGCCTGCAGCCGGCTCCTCCAGGGACTGTCCTCTTGGGTCCTGACGCTGCCTTTCCTCAGGTTCCGCGGGCGTTTGTGAACCTGGTCGTGATGCTGGAGATCATTGCCCTGAGGGAGCTGTACCAGGAGAAGAGAGTGAACTGCCCAAGGCTGATCCTCAAGTAAGACGAACGTCTCCTTCCCCGACTCCCAAAGTGGGGGGTGTGGGAGAGGGGCTTTCTAGAGATTGACTCAGAGGAGTTAGAAAACCCTAGGGTAGAGTGTGAGAAGTCCTGAGACCATCCCGGTTTTTCACCTGCAAAGAGAGAGAGGACACCCCATGGGTTTTGTGCCCCCAAGAGGAACCTCAGCTACCTGTTCTCTAAAGGGGAGCGTCTAAACCCCCTAACTTGCTCCTGAGTCCCGGGGGCCCCCGTGACACCTTTGACTCTGCAGAGAAAGGAATGGAGTCTGGCAGCATGGGCATGGTATGGGCAGTGCCAGTCCTCTGCCAGGACCTGCTTTAGAGTGTGTCTGGAGCCTCAGTACCCTCTCTGGGCAGCATGGCCTGGCAAGGGACCCTGAGAGCTGTGGGTGCCCCGGGCTGGGCACTAACAAAGGAGCATTATAGTTCCTTGTCAGCGGAGTGGGGGTCCAATCTAAAGCAGACAGTGCCTTCCCCAGAGAAGAGAGAGGCCCGGTCCTGGGAGAACCTCTGAGAGGCCTCTGTCACCCCTCAGCCATTAGAGGCTCAGAGAGATGGCAGTCCAAGTGTAAGACTGCTTTTGACGTCCCCAGCAGGCCTTTCTGCACGTCCTGCTCCAGACCTGTGACTCCCACTTCCTCCAGTCCCTGCGCCCCTGGGCTGCAGAGCCACCTGCTGAGGAAGGCTGTCACCAGTGAGCATGATGGGACCCTATAGACTATCATGGCTCAAGGTCCTGAGGAGGCCTTTGCCAGGTCTGTTCTCAGAACCGAAATAGCTCCAAACCCCAAGTGTCAGGGTGAGGCCAGCACAGGTCACCTTGCCTGCCACTGGTCCCGGGCCTGGCCTCCCTCCCAGCCTGTGCTGTGTGAGGGTGCATGTGCATGCACATGCACACACAAACACTGTGTGCACATACCATGTACAAACACACATGTGCACACACCCAAACACACAGATACACATGAACGCATACATACGCAACCACACACATACATGGACAAGCACACACATACCCATACACACATTTACATGGACACACATATATACACACATGCACACACATAGATACATGCGCTCACACACATGCACATACATGGACAGACACACATACATACAAACACACACATGCAGCCCCTCAGGTGGCTGTGCTTCCCCCGGCAGGGCTGACTCGATGGCCAGCCATGCCCCGCGTCCACCGCACCCAAAGCCTAGACTGTAAGTGTTCCTGCAGCCGGGGAGGCCCCTGTGAGAAGTCTGCCGCAGAGGGCACGAGCGCCGGGAGGTTTGTGCACCGCTGTGAGTGGAAAGAAAGGGTGGTGGTTGAAACCCACCGGAGGGTCTGGGAAGACCAGCTCGTCCACTTGCTTCTCATGAGCTCCCAGCCAAGGGGGCCCGGGGCAGAGCCCACTCCACAACAGCCCACAGAAACCCGCGCAGAGCAAGGCGACTGCAGTTCAAGTCCCGGCTTCCACACTCAGCCTTCCTGTGGCCTCGAGAAAGCTCCGACCCCCTCGGAGCCTCAGTGTGTTCTCATCCACAGACAGGGGACGATGGCTGTGGGTGAGCTGGCTCTGCTACCAAGCTCTGAGCACAGCGACTCCGTGCACGGGAGCCGTGGCCCGTGTTTTCCCCACTGGTTTTTCAAAGGCATGAGGCCTCCTCTCCACGGTGTGGCCCTCACTCAGCCGCCAGGAAGGTGGGCTCCCTAAAACGTACCCCTGCAGACGCCAGGAGAAAGGAGAACTGCTTTGTTTGACAGAGTGAATCCAGATGTGGGCACTTACCTCAGCTTCCCTGATCCAGTCAACAGATTAGCCAGCTAGCGAGACCCTCCCGTCCACCCCAGCGCGGTAGCTTAGTCCCTGTCTCCTCCGAGTTAAAAGACTCAATGTTTCTGCACCACGCATTCAGATCAGTGGTTTTAGGGGCTATCTCTGGTTTGGCCTGCAGGTCCCTGTGTCCCTGTGTCCTGAAGTTTGATGATAACACAACAGAACTCGCCACCCTCATTGAAGTGAACAGAAAGTATCAGGTAAGCTGAGACGTGCACAGGAACTGCACTGTGGTTTGATCGCTCTGTTTAGAGAATGAGTAAATGCTCAGGTAACTTTGACCATGGCACTGACATCTCCGTCCACGGGGCAGCAGGGGCCATGGTCTAAAGATGCGCTTCAAGCTACAAAGACAAGTGACCTGTAGGCCGGTGCCCTGGCCTCCCCAGGGAAACAGGTGTTTCCCAAGTGTCCATGGAGAAATGTGGAAACTGCCCTGGGAGGCAATTTCAGAGTGGCCCTGACTCGCCCCAAACCCTGACTGTGCCCACTGTGCTGTGATGGGGTGGACACACGCTCTGTGAGCCTCAGGCTCCTGGATGAGACTCAGAAGCAGAATCCCCAACTTCCCGAGGGAGGAGCCAGGAAAAGTCAATGGACTCCCAGCGTCCCTGCAGGACAGAGCTGAGCCACCCCATGGGCTTGTTTCGGAGGCAGGAGCCTTTCATTTGTGTATTTATGTTAATCGCTGCATAGGCACTTCACCCACCTGTCCTACACGTCAATAATTCAGCCATATCAAGGAGAGTTGTACCATGATCACCACAGTACATTCCAGAACATTTTCTTCTTCCGGGCACCCATTGTTATTCACGGAGTTATTGAGAGGTGGAAAACGTAGGTGCAGAACGGAGATAGAACTTACCCAGGCATGTGAAGCTTAGAAAGGTTTTACTGAGGGAAAGAACTCCCGGGAGGGAAGGGAGAGCAGAGAAAGGGACAGGAGCATCTTGAACTCCCGGGCGGGTTCCAGGATCCAAGATCCAAGTTAGATCAGGGAAATTGGAATGAGGGGGAAGAGGCTGCACAGTCCAGCTCTGGCCTTGAGAGGTGAGGGGTAGGGGGGTGCTCTGTGGACCCTGCCCGGAGATATAAGCTCCTTGGAATGCTGGAGGCAGGGACTGCACAGTCCCGCAGATCACCCGTCTTTCTGAGAGACTAGGGGAAGGGCTGGACCCAGCCCAAAGAGTTACTTTTTTAATAATTGTGGCAAAAGGTACACTAGGATACATCCTCCAACTCCACACCTCCTACAGGTACGATTCAGAGCCAGCGATCACTCTCTTCCTGTTGCACATCCGTTACTGAGCCCCTTTTCCAGATGATTCTGCCACCAGTCAGTCTTTACAGGGGCACAAAGCCATGGCTTTCTCCTACTGAGCAGCGGGTGGTTTCGAACGGTTGACCTTGTGGTTGCCATCCCAACTCCCAATGCCCTGGGAAGCACCAGGCACACAGAGGAAGCCACCTCTCCTGACCCCTCCCCTCCAGTCTGGTCGGAATGAGGCACTCGGGGCAGAGAAAGGCAGCACCTTTGTGTCTTTCCCCATCACATCGTTTACCAGAGGAGCTGACTCCCCTGACAGCTTTGTGTTGGCTTCCCAATGATCTGTCACCCACGACGTCAGTGGCAGGTTTTGCAGCTGTTCCAGAGTGGTCTGCAAACATTGGACCCATCCTCCAACTCACAGATTCTCTGGAATAGAAACACTTCCTGGGGCCTCTGTTGGTGGCAACCATGCCTGCTGGTGCGTGGGGCTCTGAGCCATGAACCTCTGGATATCGTTCTCTGACGCTCTCGCCCAACCTCTGGTGGAGATTCATGCCATCAAAGACCAGACTCTCCGTCCTGTGCCTGAGAAAGAGCCCGGGATGGAGCGCGTGGAAAGAGCCCACCAAGGCGAAGCGGAACAAGCCCCCGTTTCCACTCAGCCACGTGTCCGGTCCTTGGAGCCCCACAGCTGCAGTCCTCCCCTCTGTCCCTGCCTCTGTGTCCTCGTCCCTGCACCTGCGCCCTGACCTGTCCCTTTGCCTCCCTCAGGAGGAGACCCACCTGCTGGTGGAGAGCGGGCGGTACGACACCAAGGAAGATTTCACAGTGGTGGTGCAGCCCTTCCTGGAAAACGTGGCCATGCCCAAGACCCCGGTAAAGAAAGAAAAGCCTGGCGGGAGCCCAGAGCCCCCAGCGGCGTCACAAGACGATGTGTGTTGTCCCACACCTCGGTGACATCCCGCTCCCCCCTTTTCTGCCCTGTGACCAGGAGGGGTTGCCAGACCACTCGTTCTTTGCTCCCGACTGCTTCCACTTCAGTGCCAAGGCTCACAACCAGGCGGCCAGCGGCCTGTGGAACAACATGGTGAGATGGCTGAGGTTGGCCAGGCTCTGTCCCTCCCTCCCCGACCCCCAGACCTGCACCTGACTTTCAGCTCCCGCCTCCTCGGCCTCACTTCCTTCCCCCTGCTTCTTGGTTCAGCTGGAGCCCATCAACCAGAAGACATCACGGCACGAGTTTGAAATCAAGTCCAACCTCACGTGTCCGGATCAGGTAGCGTGAAGCCTCCCTGTGGCAGACCACCTAGAGCACCTTTCCCAGGGTTCCTCTCTCTGCAAGTCTGCCGGGCTCACTGCACCCCAGGCTCTAACCCCAGCCTGCTCCGCCCTGACTCCCCTCAGCCTCTGTGTCACAGGGAGCCCCGGGCTGGACGTCGCTCTTTCAGGGCAGGGAGGCAACAAGGCCACAGCCTCCAGCTCCACACTGAAGGCTTCCTGAGACAGGAGAAGGCTCTGTGTTCCCGTAGCCCCTGCCTCCCTGGGAGCATGGGCGCATCCAGAGCCGGGCCCAGAAGGAGATCCCACTGGGTGTGGAGGGGAGCCAGTGAGCAGAGGAGAGGTTGGAGTGGGGGCGTTGCTAGGACACAAACCTGGAAGGGGAGAACGTGACCCCACTTGTCAGGTTCTGGGGGCTGTGCGGCTGCCACTTTCTGCTCTATAAAGTCCTCTGTGACCCCAGAGGGGCCCAGGCCTGACACTGGGAACTACTCTGCTGGGCTTGTGTGGAGCTGAGCCCTCATCTCTGGACAAGAAGGAGCCCACACAACCTGGGGTGGGGAGAGAGACAGGGGAGCAGAGACCAGCAGCAGTGGAGCCCTGGGCTTCATCAGCAGAGAGTGGGTGTGCTGTTAGGACAGGGCCAGAGAAGAACCGGAGGTGACAGGGGGGTTCCCCAATGGGCAGAATCAGCCCGTGTGTTCCTAAGGAGCCCTGCTGGGCTCTGGCTGCTGAGAAGGCACCAGTGTGTCCTGGAGGGTCTGGCCTTGGGGGTGTGGGGCAAGGAAGGCCGAGGCTGTCCTAGGACAGGGTCAGTGCGTGTTGAAGGCTGGGGAACAGTGTGGGGAATGTGCTGGATTTCCACATGTCTTACCCCCCTTTCCCTGCCTTCTCACAGGCCTGGCCGTTTCTGAGCACCTACAAGAACCTGCAGGTATGGCATGTGGCTCCCTCCATGCACACTGGGGAATGTGGTGGCCAGCCCTGGGCGGGACGATCCCAGCAGGGCATGAGAGAAAGAGAGTCCCTGAGGGGCTCTCCCAAGGAGGGCTCCCTCGGCCCCACTCTTATGTGAAGGCCATACACCTGCTGTTGTTGTAATGTGCCATCAAGTCATTTCTAACTCACTGCAACCTCGTGTATGACAGAACCAAAGAGCCTCTGGTCCTGTGCTATCCTCACCACTGGTCTTGTACGTGGGCCTGTCGCTGGGGCCAGAGTGTCCATCCTCAGTGAGGGCCTTCCTCGATTTCATGGGCCCTCTACCAGGCATGGTGTCCCTCTCCAGGAGCGGGTCTCCTGATGATCACATGTACAGAGCATGTAAGACAAAGTCATGCCACCCTTGCTTCAAAGGACCATTTATCTGTCCTCTTCCATGACAGCTTTATGTGTTCTTTTGTGGGTTGATGATGTGTTTAATATTTTTTACCGGCACTGGAATACAAAAGCATTGATTCTACCTCTTGGTCTAGCTGTGAGGATTTTTGTTTTCTTTACATGGAGCTGCCATCCATACAGAAGGCTGCGACCCTTGACCCTCCTCAGCAAGTTCATCAAGGCCTCCTCATTCTCAGCTCGCAACACTGTATCATCTTCATGTTGCATGCAACATCTACCTGCTATCAGCAGTGATCTCTCTTATTCCAATAATATCAAGGTTCTCCTGAATCCATCGATGGACTGCTGCAACCTCTGTGGGATCTCTTCAGCAAAGTCTTACTTGCATGTGATTTTAATGATATTGTTCTATAGCTCGAGCATTCTGTTGAGTCACCTGTCTTTGGAATGGGTACAAATATGGATCTTTGTCAGTCCATTGGCCAAGTAGCTGTCTTCCAAATTTCCTGGCAGCCAAGTGAGTGCTTCCAGTGCTTCCTCAGCTTGTTGAAACATTTCCATCGATTCCTGGAGCCCTGTTTTTAGTCTAATGCCTTCGGTGCAGCTTGAACTTCTTCCTTTCATACCATTGGTCCATGCTCATATGCTACCTCGTGAAATGGTGGAATTTCAACTACCGTATATACTCGAATATAAGCCCACCCGAGTATAAGCCGAGGTACCTAATTATTACCTGGGAAACCAGAAAAACTGATTGACTCGAGCATAAGCCTAGGGTGGGAAATGCAGGATGTTAATTAACAGAGACCAGAGGGGAGAGACGGAGTGCTGCCACAGACACATCCTTAGCAGTTCAGCTGTCGGTGTAAGTGAATCACTACGGGTGCTTCTGTGAATTGGAGCCGTCCATGTCAGAGGATGGCTCTGATTGCTTAGATGTGAGTAAACAAACATTCAAAGCCCTGCAGTGTCAGCGGGGCTTTGAATGAACAGCGGAGGAATGGCAATCACCCACGAGATGTTACACCTCACTGGGGTACCACTGACCTGCGTATAAGCCGAACCCCAGTTTTTCATCACATTTTTTGTGCTGAAAAACTCCGCTTATACACAAGTATTTACAGTAGCTCTTTTTGGTACAGTGGTTCTGTGTAATCTTTCCATCTTCTTTTGCTGTCTACTGCCCCCTTCCATATTTTGACTGTAGAATCTTTCAATATTGCAGCTCAAGCCTTAACTTTTCCCTTCAGTTTAAGGTATGCTGAGTGTGTTTTTTGTCTTTGGTTTCCTTACTGCTGGTCTTTGCACATTTCATTATAATGTCGCACTTTTGTTTCTTAGCTGCCATTTGGAACTTTGTGTTTTAGTTCTTTTACCTCATCATTTTTTCTGTTTGCCTTCACTACCCTATGATTAAGAACAAGTTTCAGAGTCTCCTCTTATGCCCACTTTGATCTCTTCTGTCTTTTTAATGACCGTTTGCTTTCTTCATGCGTGGTGTTCTTGGTATCCCCCCACAGCTCATCAGGTGTTCTGTCCTTAGTGTTTAATGTGTCAAATTATTTCTCGAGATATTCTTGAATACTTAAGGTCATATGTCGACTCTCATGGACTTGTTTGAAGTTTCTTCAGCTTCAACTTGAACTTACGTATGAGCAATTGAAGGTCTGCTCCAATCAGCCCCTGGCTTGGTGCTAGCTGCAGGTACCAAGCTTCCCCATCCTCTCTCCCCGCAGATGTAGTCAATTTGATTTCTGTGCATCTCATCTGGAGATGTCCAGATGTGGAGTCACTGTTTGTGTTGTTCAAAGAAGGCATTCACAGTGACGAGGTTGCAGAATTCCCTCATGTCATCTCTAGCTGCATTTCTGTCACCCGGGATATATTTTCCAAGGACTATTTCTTTCACTAGGAGCTCTGGTGGTGTAGTGGTCATGGTATGGGGCACTAACCACAAGGTCAGCTGTTTGAAACCAGCAACCTGTTCCATGGGAGAAAGCCAGGGCTTTCTATTCTCAGAAACTCACAGTTCTACCCTGGTCTGATGGTCACTGTGAGTGGGCAGTGATTCGATGGCAGTGAGTCTGAGTTTTGAGATTCCTTCCTCTTTGTTTCCACGTTTTCATTGCACTCATCAATAATTATCAATATGGCTTGGTTGCATGTTTGATCAAATTTTAGACTGAAAACGTTGGTAGAATTCAATTTCTGCACCACTAGCTTTAGCAGTTGGTGCATACATTTCAATAATAGTTGTATTGACTGGATTTCCTTGTATGCAGATAGGTATTATTAATTCATTCCCAACAGATCGTATGATTTTTTAAAATTAAAAATGGCAACACCACTCCATTTCAGCTCACTAAGGCCTAGAATATGGATTTTGATGTGTTCCATGTTCTTTTTGAATTCCAGTTTTCCTAGATTCATATGTCATACTTTCCAAGTTCCAATTATTATTTGGCGTTCGCAGCTCTTTCTTCTCATTTTGGATTGTGTGCATCTATTCTGCGTGGGCTTCTAGAGGCGGGTGGAAGGCAGAGTGAGTTCCATTGAGAGTGGCCTAGGCAGTGGCCCAAACAACCAAATCAAAGCTTCATCAAAGATGTGTTAGTAAATGCAGATAGCGATGCACTTTACAAATAAGGCGGTGGTGGTGACGGTGGTGGTGGTGATGGTGGTGACGGTGTTGGTGTTGGTGGTGACGGTGGTGGTGGTGGTGACGGTGATGGTGGTGGTGGTGACGGTGGTGGTGGTGGTGGTGACGGTGACGGTGGTGGTGGTGACGGTGGTGTTGTTGGTGGTGACGGTGGTGACGGTGTTGGTGGTGACGGTGGTGGTGGTGGTGACAGTGATGGTGGTGGTGGTGGAGGTGGTGGTGGTGACGGTGATGGTGTTGGTGGTGACGGTGGTGGTGTTGGTGACGGTGGTGGTGGTGGTGACGGTGGGGGTGTTGGTGGTGACGGTGGTGGTGGTGGTGGTGACGGTGAGTGTTGGTGGTGACGGTGGTGGTGTTGGTGGTGACGGTGGTGGTGTTGGTGGTGACGGTGGTGGTGGTGACGGTGATGGTGGTGGTGACGGTGATGGTGTTGGTGACGGTGATGGTGTTGGTGGTGACGGTGGTAGTGTTGGTGGTGACGGTGGTGGTGTTGGTGGTGACTGTGATGGTGGTGGTGGTAACGGTGACGATGGTGTTGCTGAGGGTGATGGTGAAGAAACAAGGGAATCAGAGCCCTGCTTCTTGCATTGGATGATGGAGAGGTCTGAACTGGATCCAACTTCAACCTGTCCGATGTTCTAAAAGAAGAGGCCTGGCGGTGCAGACATTAAAACACACAGCGGTTCAAACCCACCAACTGCTCACTGGCAGACAGCCGAGGCTGGCTGCTCCCATACGACTTCCAGCCTTCAGAACTGTATGGGTGCAGTTATTCCTCGTTCCATAGGGTTGCCGAGTCAGAGTCGAATTGATGGCAGGGAGAGGTTTTGGTGTGGGATATTTGAAACATCTAGAGAGCTTTCTCAAAATGCCTCAGGAACGGGGCCTAAGACTCTATGTCTTCAAGCTCCCTGCGTGAGCCTGGTGTCCAGCCAGCCTCTCTGGCCCCTTTCAACCCTGAGATTTTCTGGTTTGATTCTACACCCATAGAATCATGGGACGTGGCTGCCATGCATGGACAGAGCACCCTCGCCCTCCCTTCCCACCTCAGGTAAGCCCCGTATGACAGACCAGGAGTTCTTCAATAAGACTTACTATGCAAATTATAGGATACATTTAGTCCCTGTGCGGGCTTCCTACCTGGGGTGGTCTCCTAGGACAAGTCCCCCTCTCCCCTGCAGCCTTAGCAGGTCCAGCAGGCCCCAGTGCTCAGGTCCAGGAGCTGCGTGCAGCCCCCCTGCCTCCACCTGTTAGAGGGAGCTCCGCAGTGCAGGGCCCACCTCCTACGGAGCTGCTTTTGTGGCCCAGGGTCTGTGGTCTCAGTCCCAGAGTCCTGGTCAGCAGGGGCGCCTGGAAAATCCCCTGGGCCCTTCAGGGGAGGCTTGGAGGCAGGGAAGGCCCGACAGACGACTCCCCAGGTTCTTGCTGGGAACCTGCATCCAGCTCTGACTGGCTCCACCCCCCATGGTCCAGTGTCCATCTGCACTCGACCACAGCTGGCCCACATGACTGCGAGGCGCCAAAGTGGTGGGACCCTAGTGTTCCCTGTATGGAGGAGGACCCTTCCGTGGCTCCCTTCTCTTTCCTCTAGTACTGACTTGTCTCCCCAGTTCTCCTCCTCTCTCCACCTCCTCTCTCCTTCCCCCAGCCCACTTTGCTTGGCCCTCTCCTCCCCTATGCAGGCCTGGAATCAGTTGATGGTCTCTCTGATGCCCCCATCTATTTCCACACAACCACTGCCCTCCTGTGCCCCGAGTCTCCCCCTGCATGGCCCAAACACACCCTCGGCTCTCATTTCCATTCTTGCTCCAACCGGAAGAGCCACGTGTGTCCTCTTGTCTTTCCAGTGCATGCCCTGAGACCTGCAGACGTTCAAGTGGTGGCTGCTCTCGGTGATTCTCTCACGGTGAGGACTCCTGGGCTCTGGTCTGGGTGGCGGTGGCTGGACCAGGTTCTGTGGCCTGCCGTGAACAGCAGAAGGCACTGTCCACCTATTCTGATGTGGGGGGAGGGGTGTGGGTGGGTGCAGGATGTCAGGGGGAGGCAAGCAGCCTCTTCTGCATGGCTTCTAAGGCCTTTGTCACCTCCCTTAGAAATTACAGACAGATCTTCCAGACTGCCGCCTGCCACCTCCGTGCTTCAAGTTTTGAAGCCAAATGATTCATTAAAGGACTAACCTTTGGGTCAGACATATAACATGGGGGTGGGAGGAGGAGGGAATGAAGCTAAGCTGTACCCACCTACCCCACCTTCCATGATGAATCCTTTGCCGTTATCCAACTATTCCAAAGAGGGGCCTGCCTCAGGATGCCATCTCTCCAGATTCTTTTTTTAAGTAGTAGAGGTGATTTTGCACAATTAATAATTCACCCTGCTCAGTGCTGGGCATGGTGCCCAGCAATATGCTGGTGTTCTGTCTCCTGGTCTCCTCAGAAGGAGCCCTGCTGGGACTGTGGGTTAAGCAACAGGCCGGCTGTTGAAACCCACCAGCTGCTCCTCCAGAGATCAATGAGGCAGCCTTGGAACCCCTCTGGGGCAACCGTACTCTGCCCTTCAGGGTCACTTGGAGTTGGAATTGACGCGACCCCAGGGGGGGTTAGTCTCCTTAAAATGCACTCATTATAAAGTGGGTCCCACCAGTTCCAGGTGAAGAGGTTGATGGCTGGGCAGGCTCAGTCATGCCCCACCAGGCCTGGGCCGGGCCTCCGGTCCAGACAGAAGCCTCTGAGAGTCAGTCAAGTGAAGGACCTGGCTTGTACGCACGTGGTGGCGGGTGTGGTGGAAGTCAGAGATGCACACATTGGAGGCTCACGGGCCTCCGGGCCAGGGCTGGTCAGGCGAGGAGGAGACCATCGGTGTCTACCGCTTCAGAGGCCCTGTGCTTTAACGCGTCCCTCTTCTCCGGCCTGCTATTGTTAATTTGGATTTCGGTCTGCTTTTAAAGGCTGGCAATGGAATTGCCACCAAACCAGATGACCTTCTTGATGTCACCACACAGTATCGGGGACTGTCATACAGGTAACGTTAACCCTTGACCTGCCTCGGTGCCCCCCACCCCCACCCCATGCTCGCCCACAGAGACTGCTTGTCCCTGTGCACAAGGATACCAGAGAGCAAGGGCCAGGTCTGGAAGGGGCCGGCGGAAGGAAAACCTACATCTTTTTGCAAAACGTGGAGTTTATTGGGAAGGGGGTTTGGGGTGGTGGTGGGAATGCGTATTTCACTGTTGATAATCTTCTTTTCTTTTTAATTAAGCAGAGAAAGTAAACCAAGGTTCTGATCAGACTCCAGGGCCAACAAACCCAACACTAAATGCACCAGAAAAGCACCAAATCCCTGAGCTTCCAGCCCGTGTCTGTGCAGTCCGTGATGTCCTCCTGCTCTGTTTACTGTCTCCAGGCCTCTATTCATGTCTCTCGGCACACTCGCGCGTGCACACACACACACACACACACACGCGCGCGCGTGCGCACGCACGCACCTGCCCAGAGAAGCCCTGAAACCCACCACCCACTGCAGAAGGAAATAGCTTCACATCAACAGGCACGACTGAGCCCACCCTAGCTGTCCCATCCTGGGGCGGGGGAGGGAGCGTATGTCTTAAAAGGAGGTTCTCCCTGCCATCGAGTTCATCTGCCTCGTCATGACCCCACAGGACAGAGAACTGTCCCCTTTGTATTGCTGAGACTTTGAGTCTTTTTTGTTCAGCAGTTTTAATGGAATATGTTTAAATAGATCAGTCAGATTCAGAAGAATTGTACAATTATCACCACTATCAACTTCAGAACATTTTCTCCTCATACACATCGCTGTTAGAGTCCCCACTTCCCCCCAACTTCCCCTGCCATTCCCTGGGGTAATTATATACCCAGCGACTGTCTCTATAGATTGACCCACCCTGGATTTCATCTACTGAAAATTATATAAAATACCCACAGGAGGCAAACAAACAACAAACCCAGCAACAATGACAAAATGAAACAGAGAAAAACCTCAATGGAAAAGAAAGCAGAAAAGATCACAACTGAAACTACTTTAAAATGCGTCAAAGGGGAGCTCCCTGACTATATCTGCCATAATAGATGTTCCAGTGGCCTCTGTCTGATAGCAAGGGGAGCCGCATCCCTGGAGCGTTGTCAGAGAGAATTCCCTGGAGGCTTCATCCAGGTGAAGATTCTGCAAATGGATTTGGGGCTTCCACTGCAGCCAGAGCCTTCTGTAACTAGAGGTTTCATACTTTAAGCTCTGATATCGCTCCCTCCTTTGGATCTGGAGTTGATTACTCACAACCCGTGGGTCACCCAGGCTGGTGTGCTTTTTTTATGTGGACTTAGTTGGGGACTGTAAATCTGGAAGTAGATGGCCTCATCTCTTTCCTTTGGAGCCAGGGCTGGGTTCACACTGCTGGCCTTGCAGTTTACAGTGCAGTGCAGAATCTGCTATGCCACCAGGGCTCCTTGAGGGGGCAGCGCAGGGGAGGAAAATTGTGTGTGGAAGGCATAATTAAGTCCTGGTGCTCAGTTGGCAAGTACTGCTTGGTAGTGAGCTACATGAATGCTGCAGGACTGCAGAATAGTAGCCACCCCTGGCAGCAGAGCTGGGAGGCTTCACAGGGAAGATGTCAGACTAGCTACTAGGCAGGTGGATAGGACGAGAGGGCATTCCCAAGAGAACAGGAAAACCTCGGAATGTGTAGGGTGAGGGGGTTTGGGTGTTGGTATTCTTGCGTTTCTTTCTTCCCTCATGAAGTTCCCCCCGTTCCTGTGTGCCTCTGTCTGCATCCATTTGCTACCTTGGCAAACAGCTAGGAGAAAGTCAACAGTGCCCAGGAGAGCTTGGGAGCTTGCCTCTTCCCTTGTCTTCAGCTCAATGCCAAAACCAAACTCCCCGCCACAGGGTGGATCCAGACACCTAGCAACCCCAAGGACAGGGGAGCACGGACCGATGGGTTTCCGGGCCTCTAACTCCCTCTGGGAGTGGAAAAGCCAGTCTTTTTTCCCCCTTCTTTTCCCCCTACTCTTCAAAGTTCGCTCACACACAGCATCCCCCAGCAAGTGGGAAGGAGCGGCCTGGGGGCTGACCTGCACTGTGGTCATTTCCCTGGACAAACCCAAAGAGAGTCACTCAGAGGAAGGTTCCCTGGAGGGAAAGGTGACATCACTGAGTCTGTAGCAATCAAGGAGTCCAGGGGGTGCTTGGCAGGAGGTCACTGCCCTGCTGAGAGCTGAGGAAGAAATGCCTCCTCCGCCTCCACTGCCCACAGAGAAATGGGCAGGCTCCGCCAGGGGCGTGGTCTCTAACCAGCTGCCCTGGAACAACCAGAACCTCCCTCCCAACCACTCTGGCCCCAAGGCTACTGAGGCTGCAATGAGACATGAAAAGCCAGAGAGAGCGAAAGAAACCGGATTTTTCAAAGCATGATGCTGCCCAGCAGCTACCCCCGTCTTAGCTCACAGAAGCAGTGACCTCACATCGCTGTGTGGGAAAGCAGAAAATGTGGACCAGTGGAGAGCCCTCTGGGGAAGAGAGGTCTGCCCCGGGGGCACACCCAGCAGCTGCATGGGCGCCTGAGGTGGGGATGGGAAGAGGCAGAAGGAGCTCTTTCCTGCACTACTGAGTTTTGACTTGATGGCAGTGGGACCACCCCCCCACCCTTTCATATAATACATATTAACATCCCCGTGAAAATAGCTATGTAGCAGACTTATTTGAGAAAAGAAATTTGCTGATATCGTTGGCATTTCTAGATCAGAAATGCCAAGCAAGTGATGACTCCTAAGTAAAAGTAGGGCAGTGGGGTGGCAGTTGGGCCTTTCCCCCCAAAGCCTTGGCGGGAGACTCCTTGGAGGATTGAGGAAGTTTGTGGGCAGGAGCTGCTGAAGGAGGTCTGCCTGTGAGAGCATCTCCGAGCACCCCGGCTCTGTAAAAATCCTAAGCCAGTGAAAGAGCCCAACTCCCGGCTAAGTTCACACCGGCAGGTCTCTAGACCATTGCTCTTTCTCCCATTAAGAGACATCCTCTTCTTTGAGACCATTCCAAGGGCCCAAATAAAATTTACCCAGAAAAAACACTGCCTTCCTGTGTCTTTTAATTTGGAGTTTAGTCCCAGGTGATTGAAAGTCCAACAAATGTTTCTAGGACATCTTTGGAGAAATGTGTCTTTGGCGCACTGGGCTGGCAAGGAGCACAGAAAGCCCAGCCCTAGAACGCACGCACGGTGCCATGGACGTGACCTTGACTCTGAGGGGCCCAGGGCAGACTATGGTTTGGTATGGCTTTCTTTCAGGTTTCACAGAGTTTCAGTCAAAATACGAGCTTTACTATTTCTACTCCTCCGTATTTGTATTATATTTTTATTGTTCCGTAAGATCTTTCCCCCAGGCTCATTCAAATGGCGCAAGAAGGAGGTTTTGGGCAGCAAAATGGTCTTGAGGAGCCGCCCCCCTTGTTTTAGAACAAAAATGTCTTTAGCCAAGAAATTGCAACAGAAATCAAATGATGTAATCGTGCATTAATCTATGTTTCTGCATAGCGCAGAGCAAAAGGAGGTAGTTAGAACACAGTGATTCGAGAAAGCACATGTAGTTATCTTCCCAAGTGCGGTGTTCTGGTTCAGTGCCTCTAGTCCAGAGGAAGAAGAGTCAAGGAGCGGAGAAGGGAGCAGCTTCAGCTTCATGCGAAGTTGGGGAAGAACTGGAAAGTCATGTAAACAACCCGTCACTGGCCACATGCTAATCAGGCATTTGATGGGAGTTGGGAGGTCACTGAGTGAGATAGGAGGGTGACAGTAACTGGAGCTTCATACGCTCCACTACATGGGGGCAGCTTGCTGAGCCTGTGACTTAAGCCACTTGGTATGAAATACACTTAACTTCATTCCATGCATACCATAAATGGAGACCATTCCGTGAATGGAGACCATCCCTGCCTCTGATTGATGGCCTGCCCTTGGAGAACTCTCTGCTGGTGGGCTGGACGTCACGACTGTTCTCAGTATCTAGGGCCTAGAAGAGTAGGCTTGGATCGAGGAGGGAGGCAAAAGCGGAAGACACGAATAAATGCAGTCTATCTTAAATATTGGAAATTTGTTAATATAAAAACAGTTCTTTCCCTACAGCCTACATGGCATACAATTTCAAATCAGAAAGGAAATGAAATCTTAGATTGTGTCTTCTAGATTAGACCATAAGACTCAGTTAGATTAGATGGAATTAGACTGGGCAAGGAGAGACCATTTCCTAAATCGGTCTGTGGAATTGTAGTTGACCACTGGGCCGAGAACGTACCCATGTTCTGAATGTTTCCATAGTGAGGTGGTTTGAGGGACCTTTAGCAAGGTAGTTACCCGTGTGCACCTTGGTTTCCGACTTTGTGCACTAGAGAGTCGATAGTATGGTTGGAGAAGGGAGGTGACCAGTGGGCGTATCTAGTTCAGGACTGGGCACCTAGCACATACTCAGCTAGGACTCTCTCCTTCCCTAATGAGTGGGCAAGGAAATGGTTTGCTTTTGTTTTCAAATCCTGGATTTGGCTAGGGGACTCAAGCCACAAGGAAATTTACATTTTCACAGGAAACTGCAAAAGACAGATGGATCTTGGACATCGTCTTGAGATGAATAGTAAGAAAGATGGGGCTGTTTTTTTGTAAAGTGAATGTATTAATTCAACCTCTCATATTCTCCCGCCCCATTTCCCTCTCCTCCCCCTACCCCCCATACCCTTTCTCCTTGGCTTGCTTACTCCTTACAGTTCCGGCGGGGATGGATCCCTGCACAACGTGACCACGTTGCCTAGTAAGTAACCACAGGGACTTAGCTCCACTAGTCCCAGCCAACTCCTAAGCTTCCAGCGAGTCCCTCTCCGCTAACACGGCCAAGTGCTTCTCTCCCATGAGCTGCCATTGAAGACTGAAGAAAGATCCATGGACTTCCTGGGGCTGGGGGTGGGGCTTGTGATGGTGGGAAAAGTACTGGACTTTAAACTAGAAGACCCAGGGTTAGGTCCCGGCCTTTCTACATGCTTACCAGCTGATTAGGACAGGTTGTTTCCTGTTTTGAGCCTCAGATGGCCTTGACTATCTAAGGCTTTCTCAGCTGACCCAGGGAATTGTGGGGTCAAGGAAACAGGAGTTATCTGTACCGTGAATTGTACAGTGCAGTACAGTGCATATGGGCGAGTGTGGGGCAGTAGGAAGGCAGTGGACCAGGGCGGGTGGAGCTCTTGTTGCTGAGGTCCAAGCCAGCTTTGGGTGGCCTATCCTTGACTCAGAGAGGGTCCAACTCCCCTTCCTGCCTCTGCTGTCCAGCCCCACCCCAAGAGGCATGAGGATGAGAGCCGTGCATCCTGGACCCCTCAGGAGGAGACACAATACCGTGGCCCTCTAGCCTGAACTCCCTGGGGCCTCTCCAATCCTTCTCTTCCAGATATCCTCCGGGAGTTTAATCCAAACCTCATCGGCTACGCAGTGGGCACCGGTGACGCCAATGGCACCAATGCGTTCCTCAACCAGGCCGTTCCCGGAGCAAAGGCCGAGTACGGCGCTTGGGGCGGGGAGAGGGAAGCATATAGCCCCCTTGGGGACCCTTAAGCTGATCTAGGTGTGCTTATCCCAGGGGATGTTCATCCCTCAGCAGGAATGACTCCAGGGGATCTCAGTGGCTCTCTCACCTTGCGGTCTCTGTGACCGGAGGGCAGCGAGAGACAGTACAGCCGGGGACAGAGCAAGCCCCCACCCCTGACCCCCATCCCTGAGGCTGAACTCCAGGTCTTACTTCCTGGGCTGTTTATGACCTAATGGCTCAGCAACTGGGCTTATCTAGTTTCTTAAAGTGACCGTAACAGAGCAGCGCTAGAGAGAGCCACACCGCCCAGCTACTTGCCCGGAGCAGCTCCCCCAATAGACGAAGGGTGGTCCAGAATCTCAAGCCTGAGAGGACTCAGTAGCAGCCTGTCCTGTCCGTGCATCACTCAGTAGCAACCTGTCCTGTCCATCCCTCACTCAGTAGTAGCCTGTCCTGTCCGTCCCTCACTCAGTAGCAGCCTGTCCTGTCTGTCCATCACCCTGTGTTGGCACTAACAAAGAATGAGGTGGAGTAGTCCCAGAGAAGTGTGAGGCCTCCCTGGACGAGCTCCACGGGGGGTCCCTCACCTGCTCCCAGAACCCCCTGCCCTCGTCCACCTAGGTACAATCCCTGGTTCTGTCTGAGGGGGAGAGCCCTCAGACCCACCACCTTCTAGTGGGTGGGCATGAGCCCCAGGCATGTCACTTAGCCTGGTTAGACTCTCCTGGGTAACAGAGACTGGGGCAGGGGTGGGGTGTATGTCCCATCACCATGTTCCGAGATTACCATGCTGTGGCTCCCATGAACCCGAGGCCACTAATGGGTCCTGAGCTGATGGGAAATCGCAGAGCCTGAGACCCAGTCTTCTGCGGGGTACAAAGAGCCAGCCACCTACGTGGGCAGTGTGCATGCATCTGGTTCCCAGCTCATTCTAAAAGAACTACATAGATATGTTTACACCCATTAATGTGCACCTGCGAGAGAAGACCCACAAGTCTCAGAGGGGGATGCGCCCTTTTGTACTCAGCCTGCTTGAGCTTCAGACCCTTTATTTCCTGACAACCAAAGAGCAATCACTTCTAAAGCGTGCTTTCATAAGTCTGAGCTGAGGCTATACATGCAAGTCCTTCAGAAGGGACAGGGGTGCCTGGCCTGGGACCCTAATGGCAATGGTGTGTGGCGTCCTGGCAGCAGACCTGTGTGCAGCGCAGATGGGCCTCTCCAAGCGTATTTGTCACAGTGACGATGCACAGGAGGCCAGCCTCACCAGAGGCTCTGCTGCAGGCTCCTGCAGCTGGTGATGCCGCCCCTGCTCACGTCTCTGGGAGGACCACTCGGGGCTCGGTGGCTCCACCACAGTGCCACTGCTTTCTTCTCCTTCTCAGGGACCTCGTGGACCAAGCCCACGCTCTAGTGCAGAGGATGAAAGCAGACACTGTGAGTCAGCTTTACTTGTGTTTGTGAAAACTCAGTCTAGCTCACTGGGTTGGTCCCCAAGTGAAATGCTGAGATTCTGTGGTGCGTAAAGATGTCCCTCAAATTCCTTCCCCTCTGAGGTCCACTTCTGGTCTTCCAAGGGGGCAAGGGCGTGTGGTAGGGGGTTCGAGTCGACGAGAGCCAGAGGCTTTGCTGCGTGTCGTCTGGAGTCACGGGTCTCCTCTCCCCTCTGTGTAGAGAGTGGATTTCCAGCGCGACTGGAAGGTCATCACTGTGCTGATTGGAGGCACCGATCTCTGTGACTACTGCACAGACTCGGTAAGTGGGAGGGACGTGCCTACTTCTTGTCCTGATTTGATGCAGCAAAAATCCGCTCTGAGAATAGTGCTGCAACAATCCTAGGATCCTTCAACTGTGCCTGAGAGAGAGCGGGAGTGGGAGTGGGAGTGGGAGTGGGAGTGGGGGCGGGAGAGAAGGAGAAGGGAAGAGAAAGAGAGCTAGAGCTAGAGAGAGGAAGCATGTGTGTGCTCACGAGTGTGTGTGTGTGCATAAACACACTTTATGCCACAATCCAGGGGTTTGGAGATCCCTCTTCGGGTCTCTGATGGCCTGAGGAAGCATGTACATGGTGCCCCCAGACCCCCCAAGAATCCAGAACGAGAAGAATCTGTAGAGCCAACACTTGGAAGCAGGACCTTCTCCTTTCTGCTCCTGAGCTAAAGCTCTGGCTGGAAGGGCTAATCTGGCTGGTCCAGTTTTAACAACTTGGAATTGTCAAAGGTTCATCTCAGCGGGTGGCAGCTGGCAGCCAGGGGAGCACAGTGCTGGGGTCAGAAGGGAAACTTGTGTGCACTGTCCCGCCGCCCATCCGCCCTAACCAGCTCCTCCCTTTGTGCCCTCCTGTCTCTTCCAGAAGACGTATTCTGCAGCCAACTTTTTTGAACATCTCCGCAAAGCCTTGGACATCTTGCACAGAGAGGTGGGTGGGAGGATCCCACAACCTGGCATCCCTCCAGCCTTTCAGCTATGTGGGAGAACAATGTGGGAGTAGCTCCTCCCTGGAAGGAGAGGGCAATGACCTGCTCCCTGCCCCTTTCCAGAGGTGGGGCCACCCTGGGGAGCAGAGTCCAGAGGGGCCTCAGCTGGAAGGCTGTGTGTGCGCTAATGGACCCCCACTCACGTCAGGACAGTCCCTGGTGGTGGGAGCTGCTTGGGATGCCTCTCAGTTGGCCCCAGGCTGGGAGCTGTGTCCAAGCCATAGAGAGTGGCTAGAGCAGTGCTCCCCAAAGCAGTGATGGTGCCCCGTGGGGGCCCTGCAAAGATACGGGTGCGGGGGGGGGGCTGCAAAAGCCGGCAGGTGCACTTTATCCTGGAGGTGGGCTGTGGCACAAAGGTTTCAACGGCTAGGTTGGGGGGCTGAGTATTTTTCTTCCCTAAAAAGGGACCAGTAGGTCAAATGAGTTGGGGAACCTATGGGACCCCAGCAGCCTGCCCTCTCCTTGTTCCCTGACAAGTGCCCCCTGCTTCAGCCACCCAGGAGGGAGTGCTGCCTGCCAGGTGCCTCTGCTGTGGCTGAGTCCCCAGGAGGGCTCAAGGGGGTTTGGCCAGATGCCCTGGAGGGGGATGGGCAGGTTTCCAGTCTCCCAATTTAAATTCAGTATGCTGGGGGTGAGGGGTGGGGGGCTCACTAAATGATGGCTAAGCTGAGCTGCGCTGCACTCCCGGAGTTTAGACTCAGGTCACCCGGTTGTCCCATGCGGGTGGCCCCCATACAGTTGTGTGGTGCACAGCCTGCAGGGCCCTCCCCACAGCTACACTCTGGGCCACTGAGCTGGAGTTCTAAAGCCCCCAGCCCGTTCCCATTTCTCAGCTCACCAAGGCAGCTGGAGGAAGCAGTCCCTGGGCTCCTCCCTCATCTCTGGGTTTGCTCGCAGGTACCCAGAGCCCTGGTCAACCTCGTGGACTTCATGAGCCCAAGTGTCATTCGAGAGGTGTTCCTGAAGAACCCGGACAAGTGCCCAGTGCAGCAGGCCAGGTAGGCAGGTGCTGGCACCTGGGGGACACGTGTTCACCCTGGTCTCATTCACATGTACTAGGGACTCCTCAGAGTCTTCCTGTCTTGTCCGTCCAGGTAGCCAAGCCTCTTGAGGGGCCTTTGTGCCAGGACACCCCTTCCTAGAGATCAGAGCCATGACCCTGCTCCCTCCCACCTCCCTTACCCAGCCTCCAGGTGCCAGGCAGGAGCCTCCTGGTGCTGGGGTCAGGCTGGGACAAAGACTGGTGTCTGAGAGGCTGAAGGCCAGGCCTCAGAAGGGGCAGCACAGGGCGGGCGGCACGTGTGCTGAAAATGCAGCGGAAGGCAGGACACACACCAGGAGAGGAAGCACAGCTTCAGCTTCAGAACAGCCTTGGCCTTTAGAGGGAAGAAGGGAATTGGGGCGGGAGGGGCCCACAGGGAACTTACACCTGGGAGAGTGCGTTTCTTCAGCCAGGTGGGGGTCCGTGAGTGTGTGTTCCGTTCCCCTTTATAACGTACAGAGGATGTTCATTGAACGGACACTTCTGCAGCCAGTCTCCTGTGCACCATGCTAACGCCACCTTAGCTCTGTAATATGCGACGGATCTTCTAGAGGCAGGAAATGCCTCATGATAGAAGCAAGGTGGTGGACAGGTGGTAAGGAGGAAGGAGGCTAGTGCGGTCTAAGGTGGTCTCTGGGGACACATGGGTCATGACCACCAAAGACCAGCTCCGATGCATTTTTATTTCCATGCCAAGTTGGATTGGCTCTGCCTGATTCATCTGCTCCATGTAAGGGATGGGAAGCCTAGTGTCTGCAGCCGGTCCTTTGTCACATGAATATGTGCTTGCTCACGCTCCATGTTCTTGAGGGACTGGATCCTGTGCCTCTGCCGGGCCGACAGCACACAGCACACGTGCTAGCTAACCACACTGGGCCAGGGCTCCCAGAAGTCACCCTCCCTGTAACTAAAGCCAGACCACCCAAAGCCTGGCCTCTGCACGGTCTGGGGTTCAGCTCTGGGTTCTCCTGCCTCCCTTTATGCAGGG
Source organism: Tenrec ecaudatus (assembly GCF_050624435.1). Classification (NCBI taxonomy): domain Eukaryota; kingdom Metazoa; phylum Chordata; class Mammalia; order Afrosoricida; family Tenrecidae; genus Tenrec; species Tenrec ecaudatus. The sequence continues at coordinate 19,966,205 of NC_134546.1, read as the reverse complement.
TTCTCTGTAACTGCGTTCTGAGCCCACGGGAGAACTCCCAAGAAGAAGCCAGGTTAGCTGTCATCACACAAGCCTACCAGGTGAGAACAGGCCCAGCGGCTCTCCCCACAGGGGCATGTCCTCAACATAAACAGCCCAGAGGCCCCCTGGGGGGCACAGGAAGGGGTGGACTGGGAATAGAGACACCCACTCCCCAAACATCCTAGGCCCCTTCCACTGCCCCACCCTGAGGCCCACCGCCCCAGGCACCCTTGGTGGTTTAACCCACTGGTTGGCTGGAAGAGCACCCTTTCACTGCACATCCCAAGGGCCAGCCTCTCACCTTGTAACTTTGGAGGTCTAGCTATGCCCTTTGGCCCCACCCCACCCCAGCTCCTCCATCTGAATGGGAGGATTGGTTACAGCATCGCTTGCTGGAGCCCCAAGCCCCACTGCCAGGGTCTCTGGCTGGGTTTCTGTTCCCTCCTGGCAGTCTAGCCGAGCCCCTCTGTGCCTACAGTCTAGTCCCGACCCCAACGCAACACTAACAGTGCTCTGGACAGCGAGATCTACAGTCAAACATGGCTGTGGCCTTAAGGGAAGACTGCGTGAGCCCATCACCAGTCCAGGGATAAGGGGGCAGGGCTGTCTTCAAGGCGCCCACCACCCTGCCCCTCACTGACACCGCACCCCCCTCCCCCACGGCATGTGCTGAGAGGGCCTGTGTTTCCCAGGACAGCATGCGTGAGCTGGTGGAGTCAGGCCGCTACGACACCCGAGACGACTTCTCCGTGGTCCTGCAGCCCTTCTTCCAAAACCTCCGCGTCCCAGAGCAACAGGTGCACTCCCTGCCCGCACCCACGGGGCTCCCGGGGAGAGCCTGCCATGTGCATGTGTGTGTGTGTGTGTGTGTGTGTGTGTGTGTGTGTACACAACATGGGAAAGACCAGGCAGGAGAAAGCTGCTCTCCACACTCTGCTCTGGGGGGTGCAGCCCAAGGGAACTTTCCATTAGGACTGAAGACAGCAGCTGTTCTATGGGACACCTACTAGGTACTGCTAACCTCAGGGTCAGCGGTTCAAATCCACTAGCTGTTCCTCTGCAGGGAGATGAGGCTGTCTGCTCCCATGAGGACAAACAGCCTTGGGTCCCTGTAGAAGTTTGCTGCAGATCAGAATGGACACACTCAGTGAGAGTGGGTTTGGTTGTAGGTGTGGTATCTCCCCGGACACTGTGCTTTGCGTACCCTAGACTTTGCCCACCACAAACCTGGATCTGGGAAGTGGCTTTGCTAAAGCCCCTTGGGGAGTGAGAGGTCGCATGGGTGATCAAGGAGGGGTCAGTGACACGAGGGAGCCCCTCATGAGGACTGACAGTAGCTGGAGCAGTGGACGCAAACAGACCGCCCATCACGAGGAGGGCCCAGGACCAGCTGTGTCTGTCCTGAAGGGGCAGAGCCAACACAACCACAAGTCCTTACATGGTGACCAGCCTCCTGCCCTGCCCCTCCAGCAATGCTCCCCACCCCCAATGTTCTCTGAATCTTCAGTTACCAAGAGTGGTTTCTGTATTCCCTATGTTCACCCTGGCTGTGCTGTTTGCCTGATGCATCCACTCTGAAGAGAAGAGATCAGGGAAAGGGCATGGGAGGGCTGACTTCTGCTCACCAGAGCCTCTGTCCTCAGGCCCTCTCCTCACTGGACCAGAGTTGTCAGAAGAGAGGTCTGTGCCCCGGAGTAATAGAGACAGGAGTCAGGAGGCACACGGCTCTGGGATCGGCAGTGCCCAGGCCGGCCTAGATTCTCTCCCCCAACCCCCACCCCTGAGATCCCAAGGGCCAGCTGGACGAGCACTGCCGAGAGGTTTTCCCAGGTGGCTGGCCAGGTTTCCTCAGAGTCAAGGAGCCTGGTCCAGCACCTGTGGCATAAGCTCAGGTCACAAGGCCCTAGGAGTGCAAATGACTGACACATGAAGACTGACCTGAAACTGGGCCATTCATTCCAAACTACCCAGTGGCACCGCGGAAGCAAGACCGGGCGATCCGCTGATGTAAGGATTAGAGTCAGGACAGTCCTACAGGACTGTGGCGAGGTGACCGTGGTGTCCCCATGAGTTGCAATCAACTCAATGGCGGTGGGTTTGTTTCTGTTGACCTTGAAGGCATCCTGTGACAGCGTGCACATGTACACAGGTGCTCTGGGTGCAGTAAGGTTGCTGTGGCAGCAGTAAGGGGCTGGTGTGGGCCCTGAGGCTACCTGCTCCGGATCTCTCTGCTCCATCCTGAGCTTGCAGGCCTGGGGAGGACCAGTTTCCAAGCACCCCCGGGGGAGGAGGGACTAACAGGTGGAGCAGGGGCCAGGCCCACCCGAGCCAATGGCCTCTTGAGGACCGTGTTTCTCCCCACAGGATGGACGCCCGGACACGTCCTTCTTCGCCCCAGACTGCATCCACCCAAATCAGAAATTCCACTCCCAGCTCTCCAGGGCCCTTTGGGCCAATATGGTAAACGGAGGCAGCGGGTGCCCCGGTTCCCTGGGTGCTCATCTCAGGCCGGCCCTCCCCCCCCTGCAGTGGGGCACCTTGTCCTGGGCCTCCCTTTGGGAGGGGCCTCGATGAGAGACGTGCTGGTTGTGGAGACTGTCCTTTTCAAACAGGATGCCCATGTGATTGTGCTCGGCCCGGCCATCTCCCTCCCCTCTGGACTGGGGGCTGGGCCAGGGGCTCTCAGCAGTGCATGGGAGGCAGACACTTTGCACTTGCTCAGGGTGTGCCATGTGCCAACACTGTGCCAGGCAGTTTAAGCCTCCGTAGTTAAGCCTATGTATTCAGAGTTGGTAAGGGAGCGGGAGCTTAGAGACGCTAAGAGACCCACCCACCCACCCACCCCAGGCCACACAGCCGACCACTGGCAGAGCCACGACGAGCAGCCAGGCTCGCTGGCATCCAGGTCCGAGTTCCACCCACTGCACTAGGCAGCCTGGGCTTGGTCACTGGGTCAGAACAAAATGACTGTACCCACCTCTCTTTTCCTCCCTACCAGCTTCAGCCACTTGGAATGAAGTCCAACACCCTGAACCTGGCAACGGTGATCCCCATCTCCTGCCCCACCAAGGTAATCCAGAAGCACCTGCTGTTGTCCCTCTCCAGAACCCAGAACGTGGCTCCCCCTCTTCCCTGCACCCACCGCCAGGGCTCCACACTGCCCACCTTCCCCACGCGCCTGGCACCCAGTGTCAGCCATGGAGCCGTGGGAGAGGGCTCCAGGGAGGCAGGAGGGCACAGGGAGAAGCAACTGAGGGGGGAGGGGCAGTGAGAGAGGTACGTTTTTTGAGAAGGGACATGGGCGGGGCAGAAGCACAGCAAGAAGGCTCATGTTCACAGCCGCTGTTCTGACTGCGGGCTGGGGGGAGGATGATCAGCCAGCTGGGCTCGGAAGTGGTGGTCAGAGACCTTAGAGCAGGCTCAAGGATATCTTTCAGTAATTCTCCGTTTTGAGCCAAGATCCATCTGGTACCAGCAATGATATCCTTGGTTCAAAGTCCTCTTCTGAGTCCGGTCTGAACCTCTGGCAGCAGCCTGTCTACATACTGCTTCAACTGTTGGTGTAAACTTCAGTAAAATTTTACTTACATGTGATATATCAATAATACTCTTCTGTAATGTAAGCATCCTAGGTAACCTTTCTTTGGAATGGGTACAAATCGAATCTCTTCCATTCAGTTGGCCAAGTAGTTGTCTTCCAAATGTCTTGGTCTAGACAAGTGAATGTTTATTGTGCTTCGTGAGCTTGTTGAAGCATTTCAGTTGATATTCCATCAATTCCTGGAGCCTTGTTTTCAGCTAATGTTTTCAATGCAGCTTGAACGTCTTCCTTCAGCACCATTGCTTCTTGCTCATATGCTACGTCCTGAAATGGCGGACTGTCAACTAGTTCCTTTGGGCACAGGGACTCTGCGTATTCTTTCCATCTTCACTTGATGCTTCCTGCATCAGTCAATGTTTTGTCCTTAGAATCTTTCGATATTGCAGCTCGAGGCTTTAATTGTTTCTTGAGCTCTTTTAGGCTAAGATATGCTGAATGTCGTTTTTCTTTGGGGTTTTCTAACTCTAAACACATTTTATTATAATATTTGACTTTGTCTTCTTGAGCTGCCCTGTGAAAATTTCTGTTCAGCTCTTAGACTTCATTATTTCTCCCATTTGTCTTTGCTGCTCTCTGATGAAGAACAAGTTTCAGAGTCTTCTGATATCCGCCTAGACCTTTTCTTTCTTTCCAGTCTTTTTAATGACCTTTGGCTTTCTTCATGCACAATGTTCTCGATGTCATTCCTCAGCTCGTCAAGACTACAACCGCATTAGTCCACTTACTGAATGCGCTGTCTCATAGCAAGGCTATGCACGCCTCTGGTCAGAGGGGATGGAGTCACTTGAAGCTTACTTCACAAGAATACCCTACAAATGAATTTTGGGTTTCCACTGTCATCCATAGCCATCTGCAAACGTGGTGCTCAGAATCTAAGCTCTCATACAGTGTCCTCGTCTGGATGTGGATTTTATTATTTACAATCCTTGGATTACACAAGCTGATGTGCCACTTCCCTGTGGATTTAGCGGACTCCTCACTTAGATGGCTGCTCATTTTAAGAGAAGTCTCTAAGCCCTCAGATAGAATTCTTTCTGATAGCCGGGCACCCTCTGATTTCTTCACCATACTTCGCTACAGCACCCATATTCTCAGTGAGCTCTTCATGAGGGCGAGTACTGAGTAGGGCCATGTCATAAGAACTACTTGTTCTTAGATGAGGGCTATGATGTATGTCTCTGGTTCACGTCAGAGACATCCTGCTCAGTTTACAGGGGAACAGTAGAAAGCATCCCTATGAGGCAGATTGTAATTCCACTGATAGCCTCATTAATTTAGCCAATAATATAGATTTTAAAACACTGTTCAAAAAAGAACAGTATACAGTTTTAGATGAAAACGCATGGATTGTTGACATGTACAGATTTAAAAATGAAGTGACTGGGCACTATTTACACCAACCATGAGCGCTGGAGATCGGGCAAAACTTTCAATAATGCTCATTCACAAAGGTAGAACTACGGCTGCTGGACTAAGGTGTCATAAAAAGCAAAGAGAATATGAAAATAATAAACAGGTGATAGTCTTGAGTGACCACAGCTCTGACCTCTTTTAAGGGCCCTCTCCCCTTCTCCCTGTCCTCTTAAACTGAGATGCTTCCTAGGGTTCATGTCTTAGCCATCTTGTCATCTCTCGCGGCACGTCCCCTCATGCTGAGATGCATCCCTGTCCAGCGTCCTGCTCAGCTTTGTTGTATAGGCCCCTCAGCCTCTGCCCCCATTTCTTTCCTCCCAAACGCTAGACCAAAGGCACTGACTAAATGGATGGTCAGAGAGTGTCAACAAAGCAGAAGAACCAGAGCGAGAGAGTGAGACACAGATGTGTGTGTGTGTGTGTGTGTGTGTGTGTGAGAGAGAGAGGGAGAGAGAGAGAGAGAGAGAGAGAGAGAGAGACAGACAGACAGACTGATTTCACCTCGGCTTTTTTTCTCCCTTTTTCAAGAGAAAAAGCCAAAGGGAAGCCAATGCCCTAGAATCGAGTTCCCAGCTTTCCCCACTGCACATCCCCTCTGACACGTCATTGCTTAGTAGCATTTTCACTCTGACTATTTGGAAGGACACGGTTACCTTTTTAATGCTTTACTACTACTGCTACTGCTACTCTGCCATTAAGTGACTTCTGACCCAAAGACCCTGTGTCCCAGAACAAAATAAGATTTACAGGAGCAGACAGCTTTACTTTTCTCCCAAGAAGCACTTGGTGGGCTCAAGCTGCTGACCTTGTGGTGAGCAGCTCAATGTAGAAAACCTCACCATCACCCCAAATTCAACAAATATCCTTTCAGACAGTTGCTTTTGGCAGAGAATATCTATATGGGCACTAAGGATTTGTCTTCCCAAGGTCTCTACCCTCTGGGTCTTCCTTATGTCTGTCCATGTTGTCCCGGTTTTCCCGGTTCTGCAGTCTCCCCGTCTGATGGGATTCCTCCCACATCTCCTCCTATTTGCTTTCCCAGCTCCCAGCCTCCATCCCCCACCACCACTCCATTCAGAGTCATTGCCATTGAGTTGACCCCACGTGCTACAGAGCAGAACTTGCTCCATAGACTTTCTTGGCTGGCATCTTTGGAGAAGCAGATGGCCAGGCCTGGCTTCCACGGTGCTGCCTTTCAAACACAAGCTCGCTGTGCCATCCAGGGGCCTCATTCTCATGAAGCTGTCACCACATCGCTCCCAAGGTGCCACAGTGGCCCCTGCATAACCTTCCTCTCTTGTACAGATGTGCTTTTCAACTGCCAAGTGGTTACAGACCGTTGAAGTCCGTGTAGTAGTAGGTCTGGACTGGCATTGAAGGAATCAGAAAATATCATCCCTGTCCTGACTTCAGGTCCTCCTACTTACCACCAACAGGATAACCCGAGTTAGCTCCTCCCCAGACAGACATCCCTGGGTCACAGTCCTGGCTTCCAGCGTGACTCATGTAGGGGCCCTCTGTGACTGCCTTCTCCTGGGCGCCCGGCCTGACTGCACACTCCCAAACAGAAGGAAAGAACCGTCCTTCATTGTCGAACTCTTCACCCTGTGATGGCGCCGAGGTGTACCAGACCCTTTCCCAGCAGTTACTAACGCCCGTTGCTGACTCACATCGGGTGGCTGTCGGGATTCTGCCTGGACACAGGAATTCGCTGCCTCCAAAGGCAAGTCACGCGGCCTGTGCACAGCTTTGCGGCTTAGAGGCCCTCTCTGTGTCTATTTACTGATGCAAGCCCAGGCAGCCAGGCTAACTAAATAGAATCCTTCTTCCACAGAATTTGCTTGACTCCAGGCGATCAAAGCACTCCAAACCATGCACGTGCTATCCTGTCAGTGGCCAGTGGTCACTACAGACAAACCCTGGGGAGCCCGGTCCACTGCCTGGACCTGTTCTCATTGTTCTTGTTCTTGTCGGACCCACTCCCCCTGGAATTCTAGCCTCCACCTGTCTCTGGCCCCACTGGCTCTAGCTCCCCGCCCTGCAACCGCACCCTTTGAGTCTAAGACTCTCCAGGGTGACTTCTCAACGTTCCCACAGGGAATTGTCCTTGTCCTCTGGCTCTTCCTATGATGGTCATGTGATTAGCTCCAGCCCCTAGGCTCTAATTCCAGTCAGGGCTCCCTTGAAGGGAGAAAACAATAATTAGTGTGTACATAGACACACACACACACACACACACACACACACACACACACACACCCCAGGGAGTCTTGTCTTTGAGAGATCTTACAGCGATTCCTCGGGAAATATTTCCTTTCCTGCACGCACTATCCTCTGGGACTTCCCTTCTTTCTAACTGCTCGTGTCTCTATATCTGCCTGACCTTGTTGTCCTTGTGGCATGGCCTCGTTGTGCCTTGCTGGCACCCAGAACAAAGCTCTGGACACATGAGAGACTCAGCAGACATTGGCCAGTTATTTACAGACTGTTCCCAGTAGAGGGAACGAATGTTCAGGGGACGCTAAGTAGCACTAACCTGAGACAAGCCTACTTAGCCAAGTCCCCTGCCGCTGCAAGCTCTCTCATGCCTGGCCCAGTTGAGGATGGTCTGGAATGGGCTTCCTTCTCTGGCCCTGAGTGCTTCTCGGTGAAAGGGTGTTCTCCCGACTTGGCTTCAGATAGAACACGGACACACGAAGGAAGAGACGTGACTGCCCGGTGCCCTAAGGAGCCAGGGTCTGTGGTGGGGCGGGGGGGGGGGGGCGGCAGAGCTTTGTGCACACAGATTGTGTTTTGGCAAAGTAACTGCTGAGTCCCTCTCTGCCTTTTCCTCGGGGGGCACCAATGGGGCCTTTTATTCGCCTTCTCCTGGTGTGGGTATGGAAACAGGCAAGAGGCTCGTCAGGTCGCGTCCTGATCCCAGCTCCATTCTTGATACGCATCAGGAATCGACGGCTGCCTCCTCCAGACTTCAGTTGCTCCTTATCTATCAAACGGAGCCCCCACGGACAGCAAAGTCAAATGTCTCCAGTGGGAATATGTTTGTGGGAATGGGGTCAGGTGGACAGCAAGAGGAGGTGGTGGGGCCAGAACTGCAGACAGCGCTATGCCCCCCCCCCTTTGGGAAGCTTGGAGGCTCTTCTCTGTATAGACACCATCCTGGCTTGAGGAAACAAGGTGAAAGAAAGCATTGCCCGGCCAGGGTCCGCCTGGGGGACACCGTTTCCAAGCCTCGCAACGGGTCTCTGAGGACCACCTTCTTCAACGTTCTGGTTTCTCTTTGCCATTGTTGTTGGATGCCATTGAGTTGGTTCCGATCCATAGCGACCCTTTGCCCAACAGTGTCAAACTCTGCCCAGTCCTGCATCATCCTCACAGTTGTTTCTGAGAGGGTAACTCCACCCCACCCCCCAAAAAATGGAAAAAAGCACCACTGGGTGGAGCTATCGTAGTACGAGGTATTACCCCCACCAGGTGAGCATCAAGCAACTGGCTCTGAGTTAGTGCACCCAGTGGCATCCCCTGGGAAGGTTCTCTCCAGTCACAGTGAATTTTTTCATACAAGCAGTTTCGCCCAAACCTCATTTTGTGCTGGCCAGTTTAAGGAAAACAGCATGTGGCTGTGAAATTTTGTTTCCTGCATGGGAAAATTGCTGCAGAAATTGTTGTGTTGTTGAACACAGCTTACAAGGACAGTGCTAAGGGGAAAACTCAAGTTTCAGAAAAGGTAAAATGTTGATCGATGACAAACCTCATTCTAAACATCTGTCAACTTCCCAAATGGACTAAACTGTTGACTCCTTGTACATTTGGAGTTCACGCCACCAGGTCAGACTGCTAATCAAACTTTCTATTTAGAGGTTCTGAAAAGATTATGTAACAGTGTGTGACAAAAAAGACCTTGTTTGTGGCTGATGTGGGGCTAGTTTTGCCACCATGACAATGCAGCCATCTCACACAACCATCTCAAATGGCCGCACCACTTTTGGGCAAAAACAGCATGCCTCTCTTGCCCCATGCACCTCACTCACCTGTCCTCACTCTGTGTGACTTCTTCTTGTTTCCTTGAATGAAGAGGGGCATGAAAGGACAGCAATTTGACCATGTAGAAGAGGTGAAGCAAAAATGAGGGAGGTGCTGTCAGCCATCCAAACAGATGAGTTTGAAAAATGTTTCCAAGAATGGGATCGCAGATACGACAAATGTATTAAGTGTAATGGAGAGTACTTTGAAGGTGGTAAGGTTGTTTTGTCAAAAGATTTAAATACATAACTTTGAAAAAATCCAGTTTTGGATGTTTTAGTACCCCATCTTATGCTTGAGCACATTGTTGCAGCCGCTGTGTCAATCCATCTTGATGTGGGCCTTCCTCTTCATCATTGCGCCTCTACTTGACCAAACACCATGTCCCTCTCCGGGGACTGGTCTCTCCTGGCAGCATGTCCAAAGTATGTCGGTGCACTCTGACCATACATCTTCCAAGACAGGTTTGTTTGTCCTTTTGGCAGTCCACGGGACTTTTAATATTCTTGGAACGCACCGCAATTCAAATGCATAGACTCTTCCTTGGTCTTCCCTATTCTGTGTCTAACTCTCACACTCAGAGGAAGCCATGGGATATCCCATGACTCGGGGTCAGTCACACCACAGTCCTCACCATAGCCTCCTCCCTTTGCTACACTCTAAAGAGTCTTGGGCAGCAGATTTATCCAGGAGCATGGCTTATGGATCCCAGCAAGAGGAAATCCTTGACCACTTCCGTCTTTTCTCCAGGTGTCCCTCTGCAGTCTCACGTTACCCTCAGAGCCTTTTCCTCCGAGCGAAGCGTTTTGAGAAAGTGTTCCCAGCCCTGGGCCCACTGGGGTGTTTCCTGTTGCCACCTTCCCTTTTTTAAACCTTTCCTGACACGTTTTAATACTTCCTCATTAGATCTCTTTCTCCCTGTCTCTCCTCTGTCAACGTCCTTCTTCCTTTTCTGATTAACCCCTCACCTGAGACCCCGGGTTCTTGACAGGGCTTGTGGGATTAGGGAATCAGGAACATGTTTTACAAGCAAAAACAAGAGACCACATGTATGCAGCCGGCCTGATGGCAATCCGACATACAGCCAAAAGGAGGGAAAGAGAAATGCAGATGTGAAAAGACCTTTCTTATCACCACGCTTTTTGGAATAAAGAGAAATGATGAGCCACGAATCCTTGGCCAGCGAAATGATGGCGGGAGGAGGATGGCTAATGGCGAGGATAGTGGACACGGGCAGTGACTTTCGCAAAAGCTCGAGCACGGAGTCCTAATAGGACCTGAGCCCCTTCGGGGGGATCTTTTCTTGAGCAGCCCTCACCAAAGCTCTTCTGTGAATCTTCTAGGGAACAACCGAGACCGTGTTGATGCCATTATTTCTATTTAAATGCAGAAGAGTCATGTGAACTAAACCCAGCATCGGTGGTTTTTATCTTTCCTAAGCCTTTCTCCACGCTAGGCCATAACCCCGTGGTTTCATTTTTCTCTTAGGATGAACCCTTCCTGAGGACTCCCCGGAACAGCAACTACACGTACCCCAAGCCAGCCATCAAGGTAATCATAACCCCCTGCCCACATCTGCCCTGCTGAGGCACAAATCATTTCCACCGCGTATGACTGGTGCGACGGGCCAGGCTGCAGTGTGCTTTTTTAAAGAGGAATGTGCCCGTCTCACCTACTTGGGGCGGACATGTTACCAGAAAGGTTCCCAAATCACAACGACCCAGGATTGACCCAACAAGGTCACAAGTGCTTATTGGATGTCAGCAACCAACTGGGGAAAATGTCTAAAGCAAAACTCACTGCCATTGAGTCAGCGCCGACTCACAGGGTCCCTACAGGCCAGGGTGGAACTGCTCCTGTGGACCACTGAGACTGTAACTCTTTACAGGACTAGAAAGCTCACCTTTCTCCCCCAGGACAGCAGGTAGTTTCAGACTGATAAACTTGCAGTTTATAGCCCCATGCATAACCCCGTGTTAGTCTGGGTTGATTAGAGAAACAAATTCATAGACACTCATAAGAAAGGGCTTTATATTCAAGAGCAGTTGAATATTGAGAAAACACCCTAGCCCAGTCCAGATCAAGTCCATCAGTCTGATATTAGCCCATATGCCCAATACCAATCTATAAAGTCCTCTTCAAACTCATGAAGCACATGCAATGACGCCTAGTGCAGGAAGATCACAGGTCAGAGGGTGGGGAGTCTTGTGGATCCAGTGGCAGTGGAAGCATCTCAGCGCTGGTAGGGGTCTCCATGTAGCAACTTCTGCTACAGGGCTCTAGCTTAGCTCCATGTGCGTTGTCAGCAGGAATATCTCGCAGGGAGTGAGTGTGTCCTGCTTCCATCAAGCTTTTTATCTCCTTAGCGCCTCCAAATGAGGTCATCAAGCTGTGACCTGATTAACAGGTTAAACTCCACCCCTTCACTCTTCAGTCTCAAATTGACAGCAGATTCTGTAACTGCCACACCACCTTTACCAACAGGGCTCAGGAGAGAATGGCCAAGGGATGGTTATCTCTGACCTTTGTGATCAGGTGTTCACAAACATGGCTTCTGATTGGGCCTCTCTGCCTTTTAAGAAAGCGAGGGCAGTGAGTGTGGTGCCCCATCATCGACTTCTTTTGAGGTGGAAGCCAAGTGGGAAGGAACCTCAGTTCTAGGGGCTGGTGTAGGCCTGCCCTCAGAGCGTGAGGGGACTTTCTGGGGGAGGCAGGGGAGCTAGAGAAAGGCCAGTCATCCAAAGGAGGGACAGGTGTTTCTTGGTGATGGAGCCAGCTGGGCAGCCACGGGGCCGTGGGATGGAAGGCCTCACAAGCCCGCAGGGGAGGGAGGGCAGCCAGTACTAGGGAGTCCTGGTGCGTTCTTAAGCCAGATAAAGAAAGTCATGAGGCCTTCGGAGGCACTGGGTTAAGCACTTGATGATTAGCCTAAAGCTTGGCATTCACCACCCCCACCCCCACCCCCACCCTCAGCGTGTCTTGGAAGACAAAGCTGGAGACCTACTTAAGAAAGACACAGCCCTGCAAACCCTGTAGAACAGTTCTGCTCCACACACGTGCACACATATGAGCAGGAACTGACTCAGAAGCAATAACAACAGCAGTAAAACAATCAATCAACCCAATAACAGAAAAGGAAACATCTTGATGGAAACCACTCTTGGGGCCAGCTGGACTGGCAGTCGTGGGCAGGAGTGTTCTAGAGAAGAAAGCTTCATGGCTGGAGGTCAGGCTGCCATCCACCTTCTCTGGACTCTCTCCAAGAGCCTGCACCATTGAAATGTCAACCCCCTCTTGTCCACTGCGTGTGTGTCTGTTCAAACGAGCCACGTGCAGCTCGTAGCTGTGTGTTTGACCATTTGTCCTGCGCAGGGGCTCCTACTCTGCATGCCGGTGTGGGTGTTTCCCCAATCCTTCATTGGGTGCCTACCTGGAGCAGGTGCCGTGCTAAGTATTGGGTCCGCAACGGTGGGCAAAATGGGTCTAGATCTGCAGTCTTGCTCCTTAGTCTCACCTGTCTTTGTTCCTGATGGTAGATGAGTTAAAACCCCAGGCCTAGCAGGGCGGTTTGAAGTCCCTGAGTATTGCCACCAGTTCCTGCACATGGCTACTTAAATGAAGAGTTGGAGGTTCCAGTCCACCCAGAGGTGCCTCAGAAGAAAGGCCTGGCAATCTACACTAGATTAGGTCAGGGAGGGGGTTGCCCTACAGGGCGCAGTGCTACTCTGACACACTCAGGTTTGCTATGCATTGGGGTCAACCGATGGCACCTGGCCAGGAGGTGTTAAAATACCTTGCCACTTAAAGTAGACACCGATAGACAGTAGCATCGAAGCTATCTCGAACTGCAGAGTCCTGGGTCCCACCTGGCCCCACTGAATCAGAACCAGCCATTTCACAGAACCCCCAGGGGGTTCAGACACAGTGATTCCCTCGCGACAAAAGAGCAGGCTCTAGTTCCAACCTGTGCATGTTCATCTGGCTCGCAATGACTCGGGATATTTCTAAAGTGCTCGGGGCTATATGGCCAGTTTTGAAAACCGTATTTACCTTGGAAAGTTGTCACTGGCACACAAGCATGCTGATTCCAGGAGGTCTTCCAAGCAGAAGGAATCTGTCCATGTGATCGATGGAGCATCCCTTAGAACAAACGAAATTACATTGGAAATAAGCATATATTTAAAATGAGTTCCTGTTTCGTTCCACCTGATGTGGGTACCTTAACAAGGCTGTTCTTCAAGGACCTCTGGTGGTGGTGGGTGGGTTATGCATTCAGCTGATAGCCACAAGGTCATCAGTTCAAAACCCACCAATCCCTGAGAAGTAGGAGGCTGTCTACTCCTCTAAAGATGTTAAGTTTTGGGAACCCAAAGGACTAGTTATGTTCTATCTGATAGGGTTGTTATGAGTCTAAATCAATTCGATGGCAGTGAGTTTTTTGTGGTGTTGTTTTTTTAAGTTTACCTTAATGGTCATCGGACTGAGCAGATGTGACCTAAGTTTTCAAAGGCTTCTGGCAACTGAAGTTCCAGAAGGTCTGTGAACAGGTCAACACCTATATGTGGAGGCCTGGTATGTGCTCAGAGCCCTGATGGCATAGTGAGTTGTATGTTGGGCTACTAACCACACGGTCAGCAGTTCAATGCCACCAGCCACTCTGATGGAGAGAGATGAGGCTTTCAGTTCCTGTTAAGATTTACAGCCTCAGAAACTCATAGGAGCAACTTTACTCTGTCCTGTAGGGTGTCTCTGAGTAAGACTCCACTCAACATCAAGTGAGTGAATGAGCCCAGTGCAGGGCTCTGTCCCTCTGATCTTCCTGGGGACATGCAGGTATTTGCAACTTCAGGAAAGAAATCTGTTCTCTCTCAACTATCTAGTCCTAGCCAGCCCTGTGGCAGAGACTAGAGAATTTGACTAACAGTATCCACATCACAGAGACTTTACACGCATCTGAGGAACTGGTGCCTCTGAAGTCAAATCAGCAAAAGATACATACATGTATAGAAAACATGTGCGGAGGGCAGACAGTTTGTGATCGTAAAAACCTCAGGTTGCTCTCCTAACGCTAATGGTACTCACGACGACTGGGCCCGAGCCTGGCAACTCGTGTCACCGAGCCTCACGTGACACAGCACCACCTGAGACCATCGAAACGCTTCAAACACTGTGTGTCTTTGGAAGTGGGCCTGCAGCATGACTTCGCTGCTTTCTGCTTCGGACCAGCTACTGGTTCTGTGAAAGAATGTGGATGACAGCCCCGGAAAGGCTGAGGCCAGCGAGAGCTAACAGCTCTTAGCCTCCCCTGCACCCCTAAGAGTTCCTTAGATAGTCCTCAGGCTGAAGCTCGTCCCTCTGCACAATGAGTGTGGGTATTGTATCTTTTTCCTTGACCTAGAACTGGGGCAGTGACTTCCTGTGCACAGAGTGGAGTCCTTCCCACAGTGTCCCCACCTCAGGTAAGTGCAAATGCCATCGCCCCCTGCAGATAGAGCCTTCTGGGATCAGATCAAAGGGACACCCCCCACACATACCCTGGCCCTGGCCTTGCTGATTCCAAGGAGCCCGAGTAGCCCCTGAGAAAGTGGCTTTCAGTCATGGTGGGACTCCTGTATCCAGGACCCCAGTTCTGCCCACCAAATCAAACTTCTCATTTCCATGTTGTGCTAAGTCCAGGCCCTGAGGCCTTGCCCCCAGTGAGGTGGGTGCCTCCAGGGCCTGGGATCCTAGCACCCCTTCTCCATGACCCCAGCAAGGAGAGCCTTCCTGGTTCACCCCAGTCAGTGTGGATTGGGCTCCTCTCTGGATGCACGCAACCCATCGCTAAGTCTGTGACCCTCGGCATCCTGGCTTCTCCAAAGAAGTCTGCAAGGGGCCAGTTGGCTCAAGCCTTCGGCGAGAAAGAAGTGGGATGGGGACCTGGGGTCAGAGTACATCCCCTGGAACTTGCATCTGGAGAGGCAGATCCCCGACTGCCCATATCCTTGCCTGTCTCCTCTAGTTCATCAGCTCCAGCCTGCAGACATCCAAGTGGTGGCTGCCCTGGGTGACGCGCTGACAGTGAGTACTGAACCATGAGCCAAAGGTGGGGGGCGGGGTCTCAGACCATCGGGCCCCTTGAAGAATCTGCTCTTCGAGAGCACCAGTCCTCACGTTTAACAGTCAGTCCACCTCTGTGGAGGGCTTATTGGTTCCAGACACAGAAAGGCAGCTATGGAGCCAAGTCACCCCATCTTTCCACAGCCAGCTCAGACACCACCCCCTCTTCCAGGAGGCCTCCTCAATCCCCAGAGAGGACAGCTTCTCTGTCACCACTGTTCCCAGGCCGTGTGTGTGTGTGTGTGTGTGTGTGTGTGTGTGTGTTGTAGCTCCTATCCTGGTCTTGATCCTGCCTTGATCTGGCAAGTCCTCTCCACCTACCCAGACTCAGAATCTGTGTGCATCTTCCCCACATCCCCTGCCAAAGGCCTCCCACCCCCATTTCAGGATGCCTTCTTTCTGATAGAGGTGGCCTAAGTTCCTGGGCTATAACACAATCTCACTAACTGCATGGAACTAGCCAGTTATACATCTATTCCTGGGTACAAGAAACATTGCAAGCAACTCTGAAGGGGAAGAGGTGTGGGGCCCTGTAATGATACAAGAGACATGTCCTGCTGGAAAACCAACCAAAGAATGTGCCCGGAAAGATCACAGACCCACGGACTTTACAGTGTGTGTTTGTGTGCCCCGTGGCAGGGTCCACGCAGGCTGTGACCCCTGATAAACTATGGTGGAGTGTGCATAGATGTCTGAACATGGGAGAGTGAGGAGGGGAGACTGAACCATTGAGGGTGGGAGGCAGGGACAGGATATTTAAGGGGGACGGATTATGAATTTTTTTTAATCTCGTAGCTTCACTGGTTAGGGCGACCATGTCACTTTTATAAGTGTTTAAAGAATTTCTCTCTTAAAAAAAAGTTGTAGAGAGGAAGTCAGAACTGACAGGGTCTGAGAATGAGTCCGAGATTCCAGGGAATGGAGAAGCCAAATTCAGCCTTGCAGAAAGATTGTGGGATGGAGTGGGCGAGTATGGGGACAGGCCAAGCCCAGGCCTTCGGTGCTTCACAAGTGGTGAGCCGAGCCCCCTCCTTGGGGCTGAAGGTTCGCATGAGCAGCGGAGGAGGAAGCCACATTCCCATGCTCCCAGGAGTTGGCAAGGGGCTTCTCTGCCCTTGAGTAGTACTGAGACTCACTGTGGGTCAGAGGAGCGGGGAGGCCTGAAGAAAGGAGTGGGTGAAGAAAAGGCAGACAGTAGCCCTGTTCGTGAGAAGGGCACCGAAGCAGGAGGTCAGGCACAAGCCCATCCATGGGGGGAAGGGAGGGAGATGCTGGGCACCTGGCCCATTGCACAAAGAGAGGGTGACCATCATCAGGAAGACTCCATAGGGCTTGACTGTGGGTCGTAGTGTAGGGGCCAGAGGAGAATGCTTCAAGACCACGCAGAGTTAAGGATCAGTGCAAAGGGCAGGTCCAGGCCGTGTAGCAGGGCGAGCAGGACCTTCCCCCAGGGTCCTCAGCCTACCCTGCCGCCCACAACCTCCTCTTTGCCTTTCACAGACAGCAGTGGGAGCCCGGCCAAGCAACTCCAGTGACCTGTTCATGTCCTGGAGGGGACTCTCGTGGAGGTGAGGTGGTGCCTCTTCTATTGGTGCTACCCCCTCACAGAGGCAGGGCGGTGTGTCCCCCTCCCCCTCCCCCTCCAGAGAGGAAATTGGGTCAGAGCCGGGAGGCGCAGGAATAGGCTCATGTTAGTCCTAGAGGGTGGTGGGGGCGAGAAGTCAGGGCTGCAGCTAGTGGCTGTGGTTTGAACAAGTGTACCTTCTCGTCCTCAGCATTGGCGGAGATGGGATGCTGGAGACCCACACCACCCTCCCCAGTAAGTAGCAGCACAGGTGGGAACCGTCACCGTCACCGGTGCCATCAGCAGCCCTAAGCGGGACCAGGCCTCCCTCTGCAGGGAGGGACGAGAAGGTGGCCTGTAAGGAGGGCAGCCAGCAGCCAGGCAGCCAGAACCCCCATGCCCATGCCCGAGTCCCAACACTGCAGGTCTGCCTCAGTGCCCAGGGGAACCTCTTCCGCCCCTTACCTGGGCACTCTGCTTCTTTCTTCTGTCAAGACATCCTGAAGATGTTCAACCCTCAGCTCAAGGGCTTCTCCACCGGCACCCAGGCGGAGACAGCGGGGCTGAACGCAGCCGCCCAAGGGGCCCGGGCTCGGTGAGTAGAGGCGGGCTGGTGGGCGCAGGAAGGAGCATGGAGGGCACAGGGCAGGAAACCGGAGCAGAGAGAGGCAGGGCCTGCCCTACCTGTGTCCCGGACCGAGGCTGAGGCTTCGCGCGGGTCATCTCGCCGCAGTGCACGCCCCTGTGTCTGTGATACGCTCACCACGAGGCCACGTTCATCCCGCACGCAGCTCGTTCACCTGTCCTCAAGTCCATCTGCGCAGAGCTCGCACACACCCGCCGTTAATTAGCCCAGGAACGCAGCCGGCAAACAGTCGGCAGAAACCCAAGCTCCTTGGTCAGAAGTCATGTCCCTGGGCTGGCGGGCTCTGCTTCCCTCGCTGATGCTGTTGCGTTGTCCACCGTCGGAACGACTGGGTCCCAGAGTCCCTGGGAGCATGAAATGAACATGAATGATCCAGGCTTGGTGGCTAGGCCCCCTTGTGCCAGAGACCAGCCCTGTGTCCCTTCTGAGGGGACTCCTCTGGCTGCCTGGGTCTGGTGCTCAGTCCAGGTGCTCCCAGACCTCCCCTACCACCCCTGTGTTCTAGGCGAGCCAGGATCCTGGCTGTGCTGGTATCAGTGTCTTCGGATGAACTTTCCATCTCTGGTCGCTCCATGCTGATGTTGGGGTGGGGTGAGCTTCAGGAATATTCACTCCTGTGAGCCATGTTCTCGCTCTCTAGCTTGGACAGTTCCATGGAGTCCCCACCTGGCCAGGCTTCTACTGTCCTGACCGCAGGCCTCCTGAGGCTTAGTCAGCACACAGCACCCAGGGGACCCCCTCTTGTCTGGTGGGCCCTCACTCATCGCTCTCAGATGTCATCCTAGAGCAGAATCAGGACCAAAGGCCCAGTCACCCACGGCAAAAGGGGCTTTGTCCCCTGGCTGAGGCAGTCCTTGTGCTGGTTCAGACAGGCACTATGAGGGGACACCGAGGCTTAGAAAATGCCCTGTGAGCTGACGGTCACTCATTAAGTCACCAGAGGAGAGAGTCCTTGGAGGTGGTTTGGCAGGAAGCCAGGCTGTGTCCCGAAGCAGTCCCGGGGGCCCACTGACTCAGCTCAGGTTCCCTGTCCTGTAGAGACACAGGTCAGCCCCCTGAGAACTCAGTACCAAACATCTCTATGGATGTCACCCAACCCCCTCTCCTTCCGGCCCCTGCCTCTGAACTTCCAGCCTTCCGTCTGCCCTCGGAGCAGTTAGATGCTGGCGCCCACTCTGCCGCAGCATGGTGGCTGCTTGTTTTCTCTCCAACCTCCATCATCATCAACAACAAGCCAGATAACAGCTGAAACGCCTGACCGGGCTCATTGCTTTTCTGCATGGAGCATGCTGGGGATTTGCTCCGTAGAAGGATTGCTAGGTTCCCATCACCAGGGAAACAGCACCAGCTGGGCTCGTTCATTCCCACCCCCCAGTCCACTCCCCCCCAACACACACACCCCACTGGAAGGTGGGCCCCGTGCTCAGCTGGTGTCTCAGAGTCACAGGAAGCCATGCCGGCTACTCAACATCATTCGTGAGAGGAATTGATTTTTTCCGCAAAGGCTGGGCTCTATGAAGCCAGGATATCAATAGCTAATGACTGTGATTATCATCATCCTTTTATGAAGATACGCAGCCCAAACGTCATTCGCCAGAGGCTGATTGCTCAGCATGTTGACATTCAATTCCCCTTCTCTTTTCTCTTTGCTGCTCCTTGGGGCCCCCACCAGGGTGGAGCCGTAGCTGAAATCATAGCTTCTCGGTAGTGTCTCTGGTGTCCAGTGTTAGGGGCAAGGAGAGAGGAGAAAGAAATAGAGAAAAGAAAAAAAACAAAAGAAAGGAAAGAGGGCTTCAGAAAGAAATGTCGGAGGATCATTCTATGACTTTCCTTTGCCTGGACACTGTTGTCTATTGTGATAAGGATGCGCTCACCCAAAGACAAAGAGAAATACCACCAAACGTGACTCAGAAGTGCTCTGTGCCCAAAGCCCAGCTCTAAGGCCCCACAGCTGGGACCCAAGCCCAGTGCTAAGACCTCACAGCTGGGTGACTTTGGGCCCACCATTTCGCTTCTCTGAGTCATAGCTCCCTCGTCTAGGTTGTTGTTCCATGCTGTTGAGTTCGCTGCAACTCAGAGTAAGCTGACATGTCACTGAACGAAACCATGCCAGCCCTGCGCCATCTCTGAGATGGTTGCTGGGTTTGAGCCAAAGGCCTCCCTCACCTTTGTTGCTGCCCATTTCTTTGGTTAATTTTTGGAGGTCTATTGTCAGATCTTTCCTTAGCATGGAAGTTCCCTAGATGCCCGTCCCTCATGGGTGACGCTGCTGGATTAGACATGCTGGGAGTGTGGCTTCCAGACCACAGCAACATGCCAGCCATCACGGCATGGCAAAGTGACAGACAGGGGATGGCCCTCAACTGTAAATGAGGATGACCCTAACACCACGGTTAATCAGAAGCAAGAAATGAGATACATAATCTTCAGCGATGACGTCATACGGTACCTGACACACAGGTAAAACTCCACACTCGTGGCCGTCTAGTCGATGCTGACTCATAGCAGCCCCTGTGGGTTTCTGAGACTATTGATGGCTGTAAAAGCCCAGTCTTTCTCCCGAGGAGCTGCTGGTGGTCTCAAACTACCAGCCAAGAGGATCGCAGCCCAACGCATAGCCACGACACCACGTCACACAGTAAGCACACACACACACACACACACACACACACCCCGCCAAAAAAAAGTTTGTCATGATTAGGATAGCTAGGTCAAACTTTTATTGAACATCCAATTCTCATTACATAATAAACGGCTAGACAAGAACGCACTGAGCCTCTGCAAAGACTCAGCTCCTAAAGAATCTAAACGAAGCAGGTGAACTCCCTGCCTGCACAGTGTGCAGTCCACTCACAGAGACTGGACAAGGAGGAAATCACTTAGGGGAAAGTCAGAGGTGCGTGGCAGTACTGCAGATGGAAATAAATAAGCATTTTGTCATTAATTGAGAAGCTGGGCCATCTAAATACAGGTGCAGGGTTGGAAGGCACCCCAGATCCAGTCCAATTTTTCCCCCGTATAAGATGAAGAAATACAGCCTAGTAGGAAGCAGTGGGGGCTGCATGTGGGGGGGGGGAGGGGATGACAGGGAGGGGGAGCCTACTGAGCAAGTGAGTGGCAGAGCAGTGGGTAGAAGGCTGGCGCTGTGAGTCCCGGAGCAGGACGCTTCCTCCCAGGAGGAGAGGGATCAGGAATGGATCCAGGAGCTCCCAGAGGAGGCAGGACTTAATCTGAGCCCAAGGGATGAGAAGAACCGAGCTCCAAAGAGAGGAGCAAGAAGGCGTGCCTAACTCCCCTGGGCCCGCGTTAGTGCTCATCACTCAGGAAGCCCCCTGGTCATGCTTGGAACCTGTTACAAGGTCCCAGGCACGTGTGTGCTCGCCTTTACGTGGGGCAGGTTTTCCATGGAACCTTCGAGCGGCGCCATCAAGAGCAGCCAGATGTGGGATAGGAGCTCTCATGGGTGACTTCTCTTAATGAGGTGAAAGAGCAGGGCAGCGCCCTGTGTGCTTGACTCCGCGCCCCACTCACCGAGGGCGGGCAGAGTGGAAGATGCCCATCCTTCCCCGCTGCTCCTTGATGGCTCTGAGAGCGGCTTCCTTGGGCTATATATATCCTTTGCTGGCATAGCTTCTCGTGGGCATATCCTTTAAGGAAGAAGAGACAAAAACAATTGTGTTGAGGTATAATTGGCATGCAATACGTACACAAATTGAAAGCACACAACTCGTTAAGTCTCGCTACATCAGACACCTGAGAAACCATTATTGCCATCAAGACGGTACACATGTCCATCACCCCGAAGCACTGCTTCATGGACACTCTTCCCTGTGAATATCTCACTGAGGTCCCGCCTCTGGGTCCTGGCCCACTCCTGCTCTGTGTCTGTCAGCACAGATGAGCTTGCCTTCTCCAGAAGTGCGTGGAAACGAGACCTGTGACTTCTTTCATCTCACAAACATCGTTTGGACCTGTGTTCAGTTGATGGTGTGCATCCATCATAGTTCTTTCCTCTTCCTGGTGGAGCAGTGTCCCTTTGACGTACCGTCTCTCCTATCCGGAACACCAGATGACACTGTTTTCTTGTGGGGACATCTGGGGAACGAAGGAGGAGGTTTGTTGGCAGCTGTTGTTGAGTAGGCCACCTCCTCCTGGTGACGCCGGGGGAAAATCAGAACCTAATGTCCCGGCCTGTGTGAGTCTGGCTTGACTAGAGAAACAAATCCAGAGACACTCATTTGTGTGTAAGAAAGAACTTTACATCAAAGAGCAATTGTACATTAAGAAAACATCCCAGCCCAGTCCAGCTCAAGTCCATTAAGTTCGATATTAGCCAATACGTCAATACTAGTCCATAAATTCTTCTTTAGACTCATGCAGCCATGCAATGATGCTGGATGCAGGAAGATCACAGGGTTGGAAGTCTTGTGGATCCAGTGGCAGTAGAAGCATCTCAGCACTGACGTGGGTTTCCATGTGGCGCCTCAAGTTCCAGGGCTCTGGCTGCATCAGTGTAGCTCCATGTGGCTCGTCAGTAGAAAGACGAAGCAGAGAATGTTGAAGCAGAGAGAATATCTGCCCTCCAGTGAGCTATTTATATCCTTCACACCTCCAAAATGAGGTCATCAAGCTGCGACCTGATTGGCAGGCTAGACTCCACCCCTTTGCAAGTTGACAGGAGATTAAGTAACTCACATGGTCTACTATTACCATTCCCCTCGTTGGTCACAGACGGGACCATTGTGATCCATAGGGTGATTCATAAAAGCAGATCTGCAGGTCTTTTTGCATGGTGTGCCTTAGTGTAGAAGTTCCACAGACACCTGTCTAGCCTCATAGCAACACGCAGCCATCTCCTGATGGACAAGTGGTGGCAGTGCATGAGGTGTGATTGACTGGGAATGCAACCCAGGCTGCTGACATGGAAGGCAAGAATTCTATCTCCTAACTCATCCTGTCTGTATTTGTCTCCCCCCCCCACCTTGTTTTGTTGGAAAGACATACACGCATGCACATACACATACACGTGAAGTGACAATAAAGGGGGGGACCCTCTGAAGTCACTACAGAGAAGAATTGGCCAGGGCTGTAAGGAGCAGAGAGCAGGGTCTAGAAGTAAAGGTTGAAAGGGGTCATTGGTCCCAAAATGGAGAGAGCCGAGGGATAATTCAGGGCTGTGACGTGTTTCAAATATGCAAAAGGTGGTTTTTAAAACAAAGATAAGAAACGAACAGACTCAGGGTGCAATGAAAGAACCTGATAGAACATAAGGGTAAATCCTTGAGGGGAAGATTGCCTGAATCCTAGCCCTAGTGCTCATGGGGCACCAGGCACCCCTGAGAAGAAGCAGTTTGGGTACAGGAGAACCTGCGGCAGAGGCTGCGTGATTGTGGCCCCCAAGTTGCCCCAAAGCTCTTCTTTAATACCAGGCAGAAACTTCTTAAGAATAAAAAGCCTTTCTGGATATGCTGAGTGTTTTGTACCATCCTCCGGAAGCCCGTCTTTTCCCAAGCCCAAATCCCACAGTCCAAGCCCTTGCTCCTCAGCCAGCCTGAGCCTCCCCTTCTCCCCCCCTCGTCTAGAGACATGCCGGCCCAGGCCCGGGACCTGATGGAGCTGATGAAGAAGAGCCCCGTGAGTACCGGGTCATCCCTCCAAAGAGCGGGGTAGGGTGTCCCAGCAGGAAGGGTGTCACAGCCCTAAAAGGGTCCCCTCTCACCAGGCTCATCTTCCATAGGAGCCAATGATACCAATGAGAAGCAGGCCTTACCAGACAGGCTCCCCGTTTGCCCACTCTCCCTGCCCCAGGCTGCCCACCACCACTCCCACAGGCTGGCTGCAGCAGGGAGAGGTGCAGCCCAGAGTGGGCGGAAACTGGGGCTTTGGCTGCCTCCAGCTGCTTCCTCCTGTCCCCAAGAGTTGGCTGGTGACCCCTGTGATGTAAACATTGGCTTCTAAAAATAGGCCGCTCATTCCAATTCTTCCTTCTTCCCCGCTCAGCTCACCCAGCCCCTTGAAAATTCACCCTGGCACTCTGTGTTCCTGGAATTCTGCTCCTGGCCGAATCCCTTGGACAGTGGTGGCTGGACGGTTGCAGGCTCACTGTTTGACCAGATGACTGGGAGGCCTTACCTTCCACCTCTCAGTCGATGACGAAAGGCTCTCTCGCTGTTTCCCTCTCCTGGGCCCGCGCCCAAAGAACTCTTCCAAGACGTACCTCTAGACTTCTGCTTCTTCTTGTTAGGTGCCATAGAGTCTGTCTGACCCACACTGAGCCCATGCCCAGTCCAGCCCTGCACCAGCTTCACAATCACCGCTGTGCCTAAGCCCCTTGTCTCCACCACAGTATCCATCCACCTCGTTGCCTGTCTTCTTGCGTGGTGTTGCGTCTCCACGTGACCCAGCATGTTGTTTTCTCCAGGGACTGAACCCTCCTGAGAACCTGTCCAGAGCATGTGAGATGAAGTCTCACCTCCTTGCTTCTAAGGAGCATTCTTTTCCCAAACAGATGTGTCCGGTTGTTTTTTTTTCCTTCTGACAATCCATGGTAGATGTAATGTTCTTCAACAACATCATAATCCAAAGGCATTAACTCTTCTTCAATCTTCCTGATTCCTTGTCCAACTTTGGCACTCGTATGAGGTATTTGAAGCCACCATGGCGGAGTCAGGTCCACCATAGTCCTCAGAGTGAGACCCTTGCTTCTTATCACTTTAAAGAGGCCTTTGGTGGCAGACTGACCCAGCACCACCTGGCAGTTGCTTTCTTCACTGCTGCTTCCACGGGCTGTGATTGGAGATCCGAGTAAAATGTGATTCTGGACGACGCCAGGCTTTTCTCCGTGTATCAGGGTGTCTATCGGTGCATGGTGAGGATTCTGGTTTGAGGCTGAGACATAGTCTGTTCTGGTCTTTGATCTTCATCTGTAAGTGTCCCCAGAGCTCTTCACGTTCAGCAGTGAGGCTGTGTCCCCTGCCTGCTGCAAGTGGCTAGGGAGCCTTCCTCTCGTCCTGATGTTGGATCCTTTCTCCTGGGGCCCAGCTTCTCTGACAATCTGCTCAGCATCCAGGCTGAACGATATGGTGAAAGCGCCATCAACCTTGATGCGCACCTGTCCCGATTTTAAAGCCTGTACTTCTGTCCAAACGACGGCCTCTGGTGCATGGATACGACCCACAGGAGTACAGTGAGGTGCTCTGGAATTCTCATCCTTCCCGTTGTTATCCTACATGTTGTTATCCTACATCCTTCCCGTTGTTATCCTACATGACCACACAGTCAAGTGCACAGGCAACAACACACAGGTCGACCTCTTGCTGGTGTTCGCTGCTTTCAGCCAAGATCCATCTGACATCAGCTAGGAGATCCCTCGTTCTGCACTCTGTTCTAAATCTGGCTCGAATGTCTGGCCATCCCCTGGGACGTACTGCAGCAGTTGCTTGTAGAGGCACGTTGTGCTCTTGGCTCCTTTAAACGCTCCGAGATCCCACTTCAGGGCGTGTTCATCCACTTGGCCTTTCCCGGGCTCTAGAACATGTGGGGCCCATGCACTGGATCGCACCACAGACTGCAGTCTTCTAAAGAGACTTTCCAAGGGAAAGGTGATGTTATCACTGGGGCAGCAGATACACAGAGACACCCATGTACACCCGCCCGCATGTGCACAGGTACTCACACGCTTACTCTGTGGAGCTCCTTTCCCAGACGATGGGGGTCTGGGGTGTGAGGGGGTCTCACATAGTGTCTTCTCTCTGCTCTGATCTAAGCAGGATGGAAACGTTTGTCTGGCCTGGTGAGCACTACGTGCAGGTGGCTCTCCCCAGGTCTGACCTCAGTGTCTCTGTCCCCTCAGGACATCAATCTGGAGAAGGACTGGAAGTTGATCACTCTCCTCATCGGGAGCAACGATTTGTGTCGTTACTGTGAGGACCCGGTATGCTCTTTCTGACAAAGCCCTTCTGGGACCTGAGAAGTAGACTTGCTGACTGACCTCTGTCAGGATCCTGCTGAAGGGCCATGACCCTTCCCATAACTCTCTATCATGGGCATGCATCACCCTTGCCTAGTCTCCAGGCACCCAAGTCTGCCCACGTAGTGCCTGGCCCTTCCCACTGGCCCAGTGCCCCTGGGAGAAGGCTGTGTTGGATCCCCAGTCTCTTGACCTTTACGGCGGCATGTTTCCTAGGGAAGGGAAGACCTGAGCTAAGTTATGAGCAGAGATTGGATAAAGCGGGACCAGTCCCGAGAGTGGCTGGGTGCCCTTTGGAGACATCACAAGTCGACCAACTCTAGCAGACAGGCCTGGGAACGCCAGATCCCATTCCTAATGTGGTTCCTCTGGGGAAATAGGTTCAGACTTACACACTGTTGGAGCTTGTCACTTTAGGAATCTATCTCTTTCTCAGTTGGGGACAGCATAGGCATATTTAGGCCAAACAGGCAGCTGTCTCAATTCAAAGGCTCCAGGAAGCCGCTGAGCAGTCCTGTGTGTGGAGGGGTGGAATTTCTCACTCCTTGTGCCTGGAGGGGGCCAAGTACCAAAGGCTTGATGAGAACCATCTCCACCCCGCACCCCCACCCCCACAGGTTTGGCTCCTCCAAGCCTCTTCACTTCGGCTCTCGCCATTATTTCTCAGACTCCAGAGTCAGAAGTAATCCAACCCTGAGGGGTTGGGGGCGGGGGTGGGGGTTCACTGTTCTGGTGTCCTGACCTCCAGGACTTCCTGGAAACCCAAAGTGAAGCTGTGCCCACCAGGGGTGTAGGACTCCCCTCTCCTGGGCCACAAACCCATCCCCTGCCCAAGTCAGTCTGTCATGGTGCGATGGCTTACGTGTTAGTGTGACGCTCAGTTATGCCACTAGAATTCCGATGATCAGTGTGGTCACCGCTGCGAGACGGGGTCCGAAGGAGACGAGAACGAAAGGCTGGACTACTTACTTTCAGACATCAGCAGTCGGACTCTTGTAGGCCGCAAGGGAACACCGTGCAGTAGAGCGCTACACTGGAAAGCCCCAGGGGAGCTCAGCACGCTGGCTGTCCTCAGGCGGCCCAGGACTGGGCGGTGTTGCAGTCTGTTGTCCTCGGAGGTCCCCAGGAGTCAGAGCTCACCCAACGGCAGCTCACAATGACAACCCACAAATATCTACCCTTCAGGCAAACAGGTCTCTGTTCCTGAGAGTACCAGGTGCTGAAGGTCACCCCTGGGATGACCTCAGCCAAGTGTGAGTAGTTGCTTACGTCTGCCAGCTGTATAAACCAAGACCAGAACCGGGGTCTACTCCTCCGAGGGTCCTGAAGCTCATGGTTGTCTTCCCAGGTCCCTTGCCCTTAGCTGAGCCCACACAGAGTGGGATGGAGGGGTGGGGGGCACACAGGTGAGGGGCCGGTCATAGATGAAGAGCTAACCTGGTTGGATTAGCAACTGTGTAGACCGTTGGGGTTTACACTTGACCTAGAATCCAGAACAGCGTGAAGGGGTTCTTCAGAAGGAGTCTATAAAATCCTGACATCTGTGTCTGAGGGAAGGTCACTGCCATCCAGCTTTTCCCTACTTGCTCTCCACTCACAACTGGTACGCTCCCACCTCCGGTCAGAGAGGCTGGTCAAGCTGGTGCCCAGGCCCTAGTCACCTTGGCAAGGAAGTGGGCAGAACCAGGTGGAAACACAAGGTTGGGATTCCTGAGTGTGCATGGTCTCCTTGCCCATTGCTCCTTCCTTCCATCTCTGGGCACCCATCATCCTTTTGGGTGGCTGAGGTCAGGTCATGACTAGGTATCCACAAAACCCCTTTGTTGGGTGTCCTGGCACACAGCAATTTGTCTCAGGAAAAAGAAAAAGAGAGAATTGTCTGAGCTGCCACCCATGCAGTCCTTACTCCTACCTCCTGCGGGCACTTAGTTGCACCTGTGTAGGAGAACTAAGTCCTCAGCCGCCGCTAGTATGGGTTTCCTGCTGACACCGCTCAAGGAGCCCAGGACCATCCCAAGCACACGGCCATCCACTTCGTGCTAGAAACCAAAGGCTGAGATTAGCCAGCAAGCATTTCCAAACGCCTACTATGTCCTACCTCTAACCGCCTCCCCCAGGATGCTATGGACACAATCTTAAGTCAGCCTCCGGTGGAGATGGGTCAAGGGAGGAGACCCTGGGCTGATCATGAGGGACGCCAGAAGTCAGGGTGGGTGGAGAGTGAAGGGTCCCAGACAGTGGGACCATCATGGTGCCAAGCTCAGAGGAAAGAGAGCATGTGGCTGGTCCTCGGGAGCTGGAGAAGACTGCAGTCAGTCGGCTGGTGGATGGGGCTGTGAGAGATGTGCTGGAGAACCGGCAGGGCCCAGCACAGTCAGTTTGCCCTTGGACTTGAGATAGTATGAACTGGGGTGGGAGTAGGGAGTGTCTGTAGGCTCCATTAAGGGTCAAGGGACAACTTTGTACAAGTGACCTTGGGTGTCCAAGTAGCATCAACAGGTAGGCTGCCTAGCCTGGCCAGTGCCACAGAAGTCCTGAGTCCCCACTCTGCCCATGGCCCAAGCCCCGAGAGCAGGCCTGTGCTAGGTACTACATGCCCTGGTCCTGTTCTCTGAGTGGAGGCCAGAGATGGAGGTGAGCCCCTTTTTTCCTGCACAGGAGGCCCACTCCGCTCAGGAGTACATTCGGCACATCCAACAAACCCTGGACATCTTCTATGAAGAGGTAGGAAAAGGCGGCTGCACTTTCCTGAGCACACTGTCTGCCCTCAGTGAGTGCGGAGAGGCTTCCTTCCCTGCGTGCATCCATGAAAACTGTGCTCAATAGGATGCACACGGGCAGAGATACCCACACGGTGTGCACCTGCACGGTCCTGGAGAGGGATGGGGGCTCCTCTGCTGAGGGTCAGACACTACTGTATGGTGGCTGAGCAATTTCCCTGGGAGCCAGCTGGCCTGGCTTTGGGGCACTGTGACATTGCAAGCACTGTGGCTTTGCCAGCACTGTGACTTTGAGCAAGCTAATTCTGTCTGTCCCCCCTTCCCGATCTACAACGCAGGGTCAATAAAGAAGATTCTTCCATGAAGGAATGAGTCAGTCAGGGTGCAGTAGAGCACCGATGGAACACACAACTTTGCTCTAGTTCTTTAACGCTTCCTCCCTCCACTATCATGACCCCAGTTCTACCTTACAAGTCCTGCTAGACCAGACATGTACACTGGTACAGATAAGAGCTCTTGACACACAGAATCCAGGACAGATAAACCCTCAGGAACAGTACTGGCAGCAGCAAAACCATGAGGGTAGGGAGAAGGTGGGGGTGGAAAGGGGAGAAATGGGGAACCGACTACAGTGATCGGCATACAACCCCCTCCTCACCCCTCCCCAGAGGGATGAACAACAGAAATGTGGGTGAAGGAAGACAACGGGTGGTGTAAAATATGAAACTAATAATAATTTATAATTTATCAGGGGTTCACAAGGGTGGGCAGGTGAGGAGAGAGGGTATAAAAGAGGAAATGATACCAAGGGCTCAAGCAGAAAGAAAATGTTTGGAAAATGATGATGACAACATACGTACCAGTGTGCTTGACACAATGGATGTATGGATTGGTATAAGAGCTATAAGAGCACCCCATAAAATGATTTATTAATGAAAGAAAAGGAGAAGAGGATTCTTCCTCACCATACAAGTCACAGCCCCCCTCTGGAGCTGTGTCCTCACTGGCAAAGTGAGAAGGGGGAAGTCAGATGGTAGAGTACTAATTAGTGTCCTTCCAACCCAATTGTCTGGTGACTAATGAAGCCCCTCTGCCCCCGACAGCTGCCAAGGGCTTTCATCAACGTGGTGCAGGTCATGGAGCTGACTGGCCTGCACCAGGGCCACAGTGGGAAATGTACCATGCCGCTGGCCGCTCAGTAAGTGGTGGGTTCCCTGGGGCTCACAGGTGCCAACGTGAGGCCGGTGCTGGCAAAGCCAGATGGCTGGCATTGCAGTTAGCCAGGCACTTGGAGAATCCTCTAGGAATGCCTCTGCCTTGTTGGGTGTGTCTAAGTCCCTTCATTTCTCTGGGCCCCAGCATGCTATCCTTTGAAGAGAGGGAGATGGAGCAAGTGACCCTTAAAGCCCCTTGACATTGTCTGTGACTCCCAAGTCCAACTTTGGGGAGCTGCTCCTTGTTGAGCGGCAGCACGGGGCAAAGAGCCTTCAGAATAGCTGCCTCTGGTGTCAACCCCACCTCTAGAAGCTGTGGGGCTTTGAACAAACCACAGAGCTTCTTGGGGCCTCTTAAGACTCACCTGTAAAATGGGAGGCATAGCATCTTCCTTGCTAGTCAGTTGTGAGATCGAGAGAAAGTGCACAGCCGGCAGCCGGCACACATAGGGTCACCGCTCCATAAATATAGTAGCTTTGATCGCACCCGTGATGCAACTTGCCTTGGAATCCAGGCTGGGTGTAGGTAGTGGTGTACAAGTCAGGCATTCCCACCGGGGCCAGAAGTCATCAGAGCTGAGTTATATACTCTGGCATCTTCTTAGGCCAAAGAATCACCCATATTCCTGGTGCTTCTTATTCATAAGGGATGGAGATTCTGCATGGGGCTGATGAGTCCTCTCCAGGCGCAATGGGCTTTCTGTGAAGGACAGGAGCTGGTTCCCACTTTTGCAGGAACCAGAGGGAAGAGCCAATGGAGCTTGGGGTCCAATGACCCGTCCAGGGTCTGCTGGTATTGTGTTCCATCTCATCAGTGTGTCTCGGGCTACTTGATAGCTCCGAGAGAGTCTCAAGCAGTAGAAGGAACATGAGAGAGAATGCTATACCAAGAGACAGGGCCATGATGGCTCTCTTCCCACGACGTCAGCCCTGTCTCCTCCAAGCTCTTTCTGAAGAAACCCCGGGCCTGCGAAGGAGCCGTCAGGTGGTAAGGGGAATGCACAGCCTCCCCACACCAGAGCCCGGAGCATCTCCCAAAGGAGGCATGGGGACCAGGGCGCATGTCTTGTGCCTTCTCTCTCACTAAGCACCCGTTGGCGCTCAGGCTCCCTGAGTTCGAGTCCTCGGAGTCGATCGAGGGTGTGCTGGGGAGGGACTTACATGTGCTCCCCTCCCAGCCTTCACTGCCCATATGAACCAGCACAGGGTCCAGGCCCCGGCGGGGAGCAGTCTCTTGTATGTGTCAGAGTCGAACTGCTTGACCCTCGGGGTCAGGTATCCATAGGGGAGTCTCTGCCTCAGAGTCTCTGCCCCCTAGGAGCAACTGCACTTGCCTGAGGGGCTCCCAGGAGAACACCCCAGAGATGCAGATGCTGAAGCAGCTCAACTGGAACTTCCAGGTGAGCCCCTGTGTCCCACCCCTGCCTGCCCCAAGGGGACATTCCCCCAGAGGCCCAAAGTGAGGGCGTTTGGTTGGGACCTGCATTTGGGGAGGGCCAGGTGGACCACCACCCCTGGAGCATTTCTAGATCTCTATAAAAGAGACACATATACACTTGAATATTTATCCAGGGCAATCGGACATCAAAGCGTGAAAGGGGCTATGTATACACATGGTGTGGGTCAGGAAGACCTCATTTGGAAGCTGGGCGAATTCTGACCTCCAAACCCCGGGTCAGTCAGAGCAGGTAGACAGGGTTCAACTCGCAGAACAGACTCCAGTCCCTGCCCAGATCAGGGCCATGGGTGCCATGTGGCACCCAGACGGAAGGGGAAGTGATCACTGCCCTCTGGGTCTTCCCTGAGAATCCACTGCCCTCTCCCTCTGCCCTCTTAAGAGCACATGGCTTATACTTACCTGGCAGGGGAGACACCATGATCACGAAGGTGGTTTTCCCAGGGAGAGGCTCATCCATTGCACTCCAGATGTGCTGACCCCTGCGATTTCCCCAAATGTAGGAAACTCGACTGCAGAATTGGTGGTAGTGGGGACTGCGTTCACGCTCTCCCCTGAAAAAAAGGAAAAAAGCATACGGCTTACCCCACCATGCTGATGCCTGCCTAACCCCACCCCCAGTGCTTCTCCCCTTCTTCCTACCATCTGCCCCCCACCACACTCCTTGTCACCACCCACTCTGCCCTGGCTCTGTGCCTCTCGTCATTGCCATCCTGGGCCTCCCAGAAAACACCCATCTTCGTGCCCAGGGGAGATCTGTCTTCATCGAAGAAGCCTCCCCTGACTCCACTTCCCCCGAAGCCCCGTCCTCATATCAGATTCGGGAGGCACGTGGCGGACCTCAAGCCCACTGGCTTCCCATCTTCTCTCACTTTCCCGGCGAGGCACTCAGCACCTTGAGAAGTATACCCACCTGCCCCTTTCATACCCCACACTCGGTGACACAGTCATACCAAAGACTGTGGGCACTTGGCCCCCAAAGATCCCATGCTTTGTGAGGACAGTCCCTGCCTGAGCTGGAGTCCCGGGTCCTGATTCTTCAACAAGTGGAAGCTGGTGACCTTGGGCCCAGGCAGTCTGCTCAGTGGCTCTGACCCGGCTTGGCTTGCTTTAGTGGAAGCTGGTCTGAAGGCGATCTTTTCTGAGCAGGCAATTCGACTCAGCTCCCCAGAGCACTGCCTAGGGTCTTGGGGACATGGGGGCTCCCACAGGATGTGGACTAAGGGAGTAGCCTCTTCCAGACCTGGGTCGGGGGTGGCCTGGCCCTCATCTCAACCAATGCAAAGCAGCAGCCGCAGGAGCCAGCTGAGGGAAGCCTGCCTGGAGGACTGACAGTCTCTCTCCCACCCCAGAGCGGCGTCTCCAAGCTGGCCTACCAGCACCGCTACCTGCAGCGGGAGGACTTTGCCATTGTGGTGCAGCCCTTCTTCCAACACACTCTCATCCCAGTGAACAGCGTAAGCTGCGGGCCACGGGGGTCTCTTGGTCCGCCCTGTGTCTGTCTGTCTGGAGGATGGGAAGTTGGGGGTACATGGGGAGAAAGGGAGACCATCAGCAGCCCTGAGGATTGCTGGATTGAGATAGAATGGAAAGCATCTCCCATAGATTCTTCTCAACCCCTGGAATAGAAGAGCTGGAAATTATGATCCAGTTAAAACATTTATTAAAGTATCTCCCCTCCACCCCATCCTGAGAGTTTGCCTGCTGGCATCTGGGCCACTCGGCAGCAGAATGCAGGAGAAAGGGACAGAGAGAGGTGGGGAAGGGGGCAAGCTTCCACCCCCACCCCCGTGAATAACCCTCTTGTTTCTGGTCCTAGCGAGGGGACACCGACCTCACCTTCTTCTCAGACGACTGCTTCTACTTCTCAGAGCGTGGTCACGCCGAGCTGGCCATCGCCCTCTGGAACAACATGGTGAGCGACCCATGGGCGGGGCTTTGATGCCCAGTGGCCAGCCTGCTCACTCGCTGGCAGATGCCTTTCCTCCCAACACCCGAAGGGGTGCCATGCCTCATTTGTCCCGGGGTGTTGGGGGTGTCCAAAGGCATACATGCAGACACATCCCCTACTGACGTCAGGGGTGAACGTTTGCAATCAGACAGAGTGGGTGACATGATCAGCCCCGTGGGCAAATGTGCCCCCCGCCCCCTCTCTGTCTTTTTGGAATGAAGGAAGAACTTTCTTGTGCCAGCAGGTGGCTCAGTGGATTCCTAGCCAAAGACTGAGCTCAAATGATCTCTCTGATCATCTTTATCAATGTCTATAAAACAGTGAAACTGACACACAGCTCGGAGGAAAGTAGCCCAGATAATGTACGCACAACATCATAATGAGCATCTGACACATGTGAGCCCCGGTATCCTTGCCACACTCGGGGCTCAGCTCTTCCCAGCTATTATTTCTCTCAACACCAAAAAGCAGACTGTTGCCCGAGCCTCATTTCCCAGTCTGTCACCTGATCCTTTGTAAGGGGAGAAAGCTATCTTTGGGTACGGACATGACGCCCAGGGGCCACAGGGATGGCTCACCTGAGAGATGCATCTTCCTGCCCAGGGCAAATGGGATGCTTCTCAACCCAATAGCTTCTTTTGATCTCTGCTCTGCGGGTAAGCCAATCCCCACCTAGTCGGCACGCCCCCTGTCTGCTTCCCTGGTGAGGACCCAGCTCCCTTCACTCCAGTC
Organism: Tenrec ecaudatus; assembly: GCF_050624435.1. Taxonomy (NCBI): domain Eukaryota; kingdom Metazoa; phylum Chordata; class Mammalia; order Afrosoricida; family Tenrecidae; genus Tenrec; species Tenrec ecaudatus. The sequence goes on along the minus strand of NC_134546.1, from coordinate 19,932,796 downwards.
TCAGGCTGTGTGGTCTGTGGCCACTGAGGTGTCAAGGTGCCCCCACCTGTTAACTCACCCAGGGTGTCCAGGAGCTTCCTCGGCTGACCCTCAATGGTGATGGTCTCCTTAGCTGCACCCCAGGCCCCCCTACTACAACCTCCTCTTTTCAGAAGCACACAGGCCCAGCCTGTGTCTCGGGCCGGCTTCATTGCAGGCTCTCAGCCTTCCCGGACTTTGATTTTTATATTGACACCGCCTGCCTTCTACTCTGAAAACTAGGGTCAGACTCTTTCACGTCAGGAGAAATAAGGGGCTTTCTTTTTTTCCTCAATGGTCTCTTAACTATCATAAAACCTTTATTTTTCTTTCATAGCAGATGTTGAATTGAGATTTGTTTTGCAAGAAACTAATATTGCCATTCCTACTTTTTAAAAAATTCTTTGCTTTTTGGGTTTTTTAAAAATCATTTTATTGGGGGCGCATACAACTCGTATCACATACACACATCAGTTGTATAAAGCACATTTGTTGCCCTCATCATTCTCAAAACATTTACTCTTCACTTAAGCTCTTGGTATCAGCTCCTCATTTCTCCCCTTCCTCCTCCCTCCCCACTCCCTAATGAACTCTTGATAATTTATAAATTATTATTTTGTCATATCTTACACTGTCTGACATCTCCCTTCACCCACTTTCCTATTGTCCATCACCCAGGGAGGAGATTATATGTAGACCCCTGTAATCAGTTCCCCCTTTCTATCCCACCCTCCTGGTATCACCACTCTCACCACTGGTCCTGAAGGGATCATCTGTCCTGGATTCCCTGTGTTTCCAGTTCCTATCTGTACCGTGTACATCCTCTTGTCTAGCCAGATTTGTAAGGTAGAATTGGGATCATGATAGTGGTGGTGGTAGTTGGGGGGAAGGAGAGGAAGCATTTAAGGACTAGAGGAAAGTTGTATGTTTCATCGTTGCTACACTGCACCGACTGGCTTTTCCCCTCCCCGTGACCCTTCTGTAAGGGGATGTCCAGTTGCCTTCAGATGGGCTTTGGGTCCCCACTCTGCACTCCCCCTCATTCACAATGATATGATTTTTTGTTACTTGATGCCTGATACCTGATCCCATCAACACCTCGTGATCACACAGGCTGGTGTGCTTCTTCCCTGTGGGCTTTGTTGCTTCTGAGCTACATGGCCGCTTGTTTACCTTCAAGCCTTTAAGATCCCAGAAGCCATATCTTTTGATAGCCAGGCACCATCAGCTGTCTTCACCACATTTGTTTATGCACCCATTTGTCTTCAGTGATCGTGTAGGGGAGGTGAAAATATGGGGCTTTCTACTGCTGGAAAGAGATGCAGTCCCAGAAACTCTTATGTCAAGGGAAAGACGGGGCTTTCTACTCCTAGAAAGGGTTACAGTCTTGGAAACTCACAGGGACAGTTCTATCCTGTCCTGTAGGGTCACTGTGAGTTGGCCTCCATTCGCTGGCATTGAGTGAGTGAGTGAGTGAGTGAGTGCGTGCTCCAATCCTGGAGGAACACAAAGTAGACAGTAGGCCATAAGAGCCGGCGCATATCTCTCAGGCTACAGAGCCAGTCCCCTTCATGACTAGGACACAGAGAGGTGAGGTGGATGGCCAGGAGACAGCCAGGCAGGCACTAGAACTTAGGTGTCCTTCCTGAATGTCCTGGCCAGTTCAGGGCCACCCAGCCGCCCTGCTGCCACTGCAGTGAACATGCCCATAGTCAGCAAAGGCCTGCCTCCTAACTAGGGTTCCATAACATAGTTGTCTACTGGCTCTGGCTGGTGTGTCCGGGGCACCCTACGGTGGCAGCATCTCTTGCTTCTCCTCTCTAGTGCCTTATCCCCAAACTTTTGCAAAGTCCAAGCCAGGAGAACCAGCGGCATCAAGGAACGTTTTCCTCCATAAAGAGCTTCTTCTCATGTCTGGTGCTTCTGCTCCCCTGGCTGCCTATAGCCCACCCTCCCCTAGCAATGTGACAGCCGGGCCTCCTGCCTGGCCTCCCCGTTTCCAGCTTAGCCTCCTTTGACCAGCCTCGCCCGGCCTGCCTGAAGAATAGCATCGCCTGGACCCATCAAAAAGGAGGGGTGCCCTGAAGCCACTTTGCACGATGACCGGGCATTCGCTGGGAAAGCTGACTGTGTGGATTACTTTGTGCGGTTTTATTTTTATTTTAATCATTTTATTGTGGGCTCTTATAGCATTCCATACATCAATTGTGTCAAGCATGTTTGTATCTATGTTGGCATCGTCATTTCCCAAACATTTTCTACGTGAGCTCTCAGTGTTAGATCTGCTTCTTTCCCCTCTCCCCTCCCACCTCATGAATCCTTGATCAATTATATATTGCTATTATTATTTTATATCTCACACTGTCCATTGTCTCCCTTCACCCACATTTCATCCCCTTTGGTGGGGGTGGGCTATATAGCCAACCTTGTGATGGGTTCCCCCTACCCCATCCCCATCCCCGACCATCCCCCAACCTTCATGATTTCGCCACTCCCAATGCTGTTCCTGAGGGGTTTATCTGTCCTGAATTCCATGAGAGCAATTTTATCTATATCTTATCTGAACACACCAATGTGGGTTTTCTGGTCTAGCCAGATTTGTAAGGTAGAACTGGGTCAAGGTAGTGGGGGGTCGGGGGGAGGAAGCATTCAGGAACCAGAGGAATGATGTGTGCATCCTGGTTGACTCGTCTTCCTTATAGCCCTTCTGTTGCTGGGGGGTGGGAGGATGGTGAATGTCCATTTGGGTCTCTACTCCAACCCCCCTCAGTGTGTGGATTCCTTTGATTCAACAATTCCATTCCGAGGTAAAACCCCGACAGAAAGACACGACCATACTCACCAAACGACACATACAAGCATTTCCATAGTTCCACTACCAACAGTAGCCCCAACTGGAAGCACCCCAAACATCTGTCAAGAGTAGAGGAGATAAGTGAACTGTGTTACAGTCATATGCTGGAATGGAGCTCTTACAGCCAAGGGAATGAAAAGCTTCAGCCACAATCTACATTTGAAAAGTAAAGTCCATGAACGTCTGGTGTGGGAAGACAGTATTGTGGGTTCTCCTGGTTGTGGGTAGAGGACTAATCCAGTTGACCCCTGAACTGAATGCATTTGACCTGCGTGGGCACTTTCACGTGGCATGTTTTCCTGCTAACCACTGTGGTGAGCTCCAGTGCCCACTTAGCACACCGACACTCATCATCTCTCCAGTTAAGAGGGGGGAGGGGGGAGGTGCTCGCAGTTATGGAGAGAACGGCTCACTGGGAGATGATTCGGGTCACCCAGCCTTTGAAGCGATGCCTGCAGCATGTGGCTTAGCGGCAGGAGACCCGTGCCCAAACAGTTCAAACCCAGGTTGGCCAATGGCCAGCTGGCACGTACATGTGGATTAGCCTGTGAAGCAGGTCAGCGCTCCTAACCCTTGCTTTGTTCCAGGGTCAAGCAGTCCTTGGGAAGGACAGGGAAAGGGCCTCTGGCGGCGTTGTGCGTCTTGATCTGGGCACTGGGGATGATCACTTGATCAGCGTTCATTCACAGGTCCCTTAGGATTTGTGCTTGCTTCAGTACGCATGCCAGCAACAATAAAATGCTTCTGGTACAATAAAATGTTTATGGTACTTTAGAAAGGAAAAAACACAAGACAACACTGTGTCAGGGCTTCCTCTCCAAAGATCATGATGTCATTGGTTACTTGGTCTTGGTCTCTTTTAGAAGCTCCCAGGTCATTGTCATGTGCACGGTCTCCGAGCCACTGCCTTCGACCTGTTCTGTCCATGGGCTACCTCAGTCTCCTGCTGCGGTTCTCAACCTGTGGGTCATGACCCCTTTGGGGGTCAAACGACCCTTTAATGCCAGATTCATAACAGTAGAAAAAAATACAGTTATGAAGTAGCAACGAAAATAATTTTATGTTTGGGGGAGGCGGTCACCACAACATGAGGCGCTGTATTAAAGGATTGAGGCATTAGGAAGGTTGAGAACCACTGGTCTACTGTCTGGGTCAATGCAACTCTGCCGAGTCCTGGCCCTGCTTTCTACCAGAGGACACCAGACCCTGGAGCGGGCCATCCTGCCTGGTCAGGTGCAGGGTCCATGGAAAGGAGGAAGACCCAACTGTGACAGTGGGGTTTCCCCACAGAACGATTGGTGTATTCCTAACTGGCCCCAGTGTGGGACCCGATGGGCTTCTGGAGAAGTAAAAACCATGGCTTTTCTTAGTGTCACAGCAGAAATGGCGCCTTGTGTCCTCGCTCGGGGTGGGGATTTGGATCACCATTCTTACATGGAAGTGAACGCGCTTCTTACGAAGCACAGCCTGCTGTGCTGACCTTCTGCGCTGGGAGGCAGTGCGCATTCTTCATGCAGAGCAGAGGCTGAGCTCGAGATGAGCTCCGATGTCCTCACTGCGCTCCGATGTCCTCACTGCCCTCATTGGCAGTACCTGAAGGTCAAGGGTGGACGGGCTCAGGACTCGAAGAGAGGCAGATATTAAGATGAATGGAGGCTGGATGTTTTAGGCAGGGTCCGTGAGAAGGTGGGACAGGGAGGACCCACTCTTCCTGCTGCTTGCTGCCTGTTCGAGGGCAGGCTGGCTTGTTGAAGCCTCATGCCAGGAGAGGCTGCAGCAGCTCCAGGCTATCCTCAGAGGATCCATGCATGGAAAACATTGAGCAGAACCTCTCTAAGCCGGTTCTCCCAGGAGTATTTCAAGCAGACCTTTCATCTATGTGGAAAACCTAAATAGATCAAGTAAGGAAACCCCAGTTTCTTAAGACTGATCAGCCAAGTGTATTAAGGATAACACAGCAGCCAATACGCTTTCAACGTTTCCCTGAACGTGACCAGCCCCGTGCACTTGGAGAAGTCGGTAAATAGGAGCATCACCATGGAAGAACACTGGAATTCTATGTCTGCCATCAGTCACCCAGGAGGGAAGCAAGGAGATGGAGGTTCTAGTTCAACCCTTCTACAAACCGGCTGCGGACTTTGAACTGGGTCTGTCTCTCTCTCTCTCTCTGGGTCTCAGTTTCCTCATCAGCAAACCCAAGAGGCCAGACTCAGGGGTCTACCCTGCTCTGATGAGCTCTGACCTTGCGGTCGGTGAGTCCGAAGTCAGGTCTCGCCTCGCCCCAAGGCTGCCGGGCTCTGTGCTGGCACCACAGCTCTGCGGGTTCAAGCTTTCCTGCTCAAGGGAACGAGAGCCCTCCTCCAGCTGGGAAGACTCTCCCCGTTTAGGAGATAAACGTGTTCACCTTTTTCTCTCTTCAGCTGGAACCAGTGGGCAACAAGGCAACCTCCAACAACTTCACCTACAGCCGAACCAAACTGAAGTGCCCCTCTCCTGTGAGTAACAGCCCCACCTACTGAGCTTGTCTCTCAATGGGGGGTGAAGGTGGGGTGTTCTATGTGGACACACAGAGGGGTCCTCTGGGAGATATTTTAAAAATCATTTTATCGGGGGCTCATACAACTCTTATCACAATCCATACATACAGATTGTATGTCAAGCACATTTGTACCTTTGTTGCCCAAAGCATTCTCAAAACATTTGCTTTCTACTTAAGTGCTTGCTATCAGCTCCTCATTTCCCCCTCCCTTTTTGCTGTCCCCTCCCTCATGGACCCTTGATAATTTATAAATTATTATTATTTTGTCATATCTTACACTGTCCAATGTCTCCCTTCACCCACTTTCCTGTTGTCCGTCCCCCAGGGAGGAGGTTATATATAGATCCTTATAACCGGTTCCCACTTTCTACCCCACCTTCCCTCCACCCTCCCGGTATCACCCTCTCAACACTGGTCCTGAAGGGATCATCCGCCCTGCATTCCCTGTATTTCTGGTTCCTATCTGTACCAGAGTACATCTTCTGGTCTAGCCAGATTTGTAAGGTAGAATTGGGATCATGATAGTGCAGGAGGAGGCATTTAAGAAGTAGAGGAAAGTTGTATGTTTCATCGTTTCTACACTGCACCCTGACTGACTCATCTTCTCCCCACGACCATAAGGGGATGTCCAGTTGCCTACAGATGGGCTTTGGGTCCCCACTCTACACTCCCCCTCATTCACAATGATACAATTTTTTTTTTGTTCTTTGGTGCCTGATATCTGATCCCTTCGACACCTCCTGGCCACACAGGTTGCTGTGCTTGGGCATCTTGTTTCTTGACCACCATTCTCAAATCTCACTTCGCTTCCATGCCACTGAAGCACCACACCTTCTCGGGGTGTAGGCAGCTGAAGGGGTGAGAGGGAACGACAACAGCTCTGATGAAAATGAGAGGATTCCTCTTGGAGAAGTTGACTGACAAGTGCCGATCCAATACCTTGAGTCACCATCACTTAAGGATCTGACAGATTCTGTCTTGAAAAAGGTGTAGGGCAGCTATTTCCCATGCCAGGCAGTACGAGGAGCTAAGAATGAGAAGGCAAAGATAAATAAGACAGCGCGTATATTCTCAGAGCTCATGATCCTCTTGCTCACCCTTGTCAGAGCATGGACAACCCTTACCTGGATCACTGACATGGTCCCTGACTTGTCTTCCCAACTTTCCTCCTCCGTCCCTTCTCCATCCATCCCTCACTTGCTGCTAAAAAGTAACCCCAGGCTTGTCCCAGCTGTTCAGAATCCTTCCTTGATCCCTTACTCCCTCTTCAATAGCGGCCAGAGGGAAGGCTCACCTCCTCCTATTGCCTTTCACACTCTGTGCTCCCGGCAAATCAACCAACTTTGCAGCCAAGCCCCACAGTTGCCTCTATCTGTGCTATGACTACTGCCAGTTTCTCCTCTGGCAGTAGTCAATGCTCCCAACTCCGCCTATGTTCATGTTCTCCCAGGCTCAGACGTTTCCCTCTCTGAGATCTACTTTATCATCAATTAATTTCCCCATCCCCCAGACACTCACCTGTGCTGTTTGCTCCTTTCTGTTGGTACTTCTCATGAGACCCTGTCATTCTTCTTGCTGGTGTGATGGTTTCGGTACCTGTCTTCTCTGCCTACTGGACAATGAGAGAAGATGTCCCTCCTGAGACCTCAGATACCGGTCACCACTGGGAGCACCAGGCTCAACAGAGCAGGCACTTGACGAATGTCCAATCAGAGTGAGGAAAACACAGAGGTGGGAGGAAGAAAAGAATCCAGGGAGGAAGGTCCATGTGCCTCCTCCCCCAGCCCTTCTCACGTTGGTGTCCTTTAATCGACTCCAGAAACAGCTGTCCACCCATGTCTACCTTCCTGATTTCCTGAGCACTCCTGGGATGAGAGTTGTTTTCCAAGAGTAGCTGAGAGGAAAGCCCAGGTTGCTCTATCTGCCTGCCCAGCCTTCTCTTCCAAGGGTTGCTCATCAGTCCCCCATTATGGAGCGCAACCTTTCAAACTGGGACACTTAGAAAGGGAGATGCTGGCAAGGAAACACAAGAAGGAGGCTGCCTCCTTGGGAGACCCATTCTCGCAGTGTACTTAGGGAGCCTTACATTCAGGAATGCAAGAAGCTCTACCTGTAATTGAGTTGAGAGTGGAAATGCCCCTGTGGGTTTCCAAGACCAGATCACCTGACCAGAGTAGAAAGCCTCATCTCTCTCTGGTAGAGTGGCTGGTGGTTTTGAACTGCTAACCTGGGGTTAGCAGCCCCACATGGATGTGCTCTCAAGGGGGCCCAAAGACGCTTCAGGTGGGCAACAGATGGGTCTCAGGGCCCTTGATCTCTGACTTGACCTCTGTTCCTCCCCAGGAACGTCCCTACTTATACACCCTGAGGAACAGCCAGCTGCTTCCAGAGGAAGCCAAAGAACCCAGCACTGTGCTCCAATGGGCGGTGCCAGTGGCAGCGGGACTGGGCCTTCTGGTTGGAGCCGGCGTGCTGATAGCCTGGAGAGCGATGAGAGGTTGACCCCATGGAGCCTGAACCCCCACCCACTCTCAGTCGCCAGCTCTGCTACCTCAGCCACCCCTGGCCACCATGGAAATGGCTTCCTTCAATAGATAGGAGTTATGGGAAGCCAAAGGGGACCCTCATGACTCCCTGGGGGTTGGGAACAGTATTTCTGAAACTGGCAAGTTTAAATAAAGGCTAACGGCCATTCTGTTCTTGAACTAGCCTCCTTGAAGCGCTTGCTTTCCATTTGTTGTGTAACTCAGGTGTGGGCGCTGGATGCCTTTCGTGTCCTGGCACGGCCACTCAGCCACTCGGAGCAGGGCCCACGTCAGTTCCATGAGGAGCTGTGCTCAGTTACCAAGGCCACTCTTGTAAAGGGAGGACATACTCTGGTCACCAGGTGGGGACTGGAAGCTTGGGGCTGGCTGGTCACCTTTCAATTCAATCCAACAAATATGTCCTAGGAAGCGACTGTTTCCCACCCAGAACAGTGAGGGGCTTTGTGCTACATCGGAGGCTGAGCCGGCCATGACCTGCTGGGAGACATAAACACCTTCCAGACACAAGCAGCCAGGAGACACTGCACCATTAAGTCCCGGCCTTTGGTAGTTAAGGTACCCCATGGCTTCCAAGGCTGGGAGGGGCTCCCTGGGGAAGATTCCTGAGGGAGAGCCCTTTTGAAATGGCATTTTAAAGAAATGACAAGATTGGTCATGAATGCCTCACGTGTGCTGGTTTTCTCCAGGTGCTAAGCCGAGGGAAGACTTCCTGATTCTGCCCAGCCAGGGTTCTGGGAGAAAGCCAGGGAGTCAGGGGCGTCATTCAGACTGTCATTGATTGAGCCCCTGCAGGAGCAAGGCCAGACGCTGGGTGGGAGCCTGACTCAGAGAGCCCTTTAGTTCCCCGTAGAAAGCGAAGGGGCAGGACCTTCTCATCTGCATCGCAAGGGTCTCCCGGGTCCCCAAGCCTGTGACACGTGTCAAAGAACCCGTGTCAGAACTCCAGGTGGTGGCATGTGCAGGCACGATGATTCCAACTCACGGTGCTTCTATGTGACAGAGTAGAGCTGCCCCAGAGGATTCCCAGCCTGCCATCTTGACAGGAGCATATGCCAGGCCCTTCTACTATGGAGTTGCTGGTGGGTTCGAACTGCCAGCCCCTGGACTAGCTGCCAAGCACTTAACCATGGTGCCAGAATCCCATCTCAGCCTTTAAATAATGCGGCCTTTGAAGCAAGCCCCTTCTTCAACCTGAGCCCTAGTTTCTCAGGTTCCTTGTCTGTAAAACGATACTCATATGACCCAGTCTCTCTGTTGCATAGCACTGTGTATATGAATGCGAAGCTGCACAGAGACATGCTGTGTAGCCTGGTGAACTGCAACATGACGCTCCCCTGTGAGAAGTCAGGCTCATTCCTGGATGCTGGGGGAAGAGGAACCGGCCAGGCCAAGGGGGGAGTTGGGAACTGGAGCCACAGCGTGTGGCCTGATTATCAGTCTATCATTCGGGTTCATCTGCTTATCTCCTTTGGAAAAACAGAATAGAGGATCCCGAGAGACTCTGTACAGCCCCACTGTTCTTCTGAGCTTCTATATTCACACAAAGGAGCATCCTACCCACGCCCATCTCTTCCTACAATCTGAAGAATGTGTTGATTGACTCATAGATACACCAAAGGACCTCCACCTCCACCCCACCCCCACTGGTCCCCCTGGCTTAGGATCATAGGACTACGGACAACCCCCCCCCCCCAATTCCAAGAGTCCAATCTTTGGTTTCTTTTTCGATCCTTCCAGCTTCCATTGCTTTGGTGAATTCATTGTCACTCAGGAGTCCCTGGGTGGTGGCAATGGCCAGCACTCAGCTACCAACCAAGAGGTCAGCGGTTTGAGTCCTTTAATAAAGGCCATGCCTGACTTTTGAAACACTGGCCACTGAACACTCTGTGACCCCAGTTCTCATCAGACTCGCATGGGGTCTCAAGGGGTCATCCTCAACAACAGTCGGTCACCCTCACTCGGGCTGGGGGTTCCAGTCGACACCACCCGAGTCATCCTGGAGCGCCTGGCTGGGAAATGATCAGACACGGTCCCTGGCTGGAACCAAGGGACACTTGACAGAAACCAATACAAATGTTCTCCACGGGAATACAACCACAAACCAGGCTCCAAATGCCTGCCAGACGTATGCCCAAGAGCTGACATTTAACAATCCATGCGCCGCAGATGCTTGAGCCTAGTGCTATCTACAGATACTGGGCACGGGCTGTGGCCATGACCTCCAGGAATGTTTGTGCACTCTGCTTAGGATTGAGTTCCAGACCAGCCCCTGTGAGTGACCACCACAGCCCCAGAATGCCGCCTCCCTGTGCTCCTCTCCACACAGGCACTTGGACTTGACAAAGAGAGATTCGTGTGGGTAGTTCTTGGTCAGAGAATCCGCCTAAAGGACGCGGCACTATGAAGGAGCGAGCTGTGGAAGGCAAGTTTGGTTAGCAGCCGAAAGGAGCGGGTGGCAGGGATTGGGAAAGCTGCATGGACCTGGAGTGGAGAGAGGGAAGACCTCGCAGTCACACGGACAGCAAGCAAGCCTGGGGGGCGGCTGAGCACAGCCCACTGTCACCGTGGCAAGGGCAGGGCTTGGGAGTGATTGTTCTCTCCCGGTGGTGGAAATATTGGGCCACACTTTACCCAGAAATGCAAATGCTATTTCAAATAGCCAGGGTGACGAAAGACGGTCCTAATAGAAGCTGACCATGGTGGTGTGCTTACTCTGTGACAGGCACGGTGGTGCAGTCATTAAGTGCCTGGCACGGTGGTGCAGTCATTAAGTGCCACACACCCTGATTGTGATTCCCTTTCTGCAGCGAAGTAGTCACGGACCCCAAGTTTTACTCTGATAATTTAGTGCGACAGGTACCAAAATGAACACTCATGTTCAGGATGGAGGAAGAACATGCCCCACCCTCCCCCCATGCAGCAGAAAGTAAATTAACTAAAGCCAGCACACCAGAAGTAAACGATGCCAGCAGTAACTCGGACCAGATTGCAAATAAAGGTGGTGTAAAATAAGAGCCCAGGAACAGCAGCCTTACAAGCACCTGTGCTGCCAGCCAGCCTGACGCAGCGGTCTCTAATTAGCAGGTTATCATTCCCCCAGAGTAACTACAGGTACCAAGGTTTACTGTAGTAGAGCTCCCGAATTTGTGGAGTTACGAAGCAAAAAACACCTCACCGCCACGCAGTCCATTCTGACTCATCGTGAGCCTATAAGGCAGAGCAGAACTGGCCCTGGGAGTTGGCGAGACCGTAACTCTTTACGGGACCAGAAAGCCTTGTTTCTCCCCCAGAGCGGCTGGTAATTTAGAACCACTGACCTTGAGGTGCTTTAGCAGCCTAACTGGTAACCATTATGCCACCGGGGGCCCAGGTGGAGCTCAGCGGTTTATATACATTTTAATTGGGGAAAACATGAGGACATCAAGAGTAGGCACAACAAACAGCAGTTAGACCTCCGAAATGTTAGATGACAGTAATTCTGAAATACAACACTAGATACAGAGACCGATGAAACAGAATAGAGAACCCAGAGATAAATGCATCTACCTACCGATAACTGATCTCCAGCACAGGGCTAAAACACATTCAAGAGAGAAGAGAGAGTCTCTTCAACAAATGGTCCTGGCAAAAATCGGATTCCACTTGCAGAAGAATGAAACAGGACCCATGTTTTGGAGCATGTACAAAAATGAACTTTAATTGGATTAAAGAGCTCAATGTAAATCCTAAACTATAAAGTTCATCAATAAGAAAATAGGAACACACTTAAGGGTCCTAAGACACGGTGTGACAACACTACCAAACATAAGGGAAGAAAACACACACACACAGCAGACGACACAAGATATGACTGGGACCATCTGAAAATGAGACAGTGATGTGCATCCAGAGATTTCGTCAAAAGAGTGAAAAGAGAACCCATAGACTGGGGGTGGGGATTGTCAATGACACATCAGACAAGGGACCAATCTCTAAGACCTATGGAAAACTGCAACCCTTCAACAAGAGAAAGTTGAATAATTAAAATGTAGGCAAAGGACATGAATAGATAGTTCACCAAAGAAGACCTTCAGGCAGTCAACAACTATATTAAGAAATGCTCATGATCACTAGGCATCTGAGAGATGTGAATGAAAACAGCAAGGAGATACCACTGGCATTGTCAACAAAGTTTTTAAAAAACAGAAAACAATGCTGGAGACGTGGCATAGATCGGAACCCGACTAGCAGTCTCACACTACTGGTGAGACTGTGAAAATGTGCAACTGCTGTGGAGAGCAGCACGGCCCTGCCTCAAACCACCGGGAACAGAAATTCCGTAGGACCAGCAATATCTCTGCCAGGTCTCTATCCTAAAGAAGTGTGAGCCAGAGCACGGACAGCGAGGGGCACATGTTCACCGCAGTACTGAGGACTTCCTTGCTCTGCCCCTCCTTGTTTCCTCCCATAGGCCTGCTGGCCCTTCCCTGCGGACTCCCGAGCACTGGAGCCTTGTTCTATCTTGGACAAGAGTCTAAACACTGTTTCTGCAATCCTTAGCATTAAGCCCCATTCTTGGGTGACAGACCCACCCCCTCCTTTTCTGGTCCATGGTCAGATAGGGGTTCTGGACTGTGGACCTGGTCCGCCTCCTCCCTGCCTGGACTTCGGAGCCTGTCCTGGCCCTTGCCCGCCAGGCCACACACTCTGCAGGCATCTCCCTGCACCAGCCCTCTCCGGACATGACCTCTGCTCACTGGTTCCCTGTGCCTGGGTCCGTCCCATCCAGAGGCAGTCCTGCCTCTCCCCTGGGTGCACCGTGTCCTGTCCCCACACGCATGCCAACTCAGCTCTCTGAGCACTTCGTTGGTTCATTTGCAGATGTTTTTCCAAAATGTCACATTTTTAGTAATAAAACCAGCAGTGACAAATTGCTAGCAATAAATCTGTCAGGGCTTGGAAGGAGTGTTCCCTCTGAAATCCCTGCTGTACTGAGGCTGAGTGGCCAAGAGAGACAGCCAAGCCAGGGCCTGCAGGGTGGCTTAAAGGGCCCAGGCTTAGGGTGGATGATTTGCCTTCTCATCTAGGTCTATGACCTTGACAAGTCCTTTAACCTCTTTGAGCTTCAACTTTCCTTTCCAAAAAGTGAGCTGAATGCCTGGGCTGGCTACCTTAAAGGGGCAATATGTAATAAAGTGTTAGGGGCTCTTTGAAAGTGTACGTTGCCATGACAGTGTAAGCCGGTTCGTATCAGTGCTTTGTGTTTGACTACACCCTGTAGTTCTCCTGTTGAACTGGGAGCTGGTTTGAGTGCATAGACCCACTTAGCCTGCGGATTCGGCACAGTAGCATGGCCACAGACCACATGGAGTTAACCATTTGGTTTGGTTCTGAGCTGCTCGCACTTACAGAAAGAAACACTGTGCCCAGGGTAGGCCATGTCTCACTTCCAACAGAACAAGTCCTCCCCCGACCAGGTAACAGCCCTAGACCCCATGCTGAGCCTGGAGTGGAAGAGGGCATTTAGGGCAGCGTGAAGGAGACAGAGCATGGCAACACTGGCTCTGGAATCCGAAACTAGCTGTGAGACCTCAGACCTAGGACTCTCTGACTCTTAGACTTAAAAAAAAAAAGAAGCCAATGAGACCGCCTTTATTGGACTGATGTGAAAGCACTGTAAGAACTATCAAAGCACAAATGCCAATTGGAAGCGATGGGACTGGTGATTATGGAGCTGGTGGAGATGATGGAGGTGGTGGAGATGATGGAGGTGGGGGAATGATGGTGGTGGTGGTGATGATAGATAAGGTGAAGGTGGTGGAGCTGGTGGAGATGATAGAGGTGGTAGCGGTGGTGCTGGGGCAGCCATATTGGTTGAGTCAGTTGTGGTAGTAGCAACATTTTGATGGAGATGGAGGTGATGGTCTTTTTAAATGGTGGAAATGAGATGCCCAGGGAGAATCATTGAGTTCTGTCCAAAAGAGCCCACGCCACAACAGAGACCCCTAACAAAGCAGTCTTTGATCTCACCTGCCCATGGAATCCTATTGACTTGACTGGTAGGGAGGCTTCTATCTTAAAGGAAACTCCCTGGAGGCTGCAGCGCACAAACCTCTCTGCCCTGAGATGATGCTAAGGTTCCAGCAGAGGGAGCATAGGACACACGCTGGTTTTCTTTCTGTGTCCTCCCGGGGCCCTGAGCAGCACAGCTCAGCAGGCTCCAGATAAGGCTGTGAACCAAACTGGTCTGGAGTTTCACCTGCAATCCTCTACTTTCTGGTGACGCAGCCTCGAGCCTTTTGTAGTAATCCTCCCAGGGGAGGCCCAGGTGGGTTGCAGTGTTTCTGATTGCTGACAGATGCCAGTTCCGACCAGTCTGACCATCCTAGGAAAGATAGAGCCTGGCTTCTCCAAGAGTGGCCTGTAGGGTGGCCATCACCTGGAAGCTTGTGTGAAATGCAGCCTCAGATCGCACTTGAACTGCATTGAGTGTATTTTAGCAAGACCCTCGGGAGATGAGTATGCACGTGAAAATTTAAACGACCATGCAACTCCCCTCGGATGCAGTAATTTCGCTCCTAGGTAGCATATACACAGAAGAGCTGGAAGTAGGAATGCATCAGACACTTGTGCATCGATGTGGATGTAGCACTGTTCACAGCAGCCACAAGGTGTCCAGCCACACATGCATGGTGCACAACACGACTAAAATGCGCTGTACACAGAGTAATATTGCTCAGCCATATGAGAAATTAAACAAAGCTAAACCTTGAAAACATTATGCTGAGTGATTGGCACATGTATAGACATCCAAGTTTAGTCATAGTTACAAAGGGGAAACCAAGGTTTATTCATAGCTACAAAGGAGAAAGAGGTATTCATTGCTTAGGGGACACTGAATTTCAGTTAAAAGGATGCTGGGAAATTCAGAAACAACATGATAAATATAACTAACTTCACTAACTTGTTCATGAAAAAATGTTGAAAAGGTAAAGAAGTTTACCACTAGAAAAAGTTAAAATAAAGAAATTGTTTTGAGCATATGAGATACTAATATAGTATGCCATACCTGGACTCAAAGATCCATCTTGGCCTCTCGTGTTCTTTCTCATAGTTTTCAATTAAATGTCTCTCTGTGCTCATTCCAAGATATCTATTCCATTCCTACCGTGCCCCGAGCACTGTGCTAGACACTGCAGATCTGGCAGGAAGCCACCTGGTCTCCGTCCAGGCCATCACAGGGCTTACAGCGATGGCTTCAAATGGAATGGAAAGCCAGGTTGTGGTCTTTGCTAGACGTCTGGGGCAGGCACTTCCCCAGCTGCATCAGGAGCTTCTCCAAGCACCAGACACGCTCTGTGACATGATCTCTGTAGATACCTGCCCGCTTTGCAACAGTAGTGCACAGTGAGTGGCTAAGACGGCTGGTGCTGGAGTCTCACAGAGCTGAGTTCAAATCCACCATTTCAATGGAATGCAGTCGTTGTGGGGAATTGAGCAAGCTACTTATGCCGAGCCTCGTGTTCCTTGATTACAAATGGAGACAATCGCTATTCCTCCTCCTGGTCTATTGTGCAGTTCGAGGGGCAACGGAACAAGCATGCAAGAAACATGAGCGGTTGTAAGGGTTAAACATTATCACTGCATAGGCAACGCATGTGCCCCAGGGAGGCAACTCCTCGGGTCGAGCTGGCAGGCTCACTGGGGCCACAGCTGGCTCCTAGGTCTACAGCCTGAGGAGCCCAGTCATGCCTGGATTCAAGACCTGCTGCCCCGTGTGTGCTGTATGTAGCACAGAGTACCAGGGCAGGTCTCGAGTCTCCGTAAGACTGGGTCTCAGAGTCAGAGAATTTGAGACCCAGTTCAAGACTGGTCCCTGGGTGGCCTGACTTCCTTGGTTGGTGGTACGATGGGGTGATATAAAAATGGCATGGGGGAGGCATCTGGTCACCTTTGACTTCACGTGGGCAAAGAGAATCACCATCAGCTTCAGCCGAAGGCTGAGTCCTCTGAAGCCGTCACACGCATTCTCCGACTTCTTGCCAATTCTGACACCAGCTGTCTCCCCACAGCACTCTCTACAGTTCTGCCGAACAGAACTCACAGACCAGACTCACCATTGTGGGATTTAGTAGAGACAAAACGGGTTATAGCCATTAAGGAACCTCAGAATTCGGCTCTTCAATAAGAACAACTATACCCACAGGCCAGCCTCTCTTCGGCTCTTGGCCTCCGCAGACTCTTGGTCCAGCGACTGTCCTGCTTGGGCAAGTATTACCAAGCGCTGTAGCTCTGCCAGTCCATGCCCAGAACCATTTCACCCTACCAGTAAGCCTAGGCCTGAAGGTGCTCAGCTCTCTCACTCTGTGGATAGGCGTCAGGTGGCATCCCACTCCACCAGGAAGTCTCTGGCCCCAAAGCACTAAGCTCTTTCACTGTGGACAGTGCATCTGGCTTGTTCCATGGGTCAGGGAATCCATCCTGCTGTTTTGCACCCAGTTCCTAGTTCTGATGCCACCATTTCTCAGCCAGTCACCACTTCTTGCCATCTTGTGCCATCTGTGGTGTTACAGTTCTGTCTCCTGAGTCTAGGAGGTTCTCAGCCCAGAAACCCCGAGTCCAAAGGACTCTTCTTGGCTGTAGTCAAGTCCCCACTTACCAATTTGGAAGTGGCAAAATTTACCAATCTCCTCCTTAGGATTCCATACATCTTATTTGGGATCATCTATTCAGCAGCATTTACCTAGGGAAGGGGTTTCTGTTACTGAGGAAAGGACTGGTGTCACTGAGGAAAGGATGGGCAGCAGAAGCAGCTAACAAGCAATGAGCTAGCCCAATAGGCTTTTAGAAGGAAAGGGGCCTGAGTCTAATGGGCAGGCAGGCAGGCAGTGGGGGCGGGGGCGGGCAGGGAACTGAAGTGAAATTGAATGCAAAAGCGTTGGCTCTTGGCCTGAGCTGCGCAGTTCAGGAAACAAGTGTAATTAAAATACCGTGCCCGCAGTAGGTTCCAAGACCTCTAACTGCTGACACCGAAAACACTGGACTACAACTTGAGGTGGAAGGGAAGGCACTTCTTAAGTAAAAATTGTAGAGTATAACAGAGACCATTTTGTGGAATTACGAAATCTCAACATCTAAGGGGCTCCGGTGGCACTGTAGGTTAGGCATTGGGCCGCTGTCAGGTCAGTGGTTCAAACCCACTCGCTTCTCTGCAGGAGAAAGATGAGGTTATCTGTCCTATCAAGAGAAGTGGATTCAATGGTGGCAATGGGTTTGGATCATATTATAGGGAAGCCCTGGTGGTGCAATTGTTAAAGCAATCAGCTGATAAGAAAAAGAGATGGTTTGAAACCACCAGCTACTCTGTGGCAGTTTCTTCCTGAGATAAAGTATATTGTGTCAACCTGGCTGATAAACACATGTGGGGTTAATTGAAGAGCGGAGGGATAAATAGCTCAGTGAGCTTCGCCTTTCTAGTTCTCGGGTCTCTTGCTTTGTGATGGTCAGACCAGGGTGCTGCTGCCTTAGCCAGTTCCCTGCTTGAGCTGGCAAGGTTCACTTCCTGTAACACATCCCCAAGGAAAAGCCATGGACCTAACTCAATGCAGCCCTGGGTGCTGGAGCAGCCGTGTGGAGACCCCTGCCAGCACTGAGATACTTACATGTTCACTGACTTGGCTTTCCCCCTGCAGTCGGTCTCATTGCGTGTGTTTTGTTAGATGGAGGAGGACTTTGTGTATTGGTGTCAGACATATGGGCTAATGTTGGATTTGTGGGCTTGGGCAGCACTGGGTTGGGACGTTTTCTTGATGTGCACTTTATATAAAACTCTCTCTTATACATATGAGTTTCTATGGTTTTGTTTCTCTAAAATATCCAGACTAACACACTTCCCTAAAGATTTATGGCCTTGGAAACGCTCTTGAACAGTTCTAGTCTGTCTGATAGAGCTACTCTGAGTTAGGATCAGCTGGTTAACATTGAGTTTCGTTTTTATTGTGTTGTTGGAGTTCCTGGGTAATAGAAACAATTAAGTACCCAGGAGCTACCTGAAAGGCTGGGGAATTAATTTCAGTCAGACATACCTCAGAAGAAAGCCCTGGCGATCTACTTTCAAAAGACCAGGAATGGAAAACTTGATGGAGCAAGCGAGCCCAATTCTACTCAAACATACATCGATGGGCTTAGGAGGAGTCAGAACTGGTTTTGTTTTTTGGATTAATATGCAATAGGTCCAATACAGAAAGGGAAAAAAAGGCATCATGCCTAGCCCAAAGGACTTCAAGGTCTCACATGAGAGCCAGATGCCTTAAGGTAATTTCATTACAGAGCATATGTTAAGTCCAACCATTGTTCAACTCTGTTATCTTCTATACTTAGCATACAGTGAGAAGATGCCGTAGATGAAACTGAATTGTTCATCTGTGGCTAATGCTCCATCTTCCTCCTCCTGCTCTTTCTTCCTCCGTCTTCTCCTTTCTTTCTCCCTGTCCCCCACCCCACCCCATCTCCCTCCTTTTGCTCCTCCTCTAGGATGATGTAGCGCTGCTACACGCAAGGCCAGCAGTTCGAAACCACTAGTCACTCCAAGGGAGGAAGACGGGGCTTTTTATTTCAATGAAGAGTTTCCATCTCAGACACTCGCAGGGGAAGTTCTACCCTATCCTATAGGGTTGTTGAGTAGGCATCGACGTGATGGCAGTAAGTTTGGTTTTTGGTTTTGGAGAATTACCCTACTTCAAAGACACCTCTAAAGAGCCCTGGTAGCATAGCAATTTAAACACTGGGCTGGCTAGCTATAAAGTCTGAAGTACAAACCCAGCAGCAGCTCCTTGGGAGAAAGATGAGGCTTTCTGTGTCTATAAAGATTAACCACTTCAGAAACCACCAGGTGTAGTTCTAGGGTCATTGTAAGTGTGAATCGACTCAATGGCAGTTAGGTTTTGGGTAAGAGACCTCCTTTGTTCTCTCCTCCCATTTTCTTTTCCCATTTCTTCCAGAAACCCCCATGTGCCTTCTTTGTAGCAGTCAACATGGCAAAAGCAGTTGGCAAGCTTAAAGTTCTGAAAAGTCTGTTGTGAGCCAGAAGCACATACACACATCGCTTGGTCCTTACAACACTTAGGCGTATTTATAGATTAACACGTGACTCTTCCTTCTATATACGCTTGAGTTCACATGCATCCTTGGGGCCAGCCCATCATCTTTCACAGGCGCTGGGGCCCTGGGATACCTCCAGCCTCACTGGGAAGATTCAACACAGATGTGAAGCTCTGACGTGCCAGGCAGCCTCCAGGTCAACCTCCTACCTGGATGCCAGCTTGCAGGTCATCGAGACTTCCCATGCCTGAGGCAGGTTCTGAACACGGCTCTCACTCAAGCGAGCAGCTGTGTGATCCATTGGACTGTGTGGCAGGACATTCAGAGATCCATTTCTGCAGCAGGGTCTAGAGCACGGGGCGGTGGCACCAAGTGGATAGCCAGTCACGCTGGCTCCGCTCAGCAGGCAACAGGAACCAGACTCCTTTTCCAGGACAGTGTTGTGGAGGATGCCTGGTCCCAACCTCCCCTGTCATTGTGATGGGGATTGTGTGACCCACACGCTGTCCCTGGAGGGCTGAACTTGATCACTAGGATACAATATCTGATGCACATTCTCCTCTTACTGGAGAGGACAGGAAGAAAATGGGCTTTGACTTTTCCAGTGAGAGAAATATAGACACTCTCCTCAAGGGCCGTTTATAGCCACGCTGATTAGACTTAAGCTGTTATGCCTCCACTCCCCGGCACCTGGCTTTCAAAATATAGAGGGGTTCCAGGGAGCAGGGAGTGTGTGAGCAGGGAGCAGGGGAGTAACAAGAGAATCATCTTCTGA
This sequence comes from Tenrec ecaudatus, assembly GCF_050624435.1. Taxonomy (NCBI): domain Eukaryota; kingdom Metazoa; phylum Chordata; class Mammalia; order Afrosoricida; family Tenrecidae; genus Tenrec; species Tenrec ecaudatus. Next base: position 19,912,985 of record NC_134546.1, on the reverse strand, counting down.
TGCTTTTTCATGTAAATTAGGTGGGCGGTTTACATTTCAAATCATCAACTGTGTATTCAACAGTTTTAAGCTATTAATCAACCCCCAATCATTTACCCTCCTCTGTAATTTCTCTCCTCCCTCTTGTGAACTACCTTCTCTCTCACCCAAGTCAACCATCTAGTCCTTCGCTGACCTTGCAGTTAGCGGCCCGACGTATGTATAACCACTACGCCAACAGGGCTATCAAGCCATGGCATTTTGAATCGCCTCATATGCATGTGACATTTGGGCATTGAATAAAGAAGACTGAAGAATCATTGATATGGTTGAATTACAATGCTGGTGGAGCTTGAAGATACCACCCACTGCCCAAAGACCAAACAAATGTGTCTGGGAAGAAGTCCAACCAGAATGCTCCTTAGAAGCCATGATGTATTTTGGACATGTTGCCAGGAGAGAAGTTCCTGAAGGACAGCATACTTAACAGATGGGCAATGAAAGAGATGAAGGCACTTGACAAGATTAGTTGGCCCAGTGGCTGCTGCAATGGGCTCAAACATCAGTTGTGCAGATGGTGCAATGTTTTATTCTGTTGCACATGGAATCACCATGAGTTGGAACTGACTCAGTGGCACCCAATAACCATTTCTTTTCCGGTGGCTGAGGGTTTATTTGGTTGCTCTTGTTATAACTTTTAAAGCTGTTGGGTTCCGGTGTTGATTTTTTTTAATATGTGCATTTTATTGCTATTAATTGCCCTCTGAGTACTGCTTTCTGTGCCCTTATGGTTTGGGTATATTTGTTGTTTCTTTCAAGGAAGTTTTAAATTTCATTACTTCATTTACTCCGTAGTTTTTATGCAGGGTATTGTTCAGTTTCCATGTTTTTTTACCCTTGCTCTTTTGATTTTTAATTCTAGAGCATTGTGGTCTGAGAAAATGGTCTGTAATGTCTGGTTTAAAGTTTATTAAGGGTTGTTTTGTTGCCTAATATATGATCTCTTCTGGAGCATGTTACAACTGCACTGGAAGAGGATAGATCTTGTTTTGGGGGTGTTCTGTATGTATAAAAGATCACATTTCTTTTCCATTTTTGGTTCTTCATGAGTGGTATGTTGAAGTCTCCTAATATTGTTGCATTATTGTGCATTTCTCTCACCTCTGTAAGAATTTTGTCAATGAATTTTGAGTCATTCATTAGGTGCATAGATGTTTACGGTTGTGTCTTATTCAATAGCCCCTTAAATCATTATGTAATGCCCTTGGCTCTATGATACATTTGCCTTTTGGTCTACTTTATTGGAGAATATTGGCACTTAAGAAATTGCCAGTAGTTTGATATTTTCCATTCTTTGAAATTTAGTTTTTGTCTGTCTATATTTCTTGTAGCTTCATATTTATGAGTCCTGCTATCTAATCCAATATGCTGTCTCTGGACTAGTACATTTAATCAATTTACATTCAGTGTTACTGACATCTAATAACATATTTGCTATGATAGTCTTTGTGTGTGACATTGTCGGTTTCTTTGTTCCATGTGAATTTTGATGCCTAATTCCTTTTATTTGTGACTTTTCTTCTTTCCTGTTAGTTTACTATTTACTAGATGTATTTTTATTCTGATGAGGTTTTTCCATTTGAGGTTATCCTGTTATTTTCTTTCCAAGCTCAAGGCAGTTTGTCCTCTCTTGTGAACTATTTGCTTTGTTTTCTGTTTCTATTCTATATAAGAGTAGAGCTTGGAAGTCTCCTTAAAAAATGACTGTAATATTTCAACATATTAAGGCCTGATCCAAGGTACTGGTAGTAGGATGAGTTTAAGAAACACTTATGATCACTTTAATTCAAACTAAAGTATGAATAGCCCAGATTCTCAAAAAGGGAATTGAAGATAAAGACAATGATAACTCCAAGTTTCTAGTTTAAGCAATTGGACGAGTGGTACTGCTGTTAACTGAGAATATTCAAGTGGATTTGCAGGCTTTTCGTTATCTAGTTCCAGCCTTCATCAATAATATAGAAAAATTGTCTAGGAACCAATTTGCTTCTTTCAGTCATTGAGCTCCTTTCTTGGTTATCTCACAGGCATCTTAAACTTAACACGTCCACTCCTGAACTCTTTATTTCTCCTCAGTTACCCCTCCCAAAGTCTCCCTCATTTTACTAAATGGTGTCTTCATTCTTTCAGAGGTTTGGATTCATCTTGGACTCCTCTACCACATCCCACAACACTCCTAATTCCACTTCACTCTAATTTAAATTATGTACCACTTCTCCCTATATCCACTGTTATTTGCTATTGTAAACCACCACACCTCCCTGATCTACCAAACTCTAGTCTTACTATGCTGTTATTTGCTGTCAATTCTGACTCATGGTGACTTCAATTTTATTTTGTATGTATATGCAGAGGGAAACATGCAATTGGCCATATTAAGCATTGTACTTAAAAATATTCCCAGACATTTATAGAAATTTGACATGTGTATTTATTCTGTTAAATTAAAATCTGTAAGGCAAATAACTCTTCCTGCTTTTCATGTAAACACTATCTTTCAAGATTCTACTTAGAATATTCATATTTTTCTTGCCTTTAAGGAAGAGCATATATTTGGAGCACTTCAAATACTGTAAGAAGTGTTTTAATTTAGAGCAGTAATTATTACTAAGAAATGAATAGGACCTAATATTCAAAGAGCTAATATTCCAAAAGGATAAATTATCATGCTAGAATTCTTCAAAGAACTAAATTTAGATCTTTGTTGTACATATACATTATTTAGGCCAAGAAAAAGTTTTCAAATCTCCATTGACTAATGATAATAACATCCCTTTGATTATACTCATATAATTTTATCATGTAACATTAACAAATTGTCCATGTAAGATAACTGGCAATTGTGGGGAAAATGAGAGAAAAAAGTTATAATTCAGGCAGTAATTTGCACTTTTAAGTTTTATGAACAAATTATAAAAATTAAATGTCGAATGTATCTTATATTTTGGTTTATCCCAGAAGAGCCACATCCTGATTTTCCCTATATTGGATCATTTCCCTATAATGCTAGACCTGTATACTGCAAATTGTTGGTCACACAAATCAGTGTTTTCAAGCATCATTAAATGGTGCTTTCCTTATTGCAATAACTAAACTGTACTTTTCCCCCCTTATTAAATTATAACTTTTCTTATCAACTTGAGTAAGTTCAAACCACAACCTAGCTGAGCAGTCCAGACGACAGCAACTGAACTGAAGACTGGAAAGTAACAATAGAACTGTATATATCGCAGATGACTAGTTTCAAAGATCGATATTTTTAACTCTAACTATCATCTATAGAAGTTGTACATACAATTTTGAAAACAACTAAGCTACAGAAAGATGTATAACATTGAAAAACTGCTTCAATCTTCCATTTGGACCCTTGTCTTGCAGTCTGAAATTTTGCAGTGAATTTGAAACTTAGGTGAGCCATCTCATTCTTCACTTCCTGTAAACCACTGCAGAGAGCTTTCTTTCTCCAGGAAATTAGTTTCCTTCTTTTTGTTTGATTGGTGATCACTGACTATGGAAATAAAATAAGAACTTTAAGATAAAACTGTGTCATGTATTTTAAATACATATTTTAAGGGCACATATTTATATTAAAAACTGACCAAAGAAATCTAGGTTATAGTAATAGTAGAAACTGAGGAGGAAGGGTAAAAATCACCTTAAAAGTAACAAAAACTGTAAAGTCTTTAATCTTTTAAACCATCTTACAGGAATAGCATGATTCGATGTTATTACATAAACCAATATTTGGGGAGGTAACTTTATAAACAGAACTAGGAATAAGGTTTATTATATTTATTATTAGGCACTAGTTGTGAGCCAAAGGCTGCTTTAATAACTTAGTATATGTACAACTTCTCAATAGCACCTAACAGCAACAACATTGAAAGATTAAAATAAAGTAGCATTTAGATTTTTTTTTTTTAAATCATTATGGCTGCAGCTGGAATACTCAATGAATCTGAGCATTCTTCTGGTGTCATATTCTATGTTAATTATCTCAACATGTATACAATGGTAATGTCTTTATAGGTTTTTAACATCTCCAGCTAGAGAAGCTCTGAAAGGCCATTAAGTTCCATCAAGGAATACTCCCTTTTTGCTCTTCTGTTTAACTACTGGCAAAAATCTGTTTTCATTGCTTTGAATACCTACTGTATGGCACATTCTAATGAGGTTTGTTTCAGAGCAAAGAAAAATTCTGCCCATCACTTTTTTTCCCCCATCACTTCTACTTTAAGTAAAATTCTTAGGTTTCTTTCTGTTCATCACACTGTGCTCAGTAGTGTAGAATTGAACAAAAGCTTTCTAACAAACAGCTCTTGGAGGTGTGGGGAGTAGGTAGGGCTGGCTTCTGGTATTAAAGACCAAACTACAGTCATTTAATCAAAGTCTCCCTTAATCCCTTCTTCTAGCCCTCTTTTGAACACTAAGCATGTTTGTAGTCTGCTTTATGGGATAGATACCTTCTTCTGATGTTTGGTATGTGTCCATGTTTAGTTCTCATCTACTAGAGGTTTGGGATGACCCCATATTTCCATGCAGTTAACTTTCAACAAAAGTTTGCTGATATTGAGTCTACAATAGATCATATATATTTTCATATATTACTTCCTCTGAAAAGTCTTCAGTCTTCCATCCAACTGACTTAGTACTGCAACCCTTTGTGCTCCTAGATCAATGGTTCTCAACCTTCCTAATGCCACGGCGCTTTGAGTTCCTCATGTTGTGGTGATTTCCGACCCCCCCCCCCGAACCATAAAGTTACTTTCGTTGGTACATAACTAATTTTGCTACTGTAATGAATTAGGCAACTCCTGTTAAAGGGTCGTTCGACCCCCAAAAGGGTCACGACCCACATGTTGAGGACTGCTGTCCTAGATATTGATCTTATAACCTAAAACTAACCAGCTACCCTCAAGTCAACCCCGACTCAGTGACCCCTTCTGTGTCAGAGTAACTACTTTACAGGGTTTTCAATGGCTGTTTTCCTAATGTAGATCACTATGAACATACAATTAACATAACCCTTAGCACATTATAGTTGAGTTTGCTATTATATTGTTTGCTACTCACAAAGATCAAAACTACCAACTACTTCTCAGAAGAAACATGAGGTTGTCTGCTCCTGTCGAGTTTTATAGCACCAGAAACCCCATGTAGGGCTGCTATGCATCAGAATCGACTAGGATGGGAATGTGTGTTGTTTTTATCACAACTACCTAGATTATGTCTGCATGAAGGGTGATTTTAAATTTGGATAACTACAACAATGGTGTTGACATAAGTAAAAGTTTACCAAAGAATTCACTTTTGATGAAAAAGTATTTGGTTTTATTATAACAGTTGGAATAATCATGCTTGCCAGGACTAAGGATATGTATATAATTCATGCCCCCGCCCCCTTGGTTTCACTTTAGAGACAGAACTTGTGGTTTAATGGGTGACAATTTGGACTGCTAAGCACACAGTTGTCAGTTCAAAGCTACCAGCCATTCCTTCAGAGAAAGATGAGCTTTCCTCTCCCCCTTCCTCCCCCCCCCCAAATCTATAGCCTCAGAAACGCATAGGGAGAGTTCTGTCCTGTAGGGTCAGGTTCCTATGAGTCAAAATTGATTCCATGGCAGTATGTTCAGTTTTGGAGTTTTGACTTCACTCAAAAACCTAGGGGGTCTTTATGTAACACATAATATATATCCAGGTCTCAGATGGAATAACCTAGACCTAGGGAATAAGATTTAAGAGCACATAAGGAAAGATCAGTGGTAGCTTAGTTAGTATACAAATGTATTATATATCCAGATAGAACTGGATTTTCATTTTGTTTTTGTTGCTGTGATTTCTATTGTTTTACCTGGTAATGGTATGACTTTTATTTCTGTATCAGTGAAGTTATCCTAATACCGATTCCGATTTCTTGGGGGAGGAGTCAGATGTTTAGATGTTTTAAACCTTTATAAAGTGCCTATAAGTCAGAATTGACTCTAGAGCAATACGCGTGAGTGAATGCGTGACTAATTGTGATGAACTGCATATGGAAATTTGTAGAAAATGCCTCATCTATACTCCCCAAAAGGTTTTAACTCAACTTTGTCCATTTGAAAAACATTTTGTTCTTAATAAATGTTATAAACATGTTTTAGTAAAACCTTGTTTTTGAGAAGTCTTTTTAAAGTTGAAAGTGTTTTTATCTGAAAAAATGAGAAGCTGCTGTGTTTGAAAGTCTGATAACCATCTGTGCTAGATTTTAGTAAAAAAAACAAACAAAAAAAACCCCCCCAAATACAAAAAAAACCCAACAAAAACCAGGAGAGGAGTTATCAGCTCTGGATCTGATTTGTGTTGCCTGTAACCACACTCCAGATCGCATGCAGTCAGAATAACTCCTGTGTCAGAGCTGTACTAGAAGCCTCATGGTTTTCTATGATTGCTATTCAGAAGATGACCACACCTTTCTTTGAAGTGCCTCTGGATGGACTTGAATTGCCAAGTGAGCTCAACATCTGGACCACCCACGATTCCACAACCAAATACTGAGGCAATTCTAGTCACCCCATGAGAACTGGAGTAAGAAAACTTTGCTAATGGGTGACTGATGCATCCTTCTGGGAGTCTGCAGTAGTCAGGGCAGGATGACCATGACCACTGGGTTGATCACCTTTTTAACCCCTTCCCCTTCCCCTCTGAGCTCACTTCCTGCTAAACTTATTTACAGAAAATATAAATGTTGTTGTTCTGGTAAACAAGTCCTGGTGATGCTGTCCGACAAGCTTTGGACTGCTAACCATGAAGTTGACAGTTCAAACCCACCAGCCAGACCTTGAGAGAAAAGTGAGGCTGTCTGCTCCCATAAAGATTTATAGCCTCAGAAACCCTACAGAGGGTTACTGTAAGTTGAAATCAAACCAATGGCAGTGGGTGGGTGGCTTCTACTGGTCCAGTATGTATGTGCCATCAATAACAGAGGATTTTAAATTTAACCTTAGGTTAATCCTCTGGACAGTGTAGCAATAAATAAACATTTGTTCCTTCCTATATAAAACCCACTTCCATCGAGTACTCTGACTTATAATCACTCTATTTAGAATAGCTGCTAAGGTTGCCAAGATTGTAAATCTTTAAGGGAACAGATAGACTCATCTTTGCCAGTGGTGCTGCTAGTGGGTGTGGACCACTGCCCTTGCAGTTAACAGCACAATGCTTAACACTCAGGGCCACCAAGCCTTCTTTCCTTCCTGTAATATCTTGCTACCATTGAATCAATTCTGAATCATAGCAACCCTATACAGTGGGAAATTACCCCCTCTGTGTTTACAAGGCTATAAATCTTCATAGGAGCAGGCAGGCTAACATATCTCTCTTGGAGTGGCTGGTGAGTTAGAATTGCAGACTTTTGGGGTTAGCAGTTCAATGTATAACCCAGCATGCCACCAGGACTTTCATCCCTTACTCCTTAGAGGCACTCCTATCTCCTGATGAGATGTCAAGACTTAGAATACATGAATGCAGTGTATTATTTATTCTCTTCACAGGAGTTAGTCTGGATGACCCATAATTTCTTGTTCTCTTTTACTGTTCTTATTGTAATTCTCTCCAACTCATTCCACACGACCTTTCCCCAGGGCCTTGGTTTGTAATGGTTTCAGGACCAAAGGAGCAGCAGAGAATAGTAGTTAGGAATTCAGGCTCTAGCTTAGTGTCAGACAGACCTGGCTTTAAATATAGCTCCGTCACCTTGAGTAAATAACCTCTTCAAGCTCCAGCTTCCTCATCTGCAAAATAATAATATTTCGGACAGACTGTGACTATTATAAGATAATGAGTGAAACTTTCAACTGAACTGCAACTGTTATGTCATTGCAGAAAATGCAATTCAGACAGAATGCATGCTCTGCTCTGGGCTTTTATCCTAGTATAGTGTCATCAGAAGCATCTTCTTAGTGCATTTCCTGGAACATTGAAGTAACTAACAGCATTTCCTATGGTAAATATTAAAGAGTTTAGGAAAAGGAACTGGAGGGGGAGAAAAGGGGTACAGAAAGCCAGTTATTAGGCTATAATTTAGCCTGTTGGTATTTGCCCCAGTGACCACTTGTCTGTCAGTTTGTCATACTGTGATGGTTTGTGTGCTGGAAGCTGCTGTGAGGCTGGAAGGTACGTCACTGGTATTTTGAAAATACCAGCATAGTCACCCAAATTGAGCAGGTTTCAGCAGAGCTTCCAGATTAAGGGCAGACTACTAAGAGGGAATAGGCTGTCCACTTCAGAGGAACCAGCCATTGAAAACTCGATGGAGGCATCAAAACACTGTTAGATACTGGAAACCTCATGATCAGCAGAACACTGTCGATATAATGCCAGAAGATGAGCCTCTCAGGTCAGATGTCATTGAAAATATGACTGAGGAAGAGCTGCCTTCTCAGAGTTGACCACAATGATGTGGATGGAGGAAAGTCATCAAGAACAAAGGCTTCTGGACATTGATTTGATGATGGGGCATGAGTCAGAATGAGAAGAGACAGCAGCAAACATGTATTAATAATTGAAACTTGGAAATGTCGGAAGCATGACTCTTAAGAAAATTATAATAAAAAATGAGATGGATCACATAAAGATCAATATCTGAGGCATTAGTGAGCTAAAATAGAATGATATAGGCTATTTTGAAGCAGAAAATCATATGGTTTATTATGCTGGAATGGCAGAAACAAGAAGAATGGTATTGCATTTATTTTCAAAAAGGACATTTCAAGATAGATCTTAAAGAACAATGCTGTTTGTGATAGATAATACTTATGCATATTCAAGAAAATGAATGCATTTCAGCAATGTTACTATTATTCAAATTTATGCACCAACTAGTAAAGCTAGCAATGAAGAAATTGAAGAATTTTACCAGCATCTTCACTCTGAAATTGATCAAACATGCAATCAAGATGCATTGGTAATTATTAGTGATTAGAATGCAAAAATCAGAAACAAAAAGAAAGAAACAGTAGTTGAAAATGTGGATTTGCTGACAGAAAACAAAGCTGGAGATTGCATGATAGAATTTTGCAAGAATATTTAGAAATTTGCAACAAATTCTTCATCACAAACACCTTACCTTTCTTCACCAACACAAAAGGTGACTATACACAAGTGGACTTCTCCAGATGGAATACACAGATATCAAATGAGTCAAATTAGTCTGTGCGAAGAGACAGTGGAGAGGGCTCAACATCAGCAGCTAAACCCAGACTAGAGCTAGACTGTGGAACAGACACCAAAAGCTCATATGTAACTTCAGGTTAGAGTTGAAGAAAATTCAAATAAGTCGGTGAGAGCCAAAACGTAAACTTGAGTCTATCCTATCTGAATTTTAAGAAAATCTCAAGAACAGATTTGCCACATTGAACACTAGTGACAGGTGACCAGATAAACTATGGGATGACATCAAGAACATCACACACAAGGGAAACAAAATGTCATTAAAGACAAGAAAGAAAGAAAAGATCGATGTGGATCAGAAGAGGCTCTTAAAGTGGCTCCTAATTGTAGAGCAGCTAACACAAATGGAAAAAATGACATGAGAAAAATTACGGGAAAAAATCTAAAGGGCAGCTCATGAAAATAAAAATGTAATGAAACAAGCAAAGAGCAAGAGTTAAAAATAAAAAAAGGATTTTCCATGCTCAGTTTAAAATAATAAACTGAAAAAAACTAAGGAAAAATTTCAAGTCTCAAGTTATATTAAAAGTATGTATGGTCAAAATATTAAATGGTGCAGAAAGTAAGAAGATGGAAAGAACACAAAGTCATTGTACCAAAACCAACTAGTCAACATTCAACCATTTCAAGGGGGGGCCTTAACAACCTGCAATTGTAGACTTCTGACTGGGGGTGGGGGTGGGAGGCAGCGCTTGGCACCTCATCTGAACTGGTTAGATTTATTCACAAGGGAGCTATACTGAAAGTCTAAAGGTGTAACAGGGTGGAGGGCGGGCACGAGACCATTCCACCCAACTGCAAGAAGAGGAATGGGGGTCTTGTAGGAGGCTCACCTTTGAGTTACGAATGCTGAGGACTAAAAGGGAATAAGGTTGTTAGGTAAGTGGTTCCTGGGATATAGAATCCTGGAAGAAAAGGGGATTAGACTGAAGGAATATAATGGGTCCTGCTCTCTATTGAACAGAGATGCCAATCTACTCTGAGTCAGGATATCAGTTAGACTTGGAGCTGTTTGTATGGCCTTTCTTTTTTCTTTTTCAGTGTCTATCAATATAAGACAGGCAAGATAAGCAATCCCAAGGAGATACCAAAGGGACTGACATTTGGGAAGGGAGGGGATGGGAGGTGAGAAAGTGAGTGGTAAGCCAATAATGACAGTGACGGGAATAGCAAGGGTTCTAAAACTGACTGTGAGGAGGGTGCAGAGTTCTTGGTCATATTTCATCAATTGAAATGTATCCAAGCGGAATTACTGAGAGGTGAAAGATGGGTAAACATGATAGTGGGGCAGGAGTAAAGAAAAAAAAAGAGGAAAGAAGAAGAAAGTAATAATTTTATATATGTATCTAGATATGTATATATGTAAATAAATATAGACATATAGTATTTGTCTATGTATGTATATATGTAAATGGAAGAGGATAAACTTTGGGCCTTTACTTAAATCTTACCTCAGCACAAGAATGGTTTGTTCTAATAATGTGGCACTGTATGATACTCACCTTCCTGACATGATTGCTGAAGACAAAATAGATGCATAAGCAAATGTGGGAAAGAAAGCTAATGGTGCTTGCCTATTAAATGATATAGCATCTGGGGTCTTAAAGGCTTGACCTTAAAACAAGCATCCATCTAGCAGAGAATCAACTAAGCCCACGTGGAAGAAGCACACCAGTCTGTGTAATCATCAGGTGTCAATGGAAAGAGGTATCAGAAGTTCAAAAGCAAACAATTTGATGGAAAGGAGCATGGACAAAGTAAAGACCCACCTGTAAGATAATTGGACAGTCCCCCCACAGAGGGGCCACACAGAAGGGATGGGAACAGTATAGTACTGAGGAAACACATAACTATCCTCTAGTTCCTTAATATTTCTTCCCCTTACTATTATGGTCTTCGTTGTACCTAATTACTCTGGTTAAACCTTCGAATGTTCATTTATATAATTAAAAGCCCTCGGCGCATGAAAGCCAAGCTGGATAACCCTTCAGAAACAGTAACGAGACTAATAATTCCCTGAGGGTATAGGAAGAGAGTGGGGGACAACAGAAGGAAGGGAGAGCTGATAGCAATGATGACTGTATAACCCCACTTGAGGGAATGAATAACTGTATTGCAGGTGAACAAATACATGGGATGGTGTAATATACAGCAAATAACAACAACAATAAATATATATATAAAACAATAAGAGTTCCTAGGGGGGAGGGGAGGGGAGGGAAGGGATAAAGAGGAACTGATATCAAGGAGTCCAAGAAGAAAATGTATTGAAACTGATGGTGGTAGCATTTGTACAATTATGCTTTATCTAACTGAAATAAGGATTGTTACAATATCTATAAGAACTCCCAATAAAATGATTAATAATAGAAATTTTAAAAATAAATAAATTGTGGTGCTGACAAAGAATTTTGAAAGTCCCATGAACTTCCAAAGGAACAAACAAATCTGGCATGGAAGAATCAAACCGAAACCACACTCTGTGCCATGTAGTAAATGCTGACTCATAGGAACCCCATGTGGATTACAAGGCTGTTAACTGTTTACAAGAGTAGAAAGCCAAGTCTTTTTTCCTCAGAGCTGCTGGTGGTTTTGAACTGCTGACCATTCAACTGTACCAAATGTTCTTTAGAAGCAAGGATGGCAAGACTTTGTCTTAAATACTTTGGACATGTTATCAGAAGAGACTCACTCACTCTCTCACGCACTCACACACTCACGCACTGCCATTGAGTCAATGCAGCAAACTTTAGGACAGGCAGAACTATCCCTGTGCTTTCCTAGACTGTAACTATGGACAGGAGTAGAAAGCCTTGTCTTTCTTGTGAATCAGGAGAGACTGGTCCCTAGAAAAGGACATCCTTGTTATTCAAGCAGGGGGGCAGTGGAAAGACCCTTGATAAAGTGGGTTGACACAAGGGCTACAACAATGCGCTGAAGCATAACAATGGTGAGGATGGCGCAGGATCAGGCACTGTTCCGTGCTGTTTTATAGAGTTGCTATGAGTCTAAACCAAACTAGACAGCAACTATCAATAATTTTCTTTCAAATACAAGTGAACCAATGGATGTTACGCTTGGAAGTATTAAAAAGGAAGAGACTGTACTTATTCTTCCAGCTGGTGGTAAAACTTTAGTAGCCACTGTTAATCTTATAGGATCTAGTAAAAATAAATAAGTGGAAAGCTGAAATAATGCAAGTCTGTTCATTTCTCATCACAGAACTAGAAAGAGTCATAAGAAACCTGTCATTCTTCAGGTGGGTGGTGATCTGGAAGAAAGGCTTTATAAGTAGTAAAAAAGTTCACTGGTAGTAGGATTCTACTGCTTTTTTAAATTTAGAAGGGTAATGTCAGAAAATTGCTATAGGTTTATAAAAAATAATTTCAGTGAAAATTAGTATAATTGACTAAAAGTAGTTCCAGTTTATTTGATTAAGATACCATTGGAAAAAGCCACTTAAATCCCAACACAAATAAAATACATAACTAAGTTATGGTACATCCTCCATGTCATAATTAAGAATCAGATTTTAAGATTAATCACATGAGGAGTTGCTTTTAAAATTTAAAAATAAGTAGGCCTAGATATAATATAGATCCAACTTTGTTAAAAATGTAAAGTAGAAAAAGTGTACAAAAGGAAACAATAGTTAGCCAGTCAATAAACCTAAATAATATTATAAGTAAATTTATTCTCTTCTTGCAAGCTCTTTTTAATAAACATTTCAAAAGAAACACTTAATAGTTAAAATACTTAAAGCTAATGTCCATTTTTAACTTAAGTCACAATAACATTTTTAACTTATGTAAGGTATCATAAAACAGATATGCATACAAGAGAAAAAAGGATAATTGAAAGAGGGAAAGCTTTCGTCACTAAATTAGGACATATTGTTCTAGGACAAATGACATAACTATCTGTAAGGACTGACTAGTGCTCAATAAACAATAATTATAAATCTAATTCTATGCAACATTAAATCATACCTTGAGCATAGCTATAAGCTTGAGAAGGATCAACTACTTTGTCCATTGAGAACGAGTTGTATAATTCCTGAGAGTGTTTCCCTGTCACTTCTACTGTACCACTGGATGAAGATGATGAAGATAACCCCAGTCTAACATATCTTCCTTTTTTGCCACAGAGTGAACAATCTACTGGTGTGGCACTAGGTCCCCGGGGCAGGTGAATTTCATCTCTGTTGTAGTTTCGCACAGCTCCACTGTGGTGCACAGAGCGTTCTCGTTGCCAAATATAATGGGTTGGTGCAATGGCCATAACCTATAGTGGAAAGCTTATTTTTAGAACTTTACAAAGATTTTATAGTTCAGTAGTAGTAACTTTATTAACTCAAGAACAACTTTAAACTTTGGTTACCAATGTTAAAGAAAAATAATATATTTCCAGATCCATCAAGTAATCAGTTACTTGCCTCCTTAAGACTATTCTGAGTTTGGGGAAAATGCATTTAACCCAAGAACTTTGTGGTTCTGTTTTTCTAAATTCCGAGCCTGGAATCAAATAAAAGCTGAGGGAGAACTCAGCTTTAAGGATACTGTGGCATCTGGAACATAGAATAAGTAACTACAGTAAAGAAAACTTTCTTCTTAATGAAGCAGCTATCCTCAATGATGCATGCAATTGTGGTTTTTCATATCACGTAGGCATCCTGTATAGTCCTCTTTCTAGCCTGTGAACTAGATTATAGACATTAAGCAATTAACAGCCAAAATAAATTCTACCACTGAGATGCTGATGTCCAAAAAAAGGATAAAAAATAGTAAGATCAGAACAGGTAGAAAAAATAGCATTTTTTCTATGAAGAACCCTTATATATTTTTCTAATTTAATTCTAACTCAGAGCTCATGTGGTATAGTGGATTATGCACTGGAATTCGACCAGCAGATGGAACCACCAGTCACACCTTGGAAGAAAGATGAGAGTCTTTCCATTTAACAGCCTAAAAAATGTTAGAGAAACGTTAAGCCATGTCCTAAAAGGTAGCTGTAAATCAGAATCTACTTGATGGCAGCGGATTTGGTTTGCATTTTTGACAATCACAACTAAGCTCTTTCCAATAAAAGGATTTGAGGTGGCTTACAAGAGCAACTCTGAGAGAAAATAAAAATCATGAAATTAGGAGCCTTAAGGGCAAAGTGGGCTAAGGGAGAGTAAAAGAACATGTGCCAACAATCAAGCATTTTAGTGACCGGCTGCCATCAACAAGTTCACTCTGACTCACAGCGCCCCCATGTAGATCCAAGCAGAATGTGCTCCCAAGGCCGGGGAAAAAGAAAAGGAAGAAACAAAGTACAAAACTCATATCTGAGAGAATTCGTTCCTTTTTTTGGACAATGGGAGTATAATGGGAAAAAAATGTTGCGTTTAATGACCATGACGTCACAATTTTTCTAAGAATCTTTTTCTTCTTCATCTATTTATATCCCAAAATAAAATGATATAAAATTTTAAACAGATAATGAAAATATTAAAATTTTTGTAAAATACTATACAAATGTTATTCACCAACATAGAGCTATTTTTCGAATTCAGGTTTATTTTAGGATATGGAATATTTTGTGTGGCATTATGCCAGTAAAGGGCTCTCAATAACAAATAGTTAAATTTCTAACAACATGTATTGTTACTTAACTGCAGCAAATTCTATCCCTTCAGTAAACTACACAAATGATGAAATATCAATTTATAAAAACTTATCGTATTCATAAATGAACTATTTATTGAACATATCGTTATAGCAAGATAAAATCTATTAGTTGGTTGCCTTTTCTGTATACCAACATGATTTTGAAAAAGTAATTTTTATTGCCACCAGGGGTATATGGTTGAAACATGAAAGGAAAAAAAAACCATCTTATTTATTGACCCTGGGAGTACGGGGCGTGGCCACATGAACTAGGTTAAAACTTGTTTTTCTCATTTATTGTGTTTCTACTTCATGGATAAGATGGCAAGAGGAAAAGGAACCAAAGTTATTCCAATTCATTCTGTCAGTCAGTAAATGTTAACTGAGAACCTACAATGTGCCAGGCACTGTTCTAGTTACTGGAGATATAATAAAAACAAAGTAAAGACCTTGTCTTCTTAGATTTCTACTCTAGTGAGTAGAAATAAACATTAGCAAGATACATAAGCAAAATAGAACACATCATATAGTGATTAAATAGCTGAAGAAAATTCAAACCAGGAAAAGGGAATAGAGTTAACAGCAGGAGATACTGGTTCAAAAAATGTCATACACAGCTTGGTATTTTTACTCAATAAAGGCTCCTATGACTTAGCTGCTATCTTTTTTGTCTTATGCTCATAAGGTTGCTAATTTCCAAGCTTTTTTCTGTTGTAGAAGATACTGCTTTGTGTAGGGTGGGGAGGAAAGGTCTTACTAAGGTGGCATTACATAGAGTTCTGGATGAAGTGAGGAGTTGAAGTATGCTGTTATCTGGGGGAAGGAAATTCCAGGCAATGGGAATGCCAAATACTAAGATCCTGAGGCAAGAATGTGCTTGGTATGCTTACAGAACACCAAGCTTCCTGAATCTTCTCTTCTTTACACTAAAAATCTCTAATCCTTTCTATCATTCCATATAAGCCATTTTTTCTTTGGAGACTCTGTTTTCCTCTGGGTAGACTATTGTCGGTCAATGTAATCAAATGTGCTATGTTAGGTAGAATCTGATAATACTCCTCTTGTGGACATTGGCATTTCTGTGCGGTGCAAACATGGTTAATGTGTTTGGCTGGTAACTGAAAAGCTGGTGGCTTGGTTCTAACCCTGAGGGTCCCTGGAAATTTTCTGAAAAATTAGCCATTGAAAGTCCTGTGGAGCACAGTGCTATTCTGATACATGATAATGATTAATGCAGCCTAAGTTTGCACAACATTTTCCATAGGATTCACTAAAACAGCCACGTTTATGAGTGTCTAAACTGTATCATTTAACCAAGAATCCCTAGTAGCACAGGCTAGGCATTGGCCTGCCAGCTGAAAAGTCATCGGTTCAAATATACCAGCTGCTCCAGGGGAGAAAGCCATCCTCTGTAAAGATTTCCAGCCTTGTCAATTCCAGAAAGCAGTTCTAGTCTGTCCTATACAGTCAACACAAGTCAGAACTGACTCACTCAATGGCAATAGGGTTATCATGAAACATTCTCCTTTACTCTTTAATAGCCTGGTGTTCATAGCAGCAGAAATTGCAGCTCCAAAACTCTTACAGTTAAAATTGTAATACTTGTATCTTGAAAGCAGGCAAGCAGTCACTGGGAGGCAAGTCACTGCCTAGTCCTATCTCTTGCCTCTGGAATTCCCTCCTTGTTCTTGGCAGAGTGGCCAATGAAATGTATTTACTTTGAAAAAAAATTAAGTTTTCAAATCAGGACAGCTATAGTGCCAACGATGGTAGCTAGGGTGCAAACTACCCACTCATGATATAGGGAAACAGTGGTAAAATAAGAACAATACAGAATTCATTCATAGACCTGTCATTGGAAGAAGTATACGTTAATGCTTTAATATAGTTCCATGGGTTTTATACACCCTTCTTGACATTTTTTCAATTAAATTTAATCTTGTACAGTCTTCTAAGTTATTTCTGAATTCTTTCATTTTTCTCAACATTCAACACTCTGAATTTAGTATGATCTACAAATAGCCATATCCCCTATGCGTTCATTTTATTAACAGATATAATTAACAAGGTTGGTTCTGGGACTAGTTCTGTAATATATCACACTGAAGTCTTCCCTCTGGTTTGACAATGAACCCATTACTTGAGTCTTTGGGCCCAAGTACCTTAACTGGGTATGACTTTACCAAATTATAGGATCATCTGAAACATACAAACTTTTCTGAAAGAGTACTGGCCTACAGTGATCACAGTTCCATTCAATTTTTCCAGAATTTGTTTAGTTTAAAACATGAACTTCCTTCTTTATTAAAAATCAGAACATTTGAAGCCTTTCAAAGTTTGGCATCCTACCACTTATCTTAATAGAATCTGGCATCAAATAAACTTACTTTATATAGTCTATGTGAAAATCGGTATAGTTTTTAAACTGAGTTAAATTTCTTTAAATTTTATACCTTGTGGCTGGTATTTCAATCTTAAGAATTTGAAATGTCTCATACTTTCAGGTAGACTATATTCAATTCTTATGTTATTAACATTCTCAATAAGACATTTTGGTACATTCATACCACCCTTTCGCAATATGCTTACTGGTGATTTTTAGTTAGGATGAGTGCACTAAAATAAAAACACCTGTTATGCAAGTAGACTGCTCTGAAATACAGAAGTGACATTTAAAATTATTTTGATACAAAATTCAAATGGTAACACTGCAGTACACAAGTTATATTCATGGTAATGATCGAGGATAATGATGGATAGTAATCTATCCTCATATAAGTAACAAGTGAAACATTAGAAGCACATTAAAAAATAAGAAAGTTACATAAACAGAAGATAAGCAACAACACATATAAAGTATTTTAAAATCCTTACCTCCTCACAGCATCGTCTGCTTACAATTGCCCTATAATCAATTCTATCCCAGAGTTGGTCCCTTAACTGTAAGAAATTAGGGAACAATTTTCTCCAATTTTTTCCTAAAGCCCATGGAAAAATTTCATACTTTGATTCTTCTTCATCTTCTTCAACTGTATTAGCCAGATACCTACCAAAGAAGACCAATAATACAACAAAGCAATGGGTAAAAGACAATGGTAAATGAGAGTTCATCTTCCCCACCCACCAAGAAAGCTTACACACACCTAAAAATGTTCAACATTATTCATAAAGAAATGCAGAGAATTAAAGAAATAAAAATAGAAATGCAAGAGGGCTTTAAAAAGTTTATGGAAAAAGGGAACTGAAAGATGATGGAATTTTTCCATAAAAGTGTTGATGCCCCTTGTGCATAAAAAATTGCTTTATTAACAATGGATACCTTTTTATTCCTATAAAGCCTTTAAACTTTCATTCTGGGATGTATTTAAGTTTCTTTGAAACAGTCTGATCCATTCAGGTCTTGTTTTTGTGATTTGTTAGGCAGTTATGGAGCAACGTTCAGTGTGGGGCTAATAATTCCCAAATACTGAGACAAGAACTTCCTGAGCACTCTATTTAATGCCCCATAAAAAGAGTTTTTCCACTCTGGCCGTTGGGAATAGGCACTATCACAAGCCTTGTATGAATGACAAGCACTGTTCCCGCTAATCTTTTCTTATGTTATTTCCTCAGAATCAGGTGGTTTCCATATATATATACTGATGTATACTGTGGGGACAAGGCACCTCCCCAAAGAAAACATAACCTATAATAATAAATTAATAACAAACTTACCTAAAACTAATACATAAGGTGGAAGTAAAGTTAACAGTCAACTATATAACTATTTCAGATGTTAAAAACTTAAGTAGGCACATTATCCTAGGAGTAGAAGATGCATACAAGACTAAATTAGATTTCGAGATAAGAAAACTATAGTATGTATTATAAAAAATACACTGAACAGGATTTATGGCAGATTAGACAATGCGGAAGAAAAGTTTTGTGAACTTGAGAGCAACAATAAAACCATCCAAAATGAAATAAACAAAAATACTGAATGGAGTGGAGCATCAATGAGCTTGTACAACTATTATACGTGGATATGAAGTCTTCAGAAGGCCACGGGGGGGGTAGACAGAAAAAAAGTTTTAAGGAAAAATGGTTGAAATGATTTATAAGTTTGATGAAAAATATAAGCTTATGCATCTAAGAAGCCTGACAACCCCCAAAGCACAATAGACATAAAACAAAGCATATCATATTCTAATTGCTAAAATCCAGTAATAAAAGGGAAAAAATTTAAAGCAGAGAAGAGACATGTTAGATAACACAGAAACAAAGATAAAGATGAAGCAGTATTTTCACCAAAAATAATGTAGCCAAGGTAGTGGAATATCATATCTTAGTTAAAATATGACTGCCTTTAACATGATGTTCATTTAAAGATCATATATATGATCAAAGTGACAGCAGCAAAATGAAAATGTAAATGAAGGCTATATATGTATATATCCATGTATATAATTAGGTATGCAAAATCTGAGAGAATCACTACAGAACCACAAAAAATGTCAGAGGAAGTCCTCAGACAGAATTAGTAATACCAAATGAAAATATGGCTTTAAAAAAAAAAGAAAATATGGCTTTATCTACACAAACAGTAGGAACAGCAATGCTAATTATATGGGTAAATATATCAAAGTAAAAAAACTCTTAAAAAGATCAATTGACTTGCTTTAACATGGTACAACCACTGTAAAATGGTACAAGCACTGTTAAAAATTGGAAGGTACTTTATGAAGAAACTAGAAATATGAGGGGTCTTTACAAAATTCATGGAAAAGTGGTATTAATTAATAACAAAATTTTCCACAAAAAATTTAGGCCCCCTTGTAGAACTGTCCAATAATGTAGCAATCCCACTCGAGACCTGTTTTAGTTATGATAGCAAATAAATGAAAACCACTGAAGTGTATATCAATGGTGGAGTAGATAAGCAAACTGTGTTATATACATATAATGGAATATTATGTAACCATAAAGAATAAGTCCATGAAAAATATTACAACATGAATGGAAATGGAGGACATAATGCTAAGTGATGTAAGTGAAGCATACGTATAAGGACAAATATTGTATGATCCATCTTTTATAAAAAGACAATAATGGATAAAGAGACCAATGTTTATTAGTGGTTATGAAGAAGGCGATGGGATAGGGAAAATATGCTTTACACACAGAGACTTGTTATTTTTGGTGATGGGAAAAATGGCACTAAGAGTAGATATAGGGAGCACAATACAACCAAAGAAAAGACGGTATCTGAGTAGCAATGTATGGGTATAGACAAATAGGTATTTAGGTAGGTACAGATTTGTACATAGGTGAGAACATATAGAAAAATCTGCAAAGAAAAACTAAATCCACTGCTATCAAGTGATCCCGACTCATAGTGACCCGCTATGTAGTGTCTCTGAAGCTGTAAATCCTTAAAGGAACAGACAGTCTCATCTTTCTCCTGTGGAACAGCCGGTGAAGTTGAACTGCTGACCCTGAAGTTAGGAGCCTGACACATAACCTACTATGTTACCAGGGTACCTCGAAAGATCTATAAAAAATAAAGCCAACTCACTTCACTCAGTCAATTCTGACTCATAGTGAGCCCACACAGAGAGTAAACCTATTCCTTTGCATTTCCAAGACTAAATCTTCGCAGAAGTTCATAGCCTTGTCTTTTTCCCATGGAATGGATGGTAAATTCAAACTACTGGCCTTGCAGTTACTAAATTCACTGCCATCAAGTCAAACCTGATCACAGCAACCCTATAAGACAGGGCAGAACTGCCCCCATGGGTTTCTAAGACGAACTTTTTACAGGAGTAGAAAGCCTCATCTTTCTCCTGAAAAGAAGCTGGTGGTTTCAAACTGCTGATCTTGTGGTGGGCAGGCCAACATGTAATCCATTACACCAACCAGGACTCATGCCTTGCAGTTAGGTATGGGGGCAAATACAAGTATGTAGATGCAGGAACGCATATTCATTGAAAACACAAATTCAAATACCCTGTAGAAATAACCAAATACCTTCCAAGACTGATTTTGTGGGTTTGAAGGCTTAGGATGGTAACTCAGAGACAACTCAGTTAATTGCATACATAGTCCACAAAGACAATGTTCTACATTCTACTTTGGTGAGGAATGACTGAGGTCATAAAACCTTGAGATGACCATCTAAGGCAGTGGTTCTGAAGCTTCCTAATGTTGCGACCCTTGAATACAGTTCCTCACACTTTGGTGACCCCCGTATGTGGGCATATCTGCATGTGGGTGGACCCTACTGGAGAGAGATAGAGGAGCAGAATCTCGGTTCCTAAGACCATTGGAAATATGGTCTTAGGTGACCCCTGGGAAAGGGTCATTCACCCCCCAAAGGAGCCATGACCCCCAGGTTGAGAACCGCTGATCTAAGGCAATCTATAGGCCTGAATCAATCCTGGCACTAGTGGGGGGGAAATGTCTTCATAGAATGTTAAATGTAATTTAGTCTTGTAAGTTTTCTGGACTCAATTCAATATGGAAAATGAAGGAAAGCACCCTGTTTTGATGACACATTTTATGAAACTCAGTGGTTTTGAAATTTTGTAATGAAGTGGACATTATCCATTATGTGATCAAATGTGGTCTTCTCCCTTTTCACATGATGTTAATTTTTGAGTAGTGACCTTGTCTATACAACCTAACTATTATAAATGAGGAGTAGGTATACTGAGCTCATTTTCCCCTAGTCACAGGAAAATGAGTCCTCTAAATAGATGCAAAGATCTGTTTCTTCTAGCCCTCCTTAACATCCATGTACAGGGTAAAATGTAAAGATATTCTTAAATTACATGGATTCTAGCAGAATTCTGACCTATTGATGAAGAAATCATATGCATGAAAGCCATTTAAAGATCACAAAGCTACTATGAATTATCTAATATAGTCAATAAAAGATTTTGAAGATTCACTCTAGTTCTTTGACACAGTCCAATTTGTTCATTAATATAGTCAGTGAATATTAACGGTATCGGATATGAACAACTCATTACAGACATAAATAAGAGGAGCCCTGGTGGAATAGTGGTTATGCACTGGGTTGCTAACCACCAGGTGAGCAATTAGAAACTGCAGTTGCTCACAGGAGAAAGATGAGGCTTTCGAATCCCATAAAGAGCTACAGTTTCAGAAATCCACAGGGCCAGTTCTACCCTGTCCTACAGGGTCGCTATGAGTTGGAATCAATTCAAGGAATGAGTTTGGTTTTCAGTTTTGTTTTGTTATAGACATAAGTCCATGGAATATGCCTACAACATTTTCTCAAAGTTGTTCAATGTAAAAGGACAATGATGATTTTAACTACATATTAACTAGAAGTTTCAGAGAATACTCCAACTTTAAAATAATATCTAATTACTACTAACAGACTATGCAAATACTAGTCTCTGCATACCTAAGACTACAAGAACTAGATGGTACCCAGTTACCACTGCCAACTTCTGTGAAAATGATCACATTAGAAGGTCCTGAATAGTGGGAGAAACTTTTGTGAAACAACACTCAAAAATCTTATTAAAGGTCAGGTTTATTGGTTGAACGGAGACAGGTGGGACTCTTGAGACTGTGGCCCTTCTTCACCCTCAGACCTGAACTCATTTCCTATCATATTAATAAATCATTTAAGATCACAAGGGCAGCATTTACTCAACAACAAAGTTCAGATGGTTAGGAAAAGAGGAGAAATTAAAGCAGTAAACACAGGGACAGAGGCATAAGTGATGGTACACTGAGGGTAATGCAAAGGATGAGTTGAAACAAAATGAGTGAGACTTGTTGAATCTAAAACTGATGATCTGTAGTTCATGATAAAAGTTAAAAACAAACAACGGAAACAGTATTTAAGTTCAAGGAAAACTTATATGGGAACACTGAAAAATGTTAACAGGTACAATACAAACTCAAGCAGAACATTGAACAATAAATCTTAGGCATACGGTATGATATTAATGAATAAACATAGAAAATAGTCTATGAAGGGAAAATATGTAAAGCTTTCATAGAGGAAGGCCTATTTAAGTTTTAAATAAGGTAGCATGTATAACAAATAATTACTACAAAAATCACTTAGTGAAAAAAGCATACTTACAGAGCAATGAAGAAATTTATCCTGGTGTGCTCCTTTATAGTAAACCTAGCCCTCTTGAAATAAACAAAAGTCATAGCCAAGAGGTACTGTGGAGGAAAAAGTTAAAAATTATTAACAGTGCTTTATGCAAATAAGTAAAACTGCATTAAAATTGTTTAACTTTCAATTTTTTAAAAATTTTGGATATTTTTATCTATATCTTTTTTTTGGGTTTTACATCATTTTATTGGGGGCTGATACAACTCTTATCACAATCCATACAGCCATCCATTGTGTCAAACACATTCGTACATTTGTGGCCCTCACCATTCTCAAAATATTTGTTTTCAAAAAACATTTTATTAGGGACTCATACAACTCTTATCACAATCCATACATATATCAATTGTGTAAAGCACAGCTGTACATTCTTTTCCCTCATCAATTTCAAAGCATTTGCTCTCCATGTAAGCCCTTTGCATCAGGTCCTCTTGTTTTCCCCTCCCTCCCCGCTTTCCCCTCCCTCATTAGCCCTTGATAATTTATAAATTATTATTTTGTCATATCTTGCCCTGTCCCATGTCTCCCTTCACCCCCTTTTCTGTTGTCCCTCCCCCAGGGAGGAGGTCACATGTAGATCCTTGTAATCAGTTCCCCCTTTCCAACCCACTCACCCTCCACTCTCCCAGTATCGCCCCTCACTCCCCTGTTCCTGGAAGTATCATCCACCCTGGATTCCCTGTGTCTCCAGCTCCTATCTGCACCAGTGTACAACCTCTGTTTTTGCCACATTTCTTTGATATCTATGATGTATGTACATATACATCTGCTATTCCTAAAAAGTTTGTGGGAAAAAATGGAATTCAAATATAACAGAATTTTCCCATGGGCATTTGAGGTCCCCTCATACATATGTACACATATATAATCACACACATTTTTTCTAAACCTTTTGCGCTGGTTTCAGACATTCACACTCACTTAAAATTACCTCTAATTACAAATTAGAATAACATGGCTATATTTGCATGTGGGAATAGTATTTTAAATGCATTATCAGAATAATTATGTCTACTCTGAATTAGGACATTATGTCAGGTTCTGACTAGTCAAGTTAAAAAGAAGTTGCCATCTTGATGCATTAGATTCCCTATCTAAAATGTCTGTTCATCTCGTTTTCTGGGCTTGGCACAAAGATGATTCCAAGTTTTCAATGAAACTTTCAGTAAAGGTCTCTTGAAATATTATACACCTAGATATTTCAAACACTACCCCCTGTAGTCCTAAAATTACGGTTATTATACATTTTAACTCAAAACATTGTTTTAATTTTTAAATCAACTCCATATGAATTGGGCATTTAATATTAATAATTACTGTAAAATTTTAAAATCACTAGTGATATTTTGGTTATTTAAAAGGGTCCACCAGGAAATATTTATTGTTAAAATGTTAGAATGTAACCCACCACACTGAGGCAAAACACTAAGGGCATGTGGCAGAGCAAAAGAAGAGCAGAGCAAGGAGCCCCCAAGGGAGTGCAAAGAAGGATAGACTTTAGGGCCAGAGCGTGGCACACCATAGGACTCAACTGGAGGACATGCCTACAAGTCAAAAAACAGACCTTGATCTATTTAGTTTTTTCTCTTTTAAAAATCTATTTATTTAATTTTTTCTTGGTCATTGGTTTTCTTTGTTGTTCTCACTGTGTTCTCTTTTGTTGCTCAGTCTATGCCTTGTTATCTTGTGCATATTATTATCTCTGCAGATGTATCTAGATAAGAGAGGCTGGATGAACACTCTGGAGGAGAAAACAACAGGACCAAGGGTTCTGGGGGGACATGGGAGGGGGAGGGGAAGGAGGTGGTGTTGACCAACCCAGGGACAAGGGAGCAACAAATGATCCAAAATTAGTGGCAAGAAGGGTATGAGGCCCGGCAGGGATTCAGCAAGGGCAATGTAACCGAGAGAAATTACTAAAACCCAAATGAAGGCTGAGCATGATAGTGGGACAAGAGGAAAGTCAAAGGAAATAGAGGAAAGAACTAGGAGGCAAAGGGCATTTATAGAGGTCTAAATACAGGCATGTACATATGTAATTATATTTATATAGGATGGTGAGGAAATAGATCTACGTGCATATATTTATAGATTTAGTATTAAGACAGCAGATGGACATTGGACCTTTACTTAAGTACTTACACAATGCAAAAACACTTTGTTCTATTAAATTGGCATTCTGTGATGCACACCTTCCCTACATGATCGTTGAAGACAAATGTGTACATAAGTAAATGTGGTGAAGAAATCTGATGGTGACTGGGTATCAAAAGATATACCGTCTAAGGTCTTAAAGGCTTGCAGGTAAACAAGCAGCCATCTAGCTCAGAAGCAATGAAGTCCACATGGAAAGTAGCACACCAGCCTGTGTGACCACAAGGTGTCGAAGGGACCAGGTATCAGACATCAAAGAACAAAACATCTTATCAGTGTGTGCCCACCTTCCCGATATGGTCACTGATGACAAATGTGTGCATAAGCAAATGTGGTGAAGAAAGCTGATGGTGCCTGGCTATCAAAAGATATAGCGCCTGGGGTCTTAAAGACTTGAAGATAAACAAGCGGCCATCTAGTTCAGAAGCAACAAAGCCCACATGGAAGAACCACACCAGTCTGTGTGATCACGAGGTGTCAAAGGGATCAGGTATCAGGCATCAAAGAACAAAAAAATCATATCATTGTAAATGAGGGGGGCGTGCAGAGTGGAGACCCAAAGCCCATCTTTAGGCAAGAGGACACCCCTTACAAAAGGGTCTTGAAGAAGAGATGAGCCAGTCAGGGTGCAGGATAGCAAAGATGAAACATACTACAATGTTCCTCTAGTTATTAAATGCTTCCTTCCCCCCCTGCCCACTTATCATGATCCAAATTCTACCTTACAAATCTGGCTAGATCAGAGGATAGACACTGGTACAGATAGGAAACACAGGGAATCCAGGACAGATGATCCCTTCACGACCAGTGGTGAGAGTGGCAATACCAGAAGGTGGAGGGAAGGTAGGGTAGAAAGGGGGAACCGATTACAAGGATCTTCATATAACCTCCTCCCTCGGGGTTGGACAACAGAAAAGTGGGTGAAGGGATACATCTATATGACAAAATAATAATTTATAAATTATCAAAGGGTCATGAGGGAGGAGGAAATGAGCTAATAGCAAGGGCTCAAGTAGAAAGCAAACGGTTTGAGAATGATGAGAGCAACACATGTACAAGGTTTGAGAATGATGAGGGCAACAAATGTGCTTGACACAATGTATGTATGTATGGTGATAATAATTGTACGGCTCCCAATAAAATGATTTTTAAAAATGTTAGAATGTCTCAATTTGCTTCAAAGTAATCCAGTTTAGCAAAGAGGGCTTAGAAGAAATGCACAGCCACGAGTTGATCAATGTAAAAGGCTCATGGGCGTTCTTTGTTCTAGTCACTGTACTAAAAGTTATGTTTGAAATTTTACAAAATAAAAAATCTTCTCTAATTTTATCTTAGCCATCTTAAACTCAAAATAAAATTCTCATCAATACTCTTTAATTAGCATTTAATCACAAGCTGGATTTCTGTTCATTCCCTTTTCTGTAGGCTGCCACTATACTGCATGATGTGAAATCATGCTGAATTTCCTAAGGTGACTCATGATCTAAAGTGCCATCTGCAAAACTAAAACTTTAACTGTCCAGATAATTCTAACAAATATCAGTGCTCTAGTATGTAAGTTAGCAGCGACATTTGAAATAAAGTACTAGTGACATTTTTAATAAAATAAAGAACATGCTATTCCTAAAAAAGTAAATACCATGTTAAACTAATTTAACCTTAAAAGACTGGGACTTGTTTTATTGGAGTTATTCACAAAATATTAATTATTATTATGCATAAAAGTCTTAGCGGGGTGAACATCACAAACATTCCTTCTCTGCAGCCTGATGAAAATAATTCTACCCAAAAATACATTAAGTCTATGCCAAATATAACTTTCAAATAAACAAATACGAAGGCCACTTAATTAACATTTTATAATTACTATAATTATATTCCACAATTGTTTCCTACAATTCTACAATTACTCCAGTATATAATGGATCTATGGTGTATGCTAATTTTAAAAGTTAACATGTAAAGACTCTAGGAGTAATACAGGCTAGTTCTTTTCTTAAGCCTAAATAAAAGAAAACTCTTAAAAATCCGTAAAAGTCATTGCTGGTAATAATTTGGTTACCAAATTTACCTTGTCTGCAATTTTACAGCAGCAGTCCATCCATAAGAAATCTTGAATTAAATCGTCATCTACAACAAAAGATAACTATGAATTGCCTTTTTCTGTTTAAAAAGTTAATTTTACAAAGCATTATAAGTAATTTTTAGAGATCAAAGACATGAATTTACCAGTGTTATCTAAGATATAATGTTCAGTTCATTGCAAGCACTGTATAAAAATCTTCCATCTTATTCCCATTTGATTTGCTTTTATATCTCAGCTTGGAGAGTTGGTAAAAGTACTTACATAATAACCGGTAGCTTTTTGAGAACTGCTTGAGTAACTCTAGACTAGCTCTTCATTGTTTTCCAAAATCAATCCTTAGTGAGTGAAAATGGGATCTAATAAACTCCCATGACTTTATTTGAAGTCTCAGTCCTTGAGAAATAATGATTTAATAAATACTCTGCTTTCTAAATATAGTTTATCTTCCCTATGCCTTTCGACTGTTAGGTTCCAGGATATTTTTAGTTTGGAAGTATTCTTCTTCTCTCCTCCTATTTATCTATTAGTTAAATATAAAAATATGGATCTATATTAAAAATTCACAATTCATTAACAATTTCTAATTAACATTTTAGAATGTTAGTGTTAAAATTCATACATGATAAAAAGATTAATAAAACTACTGCTAAAAAGAATAACATCTAAAAAGAGAAAACATCGCAAATTTCAAGGGCTAAAAATATATTGAGTTTTTAGAATACAACTTGGGAAATCTGCTTTTCCCATCTCTTTTAACTCCCTTTATTGTAAGAAAATATAACTTCTTTTATGTTCATTTTTACACTTCAGAAAGATGAAATAGGAATAATTTCTGCTAAATTAATTTCTATTTCGATTTCTAAGTGACATAAGATGGTAAAGCCACGCATTTCCTTTTATCATGATCACTTAAGGATACGACGAAAGTTTATGGGTAATGTCTTGTTTGGCCATTAATAATGAGGAAAACGTGTATTAACAATATCCTAGATCTAACAGAAACATTTTTATAGTCTGTGTTTTTCTATGTAAAATCTTGTATTTTTTCCTTCTGATTTGATCTTCTCATTTTGCTTTTTGGAAATTTATAATAAACCTTCCACTCTACCTAAAAAAAATTGTTCTCTCAGAAGTTCAGACTCTTGTCCCCAACTAACATCTCTTATAAACATCATCTGATCTTCCTTTACAAATAAGAAAGCCTATAATAATCCCAGAATGGGCTTTCTAGCTGAGTAGATTCAGTCCCACAAATATTTACCAAAACCTATCCCTAATTCTAGTCAATTCTACCAGTTATTTCCTACTTTACTACCCTACCTAAAAATCAATAACAACAATTAATTCCTTCTCTTTTTCTTGGCCAGAAGCACGTAAAAAGAAGTTTCTTTTTGGTTATTTGGAAAGAATTGTACCAGAAAAGTAGTTTTGTCTCATAATATAAACAACTTCAAACTCAATTTCATTGTGAGCATAATTATAAAGGAAAGCTAATTTTAAAACTATTCTCAAGGTGTAATACTGAAACTTCTAGGGTAACTATCTTCCCTTTTGCTTAATAATGAACATTTCAGGACACCCTGCAGGCTCAGTCAAACTGAGCCAGTTGGCTTATCTGTGACTTTATATAGTAGTTTACTTCAGACTAAACAAAATTCACACTGTGAACCTAAATTACCTAACATTTATAACTGACACCTGGACCTAAGTAATCTTAGAATCTGGATAAATCTGGATTTTTAATGCTAAAGTAAACAAATAAAAAGCCAACATTAAAAAAAAAGGTAAAACAAAAACTAATATGGTCAGATGGGAAATTTGACACAGAATTAACAGCATCCACTGATTACTGCAAAAATTATAAAATAGATGTTTACACTAGGTATTTTACAATTAACAGTATCACAATATTTCAAACCTACCAAATAATTTAAAGAAAGCAGTCATTTCTTGGCGCTGTATAACTAGACAAGGTCCTTTGGAGCGTTTAGATTTGATGTTATTATGTGGACTTTTTTCAGATGCTTGCCAACTATCTTTAAATATAGGACGCTTCAGATTTAGTGGTTTTTTGGATTGATATGATCTATTTGACCCCGATTTTACATGAACGGTAACCGTTGGTGGTGTTTCACAACACATCTGATTGTGCCTCATTTTGGCTTCCTGGGATTCCTATAAAAGTAAAACATAATCATCAGACTCTTACTCATTTAGACTACAAAACAATTGGGTGACACTATAAGATAGTCACATAAAATGTTTCTGATCTTGCTATTAAAATGTTGTGACAGTAACACGTGAAAAACTTTTAGAATTTAATGCTAGGAAAAACTGTGCTTCCTTTGGGTAACTGATATAATTCCTTTTTCCAAATAATTAAGAATTAGGTACTAGAGTTTATTTACCATTTGTCTTTGGCTACTAGGAATATCAAAACCAAAATTGAGAGTTAATAATATAAATTGTTGAGCTTATAATCCCGTGTGATGTGTTTTCCCTGACAGTTTTTAAAAATTCTGCTTGCATACTAATATAATTTACTTTGTGATGTTATTTATCTTGTGTGTCATCTCAAAAATTTCTTAGAGCAAGGGAAACTATTCCCAGAACTTATTTATTATCAATATCAAACTATGATGTTTAAAAAGTAACTCCCACCCAACAAAAACATCTTTTCTTATCGGTAAATAAATTCCTTACTTTATTTAAAATTTTCACTTATTCAACAAGTATTTTTAGTATGTACCAAAAAGTTAAAAACAATTCTAGAAAAGAAATGGGTAGTATATGTACTTTGAAGAATTCTCATAAATTGGTCTCTTTAATTTTTAAAGTTATGTATATATCGAACCATGACACAGAGTAGGTGATTTTAAGTGTATATGAATGTTACTATTGAATAAATCTGAAAGTTACTCCACCAATGTTTAACAATATACAAAAGAAATGCTTTATTTTGTGATAAATCGTATGACTTTTAGTTAGTATTACTTTTGAGGTCACAGCATATCTAAAGTAATGGGGAAATGGAGATGTGAATAGACAAACTGGAGACTACTCTAAACCACAATGAGAACCTCTGAATTCATAACTCAGTAGTCTTGGCAGCCGTGCCTTCCTTGATGTTAGGTCCAGATTCTCCTTCCTGATTCTCAGAAACTTCCTGCTGGGAAAGGAAGGGAAAATGAGATTACATACAGATAAGCCCTATTCTATATAATGCAAGCCACATATGTAATTTTATGAATTCATAAAGCCAAATTAAAAAATAAGCAGGTAAAGTAAATTTTAATAATATATTTTATGTCATCAAATATATAAAAAATATCACTTCAATATAGAATCAGTTTTAAAATGACATTTTACATTTCCTCTTTCATATTAAGTCTCAGAAGTCTGACTGTTTGTACTTACATCCTATGTCAACTTAGATGTTAAATGTTCAACAGTTAAAACAAAGTAGTGTTTAATGAAAAAAATTACACTTCAGTTTTTAAATTTAAGTAACTTGAAATCCAGTTCCCTAACTGAACCAGCTACATGCATTTCAAGCCCTCAATAGCCAGGCTACTGTATTATGCAGTATAAGACTAGAATATGAAGAAATCAATTCTATAATTGCTTCTCCCTCATCTATGTTGTTTTCCCCCTTTTCTCTATCGTTCTTTCTAGTTCTCACAGTCCAGTCAAATCAAAGGCAATTATGGAGTCGTGGGGAGATAGTATAAACTTTACCAAAAATAGGTGACTGAGGCTATTGGGCCTTGAGACTTGCTTAATAACTTTCTACTCTTTCCTACCTAGCTCATCTGGGAGACAGCTGGAGGGCTTAGGTGCATCCCTTCGTTTGATAAGGAGCCTTACTTCTAAATGAAAAACAAACAAACAAAAAAAAAACTAGGCAGTAGGCAGGTTTCTAAAATCAGTGTGTGGCGGCTAGGTTGAGTGTACCAGAACATAGAATAACTGTGGACATCTTCTGGGAAGCCAATTTGAGTCCATGTGGGGGGTGGGGGTGGTTGTCAGCAGCTGAGAAGCTGGCCTGCAGCTCCAAGTACAACAGGTTGAGGCTGTTGTGACAAATAGACTTTTCAAGGGCTGACACTTTGGAAGGAATCTCACTGCCAGGGCTCTTTTCCGAGCCTTAGTCTAGCACAGTGGTTTCAGCCTTCCTAATGCCATGACCCTTTAGCACAGATCCTCATGTGGTGGTGATCCCCAACCATAAAACGATTTTCATTGCTACTTCATAACTGTCATTTTGCTACTGTTATGAATCGTAATGTAAGTATCTGATAGGCAGGATGTATTTTCATTGTTACAAATTGAACATAATTAAAGCACAGTGATGGATCAAAAACAATATGTAATTATATACTGTGAACAATGTATTTCTAATGACACATAAATGAAATTGTCTTGAAACATGGTGTAGCACGGGTAACAGTAAACTTAATGTAACAACAGTAAACTCCACTGCTACATTTTGCAACAATATGCGTAAAATGCCAACTTCAGTGCGAAGGTTGAGATAACTTCTTTCTCACCAGATCTGCCTATCCACATGTGGGCGGAACCGCCTGGAGACGGTTTAGAGGAGCGTGTCTCGGTTCCTAACACCATGGGAAATATGTGTTTTCTGGTGGTCTTAGGCGACCCCTGTGAAAGGGTCGTTCGACACTACCCCTAAAGGGGTCACGACCCACAGGTTGAGAACTCCTAGACTTTAGGAGCTCTACTGAATCCTATTCAGAACATTGCTGCTAGTTGCATGTGAGTCTGCGAGTGGTGACCTTATGGCGACCTTATCTACAGAGCAGACTGTGCATGACCTTTTCAGTAGGTTCAAATCTGATGGGAAACTCCACCCTTGACGAGTAAACAGAAACCAGACCGACTGGAGCTATAGGAGTGTGGTCGAAAAGGAGGTATGAAGCCACCAGCTCACCCACCCGCTTCATGTGTCCGTGATTAAAGACAAACAAAACCTCACTGCCTTCGAGGCGATGCCAACTCCTATGGACCCGACAGGACAGGGCAGAACTGGCGCAGAGTTTCCGAGGAGACTCCGCTTTGCTCGGGAGTAGAAAGCCCGCGGGGCGCGGGCCGACGCGTCGGCCACCCATCACCAAACGTCTCCTGGGCTAGTCAATGGAATGTACGTGTTCAGAAGCCTTTATGGCTAACAGACAGCAGGCATTTCCAGGCACCGGCGGGCGCTGGCGGAGCGCATTCCGCGGGCGTTGGTCTCTAAATGCAAAAGACTCCGAGGTGGTTGTTTTAACGGTTGGGGTGACCCGGTCTCCGGTGGGACTGAAGGGGACACGAGCTCGGGGTGCCGTGAGACCGCCCCGAAGTGTGCCCAGGATACCAGCTCGGCCCTCGGGGCGGCTCGGAGAAAAGGCCTGGCGAAGGGGGCACAAGCACGCAGAGGCGGGGCTCCTTCCAGATACCCAGCGGTGCCCCGAATCGAGTCAGGCGCGGGGCGACCCCAGAGGGCAGGGGGCTCCCAGACTAACCCTAGCGGGAGTGGGAGTAGAAAGCCCCTTCTCCGGGGAGCCCCCGGTCGCTTCGAGCTGCTGACCTTCCAGAGTAGCGGCCCAGCGTGGAACCCACTCGGAAAGGCCTCCCTGCTAGGGCGCGGGGTGGGACCGGCCACCCGGGACCGGGTTTTCTGCCCAAGGAGCTGCGCTCGCCCTGAGGGCCCTCCGGTCAGGCCGGGCCATCTGACCGGGCCTGTCAGGGGCCAGCCAGCGCCCCCGCCCCCGCCCGCCGCGGGCCCTCCCTCAGGGCCTCGGCCCCAACAGCCAGCACGCGCGGTCCTTTCCTCACGCGGCGCCGCGAGCGGCACCACAGACGGCTGCCTCCCCTCAAACATGGCCGCGAACGGGGGTCGCCGTCTAACCTCCTTCCTTCCCACCAACACGAGCGACCCTCCGCGCCCGGCCGGCGCGGTCTCGATACCGCGAAGTCCCCAGACGGAAGGGCGTGAAGACGAGGTAGGGGCGACGCCATTCGCTGGCACAAGGGGGGTGGGGGGGAGGGCTGAGAGGGAGCGGTGGGTTCCCGCCATCGGACCGGCCTCTGAGGTGAGAGCACCGAGTACCTGTGGAGACCTGGGGCTCGGTGCGCGGCGGGCAACCTTGGGGCCGGTAGCCTTCCGCGGAACGCCCGGCCTCTAGACCGTTGCTCGCTGGTTCCTCGACGGCAGCACGCTAGGGCTCACACTCCTCCCGCCAACCGGGGCTGAGGCGGCGCGAAGCCAGAGCAGGCCAATCAGGGCGCAGCGCCGGCCAGGGGGCGGAGCGACTAGGGGTGGGGCGAGTGGGCGGCGCGCGCAGGCGCACTGCGCTCCTCCCGCCTGCTCCACCTGCAGCCTGGACCACCTGAGTTACATGCAAAAAGCCTCACCTTGGAAGCCAAACTTTTCACCAGTACCCTCCTTGCTTTAGTCTCTGGGCAGGGCCTTAGCCAAAGTCACGCAACTGCCCCAGATTTTTTTTTTTTTTTTTGCTTCCTCGTGTACTCTTTTTTTCCTTGGGCGCTTCTTAAAGTTAGTCATGTTTTAGAGCCATTTATAGCCTCCCACTTAGATTATGAGACGCTGGGCATGAGAAAGATGAGATTTTCTGCCCCAATAAAGATGTACAGCCTCAGAAACCTTAAGAGGCAGCTCTAAGCTTCCCTCTAGGCCAGGGTCACTGTGGGCTGACTTTGAATCTCTGGCTGTGAGTTTTTCAGTTTGGATTCTAGTATTAACTGGTCCTTGGCAACGAACGTGACTTGGCATGGGTGCATTGCCATCAAGTTGATTCTGACTCAGAGCAGAGAGCTATCCCACATAGTTCTGTAACATTTACAAAGCAGACTGCCACATCTTTTCTCTATTATTTAGTTACAAGTAAGATTCTTCACAGCCTTTCTAATAGTTTCCCTTTACATATTTCTTACATATTTCCCTCCTGGTTTCTATCTAAAAGTATAATCTACTTTCTTCTGTTAACATACTGTGACCCTTTTCATGTTGCTCTAGTCTTCTATAGTCGGGGCCGGTGAAGTAGTGGTTATGCTTGGTCTGCCATCTGCAAGGTCAGCAGATTGAAATCACCAGCAGCCTATAGGGACAAAACCAGGTTTTCTACTCCCTTCAAGTCACAGTCTCAGAAATTCATAGGAACAGTTCTGCCCTTTCTATAGGGTCACTATGAGTCGGCATCAGGTCAGTGAATCTAGTCTTCTATACATAGAGTGAATGCACCATATTTAAACAATTTTGGTATTTATTTGCTTCCAGAAAGTCAAGATCCATGTAATATCAGCAACACTATCCTTTCATCACGTCCTCTTTTGAATCTGGCCTGACCCTCTGACAGCTCCCCGTCAATGTATTGCTGCAACTGTTGTTGGATGATCTTCAGCAAAATTTAATTGCATGTGATATCCATGATATTGTTGAATAATATGAACATTCTGTTGGGTCATCTCTCTTTCCCATAGGTACAAATATAAATTTCTTTCAGTCAGTTGACCTAGTAGCTGTCCTCCAATTTTCCTGGCATAAATGAATGTTTCCAGTGCTTGATTAGCTTGTTGAAACATTTCAATTAGTATTCCATCAGTTCCTGGAGCCTAGATTTTTACCAATGCTTTCAGTGCAGCTTGGACTTCTTCCTTCAGTCCCACCGGCCTTGTTCATGTGCTACATGAAGTAGTGGAATGTCGACTAGTTCTTTTTTGGTACAATGACTCTTGTGTTTTCTTTCCATCTGCTTTTGAAGCCTCCTTCACCATTCATTATTTTGCTCATAGGATCTTTCAATACTGCAGCTCAAGGCTTGAATTTTTTTCTTGACTTCTTTCAGTTTAAGATAAGCTGAGCATGTTCTTCCTTTCTGGTTTTCTAATTCTAGATACTTGCACATTTCATTAATATTTTTTTCTTTTTTTACATTTTATTAGGGGCTCCTACAACTCTTATCACAATCCATACATCAATTGTATAAAGCACATCCATACATTCCCTGCCCCAATCATTCTGAAAGCATTTACTCTCCACTTAAGCCCTTTGCACCAGGTCCTCTTTTTTTCCCCCTCCCTCCCCCCTCCCTCATGTGCCTTTGGTAATTTATACATCGTTATTTTGTCATATCTTTCCCTATTCGGAGTCTCCCTTCCCCCCCTTCTCTGCCGTCCCTCTCCCAGGGAGGAGGTCACATGTGGATCCTTGTAATCAGTTCCCCCTTTCCAACCCACTCACCCTCCACTCTCCCAGCATCACCCCTCACACCCTTGGTCCTGAAGGTATCATCCACCCTGGATTCCCTGTGCCTCCAGCCCTCATATGTACCAGTGTACAGCCTCTGCCCTATCCAGCCCTGCAAGGTAGAATTCGGATCATGTTCATTAATATTTTACAAGAAGTTGAGTTGCCCTTAGAAATTTTCTGTTCAGTTTTTTACTTCATCATTTCTTCCATTGACCTTAGCTATGATTAAGAGCAAGTTTCAGTTTCCTCCAACATCTGCTTTGATCTTTTCTTCTTTCATTTTTAATAACCTTTTGCTTTCTTTGTGTATGGTGTTCTTGATTCCAACCCACAGCTCAGGTCTTCTGTCACTAGTGTTCAGTGCATCAAATCTGTTCTTGAGATGTTCTCCAAATTCAAGCGGGATATTTGGCTCTTTTGCTTTGTTGGTTTGAGATGAACGTGTTTTTCACTAAAGACTCTAAGTCCATTTAAATTTTAACTTTCCTCCTTTTTTGAGGGGGGAGGCACTTTTTTGAGGATGAAGAATATGGAAGGATTGTTTTTCACAGAAATATATATATATATATATATATATATATAGCAGCTCTGTTGATGAAATGGGATCTTCCACTTCCTCATTTGATGGAATCATATGGGCTCTGGTCCAAGTTAGATCAATCAAATCCTTTTCTTGGAATTTCACAGAGGAACTAAGCTTTCAGCCTGGCTAGTTGCTCTCTTAAATGAAAGCTATTTACAAGCTCTGAGAATTATCAGAACAGTAATTGAACAAGATGAAAGAGTTGTATTTAAATTTGGCATAGAACGTTTCTCTCCATAGCACACCTCACTCACTTTTGGTTCTACACTTCCCAATGTGCCTCTCAGGATCACTGCTATAAAATGTTGCTTCAAGCAACTGAACACACTGACTTTAATATTTACCAATAACGGCTATCTTTTTTTTTTTTTTACATGAAGTTGACAGTATAGACCCAGACCAATTTTCTCCTGAGGCTCCTCAGATATTCCTGTCCTGAGATAAAAGCAGGTTGATGAGGATAAACACAAGCTGGAATTCTATTTTTGACAAATTTCTTCCGATGGTCAAAGTGTTAAAATGGTAATGCCAGTAGTGGTTTCTGAAACTCACTTGCCATTGCAGATTTGTATGCCAACTCTGTACTCTGGGATCCCTGGTGACATAGTGGGGTACAGGTTGGGTTGCTCTGCGGATTGAAGACAAGGCTTTCCACTTCCATCAAGTCTTGGAAATGTGCGGGGGGTGAGGGTAGGGGTGGGGTAGTTCTACTCTGACCTACAAGGTCCCAGAGTCAGAATCGAATTGATGGCAGAGTTTAGAGTACACCATGATGTACTCAGAACTTTAGGAGCTATAGGTACATGTACAAGAAACAAACTCATCTCTCCCCATGTCTGTTCACCTACAGTTAGAGTAATCTAGGTTTAAAGGGCTTTTGGTCCAAATTCAAAAAAGCTCTAAGCTAGCATACTAATGGATCTAAAGAATAACTGATGGTTCTTTTGAAAACTGCATTGATCGCTGTTGCATTTATTGAAAAGTGGCTACATCCAAAGAGTTTCAGGAACTCACTTGATGATTAGGGTGTCTTTCTCAAAAGAGGGGCAGCAAAAAAGAGGAAGGCCCTCAATAAGATGGATTGACACAGTGGCTGCAGCAAGGGACTCAAGCACAGGAACAACTCTGAGGTTGGGCACTGTTTCCTTCTGTTGTACATAGATAGGGGTGCTATGGGTCAGAACCGAATCAACAGGACCTAACAACTCAAAGCAGGCATTACAGTAGAGTAACAGATTTAATCTAGATCTTTGGTATGTCTGATCAATTTCAGCCACATTTTTAAGCTCGAGCCAGAGGTGGATTACAAGCATGGTGAGATCATTGTGTTTCTGGAGTTCCTGAGTGGTGCAAATGATTAACACACCTGGCTCCTTAAACCAAACTTTGGTGGTTCAAGTGCACCCAAGGGCAACTGGAAAGATTTGGGTATCTACTAAAAAAAACTAATTGAAACCCCTAAAGAGCAAAGTTCTACTCTACACACACGAACTCACTAGTTTGAATCAACATGACAACAACTGTTTATTTCTAAAACTGGATCTCACGTACATTTTACTGAATCATTTATAAATTTTTAGTTTGACAAATTAAGTCTTTTAATAGGTTTAAGCAAATATAAGTTTTCTCAAGGGATTTCATTACTGAAATTTTCAGGAATCCTTTTAAAAATAAGAAACAAAGCTCGCTATGATAATTTTGTGTCAATTTGGCTGGGCCAGGATTATTTGATTTTGTACGCAATGAAAGCCTCAATCCACAGCCATCAAGTCGATGCCAACTCATAACGACCTTAGAGAGCAGCGTAAAACTGCACCTTTGAGTTTCCGAGACTGTAACTGTTCACCGAATAGAAAGTCCCATCTGTCTCCCTCAGAGTGGAACAGCTGGTGGTTTTGAACAGCTGACGTCAGTACGAATCACAGTCCAACTGCTAACCATCACACCACCAGAGCTTCTTAATTAAAGCCTAGCAATCTTTTATGTAACCCCATGTAATCAACTCCAAAGTGGAATCTACTGTGAGCAGCCAATCAGTTCCTAAGATTTGAGTGGACTGCCACCTCCTCACTCATTACAGTCCTGCAGTTGAAAGCTTTCCCAGGGAGTGTGGCCCACACTTCTCTATATTATAGCTTCTGTAAGCAGAGCTACGGGAAACCTTTGTAGTCTGATTCTGCATCTAGCTTATGCACGTCCAGTTCTTCAGACTTGAGCCCAGTTTGACATATTACCTGCTGATCTTAGGAGCCATTACTGCTCTACTGACCTTGGCTTCATCAATCCAGTCACAAGCCTAACCTGCTGTCCTTGGGTTTGGCCACCTTGGCAGCCACCGGCCTGTGGGGACTCCTGTAGGACATCCCTGCTCCTACAACTGTGAGCCATTCTCTTCAAGTTTCTATCTATATAGGTAAGCATTATCGATTGTGCTTAAGAACCCGTCTACTACACCCAAGTGCATGTCAATAACCTGTTGGTAAGCATTTCCCCAAAAAAGGCCAATTATCTGAGAATTATACATTGGAGATAACCTGATACAAAATATTCTAACAATGGTTTGTTCCCCAGCTGTATCCTTTGTTCAAGAAACAGACAAGAGGGTACCTGGAATTTTTTTTTAAGCTATGTATTTAATTTTTTTTTACATAACAACCTTATCACCTTCAAAGTACTATCCATTACACTTACTACTTTTGTCAAAGATGGGATTCCATTCTTGGAAACATTTTTCAAACTCATGTGTGGATGGCTGACAGCACCTCCCTCATTTTCTCTTCACCTCTTCTATGTCCTCAAATCAGTTTTTTCACGTCCCTCTGCATTCGCGGAGACATACAAAGTTGTATGGAGTGAGGTCATGTAAGGTATGTGGGGCAAGAGAGGCATGCTGGGTTTTGTCAAAAACTGGTGCATCGAGATGGTTGCAAGACCAGGTGCATTGTCGTGGTGGCAAAACCAGTCCCCTGTCTGCCACCAATCAGGCCTTTTTTGCCACAGTTAGCTATCTCTTCAGAAACTCTAAATAGAAAGCTTGATTAATAGTGGAATGAACTCCAAATGCACTGAGTGATCATTTTCACCCATTCAGGAAGTTGACAGACATCTAGAACGAGGTTTGTCATCAATCAATATGACACTTTATATGAAATGAGAAAAACCACTTGTACATTTGAGATTTTCCCCATAACATTGTCCTTGTAAGCTGTGTTCAGCATCACAAGTTTCTGAGGCATTCTTCCTGAGCAGGAAACAATTTCACAGCCGCACGCTGTTCTCTGAAATTGACCATCACAAAAGTTTTGAGCGAAATTTGCTTTTACAAAAAAATTCACTGTGCCCACCTTCCTGATATGATCAATGAAGACAAAAGTGTGCATAAGCAAATGTGGTGAAGAAAACTAATGGTGCCCGGTTTTCAAAAGATAAAGCATCTGGGGTCTTAAAGGCTCAAAGATAAACAAGTGGCCATCTAGTTCAGAAGCAACAAAGCCCTCATGAAAGAAACACACCAGCCTGTGTGACCACTAGCTGTCAAAGGGATCAGGTATCAAGCATCAAAAAATCATATCATTGTGAATGTGGGTGAGTGCAAAGTGGAGACTCAAAGCCCATAGGTAGCCAACCGGACACCTCCTTACTGAAGGGTTGTGGGGAGATGAGCCAGTCAGGGTGCAGGGTAGCAACGATGAAACATTTAACCTTCCTCTAGTTCTTAAATGCTCCCCCCCCCTCGCCCCACTATCGTGATCTCAATTCTACCTTACAAATCTGGCTAGACCAGAGGATGTACATTGGTACAGATAGCAACCGGAAACACATGGAATCCAGGACAAGTGATCCCTTCAGGACCAGTGGTGAGAGTGGCGATGCCTGGAGGGTGAAGGGAATGTGGGGTAGAAAGAGGGAACTGATTACAAGAATCTACGTATAGCCTCCTCCCTGGGGGATGGACAACAGAGGGCGGGGGGAGATGCGGGACAGTGTAACATGACAAAATAATTTATGAGTTGTGAAGGGTTCATGAGGTAGGGGGGAGTGGGGAGGGAGGGGGAAAATGAGCAGCTGATATTAAGGGCTCAAGTAAAAGGCAAATGTTTTGAGGATGATGGGAACAAATGTGCTTGACACAATGGATGGATGTATGGATTGTGGTAAGAATTGTACAAGCCCCCAATAAGATTTTTTAAAAATTCACTGTGATGAGAGAACCTTCCCAGATGACGCCACTGAGTGCGTGTTCTCAGAGCCAGGTGCTCAATGGTTGCCTAATGGGAAAAATGCACACTGCAAAAGCTCTGCTCCCCAAGGGCAATTTCGGTTTTTTGAGGGGTACTCCCTGGTTCTAAGAGGTTCAAGATTTCTAAGTTAGTTTAAATGAAACAGTAAAGACCTCCTCTGGGCCTTTCTGCATTAATTTAATTTTAGGGGTGATGTCAACGATCAGTGCTTGTGACATTTGTCTTAAAAAAATTTTTTTTGCTGAGTTTACACAAATTAGGTTCTCCTTTAAGTCTTACACAAGTGACTCAGTGACAGTAGTTACATTTTCATAACGTGCCCACTTTCTCATGAATTCCAGCCTGGTTGCTGTTTCCAGTAATGTAGGTTCCCTGCCTCCTTACCTCTTCATCTTCTCTTGGATAATCTTTAGCCACTTGGCCTCATACTTATATGGATCCCGATACTCACCTGTTATAGTCTCTATTTTATGAGTCATGTTATTTAGTTAAAAGATGGTGTCTAAAAATTAATTTTTAATTGGGGGCTCTTACAACTCATCACAATCCACACATATATCCATTGTCAAACACATCTGTATGTATGTTGTCTTTTTCAAAACATTTTCTTTCTACTTGAGCCCTTGGAATCAGCTTTTCCAATTTTTCCTCCCTACCCCATGTCCCCGATAATTTTATATTATTTTTTCCATGTCTCACACCAAACACTATCTCCTTTCACCCACTTTTCTGCTGTCTGTCCCCTTGGGAGGGAGGCCATATGTCAATTATTGTGATCAGTTCCCCCTTTCTCTCTCCCTTACCTTCCTAGTATCGCTACTTGCCTATTGGTCCTGGGGGGGGGGGCGCGGTATCTGTTCTGAGCTCTTATCTGTACCAGTATACATGCTCTGGTGTAGCCAGATTTGTAAAACAGAATTGGGGACATGTTATTGGGGGGGGGGCACAGAGAGGTGGGAGAAGCAAAATTACAGTTATGAAGTAGCAACGAAAATAATTTGATGGTTGGGGGGTCACCACAACATGAGGAACTGTATTAAAGGGTCACAGCATTAGGAAGATTGAGAACCACTGCGTTACATTATCACAGCAATCTTGTGTTTGGATTTGGATTAATATTGACAGTTGGATTAAAGATAAATTTATACACAACACAAAATCATTAGAGATGTATATAAAATGGAGACACTGGAACTACAGGGTATTTTAAGAAACATGTTTTATTTCAAATAGCAACATTGCCAAGCATTGAATCTGTGTAAAATGAACTTGTCGCTAAAATGGCTTTAATGGTTGGTTCCCACCTCATTCCCGCCATCCCTACATTTTTGTTGAGAATATACACAGTTTCTCCATGTACCATTTAGTACCATTGTTTAGCTGTGGAAACATCCTTACCCTCTTCTAGGCTGTTCCTCCGTAACATAAGCTTCTCCAAGGTTTCTTTCATATTGCTATTGTCACTTTGAATCCCATATAGTTTTTTAAACAGCAGATCTATTTTACTAGGCAAGCTTATCTATTGTTGGGTTTTTAAGAGCCGTCACAAGCTATTTTAGGTTTAACAACTTCTTTCAGTAGACAGGCTGGCTTCCTGTTCCACAGAAACAGAAGCCAAGGGGCCAAGTTACTCAGGCCCAGAAAAAGATTTGCTCGTTGACTTAGGAGAGGTGTGGCTATGGACCAATGAT
Organism: Tenrec ecaudatus; assembly: GCF_050624435.1. Taxonomy (NCBI): domain Eukaryota; kingdom Metazoa; phylum Chordata; class Mammalia; order Afrosoricida; family Tenrecidae; genus Tenrec; species Tenrec ecaudatus. The sequence continues at coordinate 19,870,921 of NC_134546.1, read as the reverse complement.
TATAACCTTATTTCCAAATCCTAACTTGTGGTAACATAGTAATTTCCCTAATAGGCCTCTTTAATCATGAGTAGTCGGTGAGACGTGTGTTCACTGCCATGAGTGACTGGACACAGAATAGATGTAGAGCAGAGTGAGAGAGTGGTGGTCAGAACAGGTGAAGAAGGGTGGACTCTGGAAATCTAAGAGCCAGAGGTCAGATACGGCCAATCCCTCACACCATTTACTACAAATGCCTAAATGAATATTACACCACATTAACATAGGTGACCAGTGATATACATTAACACAGCTAACATGGCGTGAAAAGTCATGCCATGTTCAAAGCAAATTGCATGAATTAACACATTTAATTTTCACCACAACCTTGTCGTATAGTTATTTCCCTTTTATAGATGAGAAGAGGGAGGCAGAGGTGAAATAACTTATGAAAAATAACAAGGCTAGAAAACAATGTACCCAAAATTCATATTCACAAATCTTGTTCCAGGAATATGGCTTATGATAGGGTTAAGCGGTCCTTTGAATATTACGAGTGAACCAAGTATGGAGATCCATTGCAAAATGTGCACGATGGTGGGGAGCCTGGGTTATTTTAATGTTCTTTCTGTACACATGCATTTCCAGTTTTGCTATTGTCTCTCATTAAAACCTTAACAAGAAAAAAAAACCTCTTAAGACATTAATCTGGTATCAGTTTGAGGATTAAGAGTGTTCTACCAATCAGGATACAGCCAATGAGGCCTCTGTGGGAATGGCCTTAAGGATTCTGGGAACTTCTATATTTCCTCCTTGGAGGTGGGAGACTCTCTATGCTGACTCCGAGAGATGCTCTACTGACAAGACACATGGAACCACACTAGAACCTTGCAGCCGGAGAAGTCACATGGAGAGCCCTGCCAGAGCTGAGATGCTTACACTGCTACTGGATCCACAAGACTTCCCACCCACTGGCCTGTGCTCCTCCTGCATTCGACATCATTGCATGTTTCTTGAGTTTGGAAAGGACTCTATAGATCGGTTATCAGACATAGGGGCTAATATCAGACTTATGGACTTGATCTGGACTATGCTGGGCTGTTTTCTCAATCCTCAATTGCTCTTGTATATAAAGCTCTTTCGTATACACAAGTGTCTCTTGATTTGTTTCTCTAGTCTACCCAGACGAAAACAATTCTCTATAGCTCTAGAAAATCTAGAGTCCTTGATAATTTGAAATCCCGGTCGGTCTACATTCTCCCAGTTTTATCAGGAAGGAATACTTTTGTTCTAAACATTTTATTGTAAAGTGGGTGAAGGTTTACAGAGAAAACCAGTTTTCCACACAACAATCCATACCCACTGTTTCATGTCACTGATTACAGTCCTCACTCTGCATCAGCATTCATTCTACTTCCTATTTTGTTTCCATTCCTACTCCTTCACGAACCCTTCTTACCTGGTGAATATTGTCCTAGATCTCTTTTGATATCAAGAGATTTATTGCTTTTTGTTATGAAATGTGTACTTACCTAGATCTACTGTTCACCTTCACACCTGTTTATTGTTTGGCTGCAAACTGAGCCATGGAGCTTCAGTTTCAGGCCTTAAAAGTGAGTAGTGCCATCATCTTAGGAGTTCCTTCTGTCTCTGACCATTAACTCTGGTCTTTTTTGAGTGATGTTGTATTTCTCTCCCAGCTCTTAATCAGGATCTTCTCAGAGTGATCAGAAGTTCATGCAGGGTCCCATCTAGTTCTTCTGGTCTCAGGGCTGTGGAGGCTAAATTTGAGTGGCCCGTTAAGTCCACTAAACTAATTGTTTCCATGTATCTTTAATTTTCTTCATTCTTCTTTGCCCCCAAGACAGGTAATGAACAATAGTTGTACCTATAACCACTCATTAGCTTGTATGACCCCAGCCAATACTCACTGAACTAGGATGTAGAACATTGTCTCTGTTCATTGTATTATGCCAATTGACCTTGGTATCCCCCCCCAGGTCCAGTATGTCAGGGAATGCTTAGTTTAAAATCATGCTAAAGGTCCATGTTTAAAATTGTGTAAGCAGTTATTAATTGGCTTAATCATCTTTTTCACACAATTCAAAATTCAAGTCTTGATCTGGAAGATTTATTATAAAGACTTAAAATATGAATTAATGAGGCTTGAGAAATGCTGAGGTTTATATGGCTGTTCAACGTCTTCAATAACACTACTAAGAGTACCACATGAGAAATTCTATTAGAAATCACTCAACTGATATTCTAATTAGGAAGGTATTTTAACCACAATAAAAGTCTGTATGACTTCATATGTCAGGGCACTCATGAATGCAGTCAACTCAATGTACTCCAAGGACAGACATAATATTTAAATAAAATGTTGTGTATGTGTGTGTCTGTTTTCATTGTAATAAAGAAGAAAATAATGAATCAGGCTTCATATCAATTAGACAACTTTTACTAAATGAGAAAACTACATTTAAAATGTGCTTTAAAACAAAACAGGATTAGAAAAAAAGATGTAGGCATTTGAAAGAACTTTGCACTGTGCTGAAAATCAAATATTTCTTGCAGTAAATACAATGCACCAATCCATAAAATGTAAGTTAACAGAAGTCTCAATTTAACATCTTCAAAGACAATATTAAGGTCAAAAATTTCACATCTATGGCAGCACATACAGAAGGGCACTAAAGTCTGATGTCCATCCCAATGACAATCACAAATTTGACAGTGTTTAATAGAAGCTTTTAGAATCACATCCACAGGTCTCAAATCTGTCTTGTAAGTTCTTGTTTTATTATAATCATTTAAGTTGACTTTTCAACTTACCATTTGTTAATATTAACCCTTTTTCTTAAAAAAAGAAAGCGAGCGAGAACAGGAAAAGAAATGCTGCAATAAAGTCTTGATCATGAACAGAAATTATTGCTACTATTAGTTCACTAGAAAGCATTTCTCTACAACATTAGATGAACTTTGATCATGAAAAAGCAGAATAAAAATCTTTAGTGACATAAGCCTTACAATCGTATACAACATTCACATGGCAATATTAAGACAGTTAAGCACCCAACAACCAAAGTTGACAAAATGTCCCACTGACCAGCATTCACTTAAATACGTCCTTCTTACAGAGGGGTGAAAAAAAAAAAACACAGCGTCAGCTTTCTAAGGCTTGTCAAAAAAGGATCCTCATGTTCTGTGGATCTAAAAAACAACAACAACAACAACAAAAACCCCAAAAAAACAAAACCAATGCAGGTGAGGGTGTTACCAGAAAGCTAAGCATGCCAAAAGATGTTTCGTGCGAATCAAAACCTAAAGCCAAAGTACCACATAATCACATTTCCAACTAGTCGGGTGATACTATATGAGCCTTATCTTAAAGTTAAAGGAAATGCTACTGCACAATAGCACATCAATAAGTTAAAAATTATACTGCACAAATCCAAATCAGTGGCAATTTCTGTGTAAAGCAAAGTATTCACTATCAGATGGAAAGTTTGCCCAAACTGATTAATCACTGGATTGGACAGTTTACATATTTTTTTGAGCAATCAATGTTTAAAATTCATTTTTCTTGTATTGAGGCATACATTTTCTTAGGAAGATCAAACAAGTATGTAAGTAAGTAAAAGCATAGGGGAACAAGTCAGTGAGTATCTTTAAAGCTCTTCCCATAGTTCACCTTTAAAAAATGTATGGATGGGGGGTGGGGGTGGGGTAGACATTAAAAATACTTGCTATTATTCTAGCAAAACGAAAACAAAACAAGCCCAAAATAATCAAACAACCAAGCAACACTAAAACCACATTACACAGATGGATCATCATGCTTTCATGTGGTTTAACTATCACATCTAGTTTAACAGGGATGCTTCTCAACTTTAAAAACTGTGATACGTGAAGATGTAATTTTAATGGATAATTTTGAATTTGGATTTAACTTTGTTGAATATTTTAACAGAGTATACTTATTACAATACAGTGTAGCACATCTTTCTATTAGAAAAAAATTTAAGATCCTTTACCCGTCTCCTTAAGTGAAAGAGGTGACATCATAAAGGGTGTCAAATGGCTGGATGGTTTTACAGTGCACACTTATCTATCATGAAGTATGTCCTTAACAAATCTGATGGTTTCTTTACAGAGTCCCTTTCTTCACCTTTTCTTCGGTGGATTCGCTGTTCGAGGTGGAGTGACAGGACGTCCAGAATTCAGTCCACCATACTGGTACTTGGCTTTCTTTTCGGATGGTTTTAGTATCTTAAAATAAATAGTGTATTAGCAATGTGATTCTTTCCACGGCAGTAAGGTATTTGATTGGTTTTCAAGTTAATGACACAATTTCTCTCACTTAAAGACCGTAAATGTTTTACTGAGTAACATTAAAGCTAAATGAAAGTATTTTTTTACAGCATAGTATTATATATCATTCCATTTATATTTGCCACAAAAGCTCTACTACATAAATCTTATCAATGATCCATTTCTAAAGTTTAAGTAAAAATTTCTTCAAATTCGTATGATTTCCATCGTGAGTCAAAAGATGTTCGTTTTAATCATCACTCTAGAGCCTATTTACTAGGACAGTCTCTACCACATCACAGTCCAAAAGCCCTGCGATGACAGCTCTACTGTCAACTGGGGTCACCATGAGTTAGAATTAACTCAGTGGCCGGCCATCACTCACCACAGAGCTGTGCAATGACCATTTTGTTACTCCCCCTCAAAAAAGTTTTTAACTCATTATCGGTCACTTTCCATTTTTGTCCTTTGTCTCCCCATGATTCCAACCAACTTTCTTTTTCTATTGATTTACCTATTCTACTTATTTCATTTAAATGCAATTATCTATGGAACTATGCGTGGTCTTTTATGAACAATTTTTTTTCATTTAGCATGTTTCTGAGGTTTATATTGTAGCATAAGTCAATGCTTTTTAGTTGTGTCCTTGGACGGATATGCCACATTTTGTTTAGTCATTCATTCATTGGCTGATGGATATTTGGGATGTTTCTACTTTTGGATTATGGAAAATAACATGATGTTAAAGTATTTGTATTTGCACGGACACAATTTTTATTTCCCTTGTGTAGATACCTGAGAGCAGACTGGCTGTTTGCTATTTCCATGCTCAACTCTTGGGCAACTGTCAAACTGTTTCAAATCATTATTTCTAACATTTGTTATATTATGTGAATTCTTTTAAATTAGTCATTCTGGTGGGCAAATTGATCTTTAGCCTACACTGTAGATAAAACCTTTTGTGAATTTTACAAGAAATAACTATGAAGTATTTTTTTTTTAGAATTATTCCAATCATCACAGTGCCTCAGTGAAAAGAATATATTAATCTAATTCTGTATGGCAAATGTCCAAGGACAGGGTCTGGTTGTCATCCTTAAACTGGAAATGAGGGATTTAAAAGTCCCTCTTTTTGAAAACATAAATACAGTTGTACGCTTGTCCAGGGAAAAAAGCTCTTTGCAGAAACCAAGTATTGACAATTTGGGGTCAACAAACAAAAATGATTTATTTTGTATGCAGAACATTAAAGCTAGAGCCAGTCTCTTTAAGTAGGTGACTTTTTGTTTATAAATGGGTAAAGGCCATATAAATATGCAACTCTGTTCAAGCACCTGGCTGCTAGCTGAAAGATGTGGCAGTCTCCATAAGGATGTACACAGTCTGCTTCCTTAACGATGTCAATGTTTGGAAACCCTAAGGAGTTCTACTCTGCCCTATAGTTGCTAACGGTCAAAACGGACTCTTTAGAATGGATTTGGTGGTATATTTGGTTTTTGAGATTGTATGAAACTTTTTTTTTATTTCACTTTATTCTCTTCTTAGTTTGTAATTCTCTCTCCATTATCTGTCCCACCCATTTATCCAGCAAAAGAAACAACACCCTAAATTATTTATTGTAGTGACATTTTTTACTATGTAAGTCACTATCCAACAAGTCATATAGGAATTTAACAATTTAAATATCTAAAATCAAAGATGAACTAAGACTACTTAGAATTCCTAAACCCTTCAAATTGATGTATTTCATAAAGCCTAGAACTTTTGTGACCCAAATCAGAAATCTCTAATGAATCTATGTGAGAATCACTTCTAAATAAAATCTATTGCTACAGGAAAGATCACAAATCTAAAAGAAAAATTCCCTGGCAATGGTTTTAATTAGACTGACAAATACTGTAAAAAATATATGCTTTATCATACCTGAAAGGAACACATCAAAGTTTCATCCACACTCATCATTCCACCAGCATTATCAAATTCGCCACAGTAATTTGGGGCTGAAAACAGTGTTACCAGTTGTCGTTTAGCAAAAAATTCATATCCATCTTCAACCACCTGTCATAAGAAATGTAGAATGGAAAACACACGGAAACTTATTCACAGCAATTCTCAACCATCCGTACTAGATTTGTGTGTCAAAATTCTAAACAAATCTACTTTGGCAATTGTGGTTTTTATTCTGAAAATGGATCTAGCATTTCTGTAAATTTAAGAATGTAGCTTACACGGAATAATAATAAACTAAGATTTTAAAACTATGCCATTTTCAAGGTAACTCACAAAACAAAAACAAAATATGCTAATAGGTGTAGTGTCTGCAGAGAGCTAGAACATAATGTACTTCCTTCTGGCATAAAGATCACACCATAAAATACTCAATTGAATGGACAGCAAACTAGACAAAGAAGACACTTTTCAAAAGCCATTTCTAGTTCATCTTCTAATTTTCCGTTAGTATTATACAATTACACACTGAAAACGTTAGTAAATTTAGCTGAATTTATCGATTATACTCATTAAAATTTGTAAATCATTTTTTATATGTATAATTTTCTTCAATTACTTAGCATGATTTGTAGACCATGCTGTCAATTCCAGAGTAATTTAAACAATTTGTTTCTCAGCTCTGTAAGTTTTAGAAATAGCTAAGGACATATTATTTGCAATAGGTAAAATTACTTTTTGAAATCTATTTTAGGTCTCCTTTGATAAACAAGGAATTCCTGGGTTGTACAAACAGTGAAAACATTCAACTACTAACCGAAAGGTTGGAGGTTCAGGTCCACCCATAGGTACTTTGGAAGAAAGGCCTGGCGATCTACTTCGCATAAAATCAGTCATCAAAAATCCTATGGAGCACAGTTCTACTCTGACACACATGAAGTCACCATGAGTTGGAATAGTGCACACAAGTGGTTCTGGTTGACAAGCAGTACTATCCTATGATACTTGTTACAAGAAAGCACCTCCACAATAATGCACGGTGCTAACGCCTATTCACAGCAGCGGACATACTCATCTGTGATGTTGAACACACGGTACAGTTTATCAACGCTTCCTATTACACTCTGACCCTATCTATCCCCTCTCAGCACAGTGCTTGATACCTGGTACATACTTCTTAGTTTGTGCATTCTTTGAATATTTTTGGTTAAAAAAATAAGTAAACATTTGTAAATAAGTGTTGTTTCCCACTGTAAATCTCTCAGGGCACGTTTTGAAAATACGCAGGAAAGAACACACACACACACAGAATTTTAGAGGACACACCAGAGACTGGAGCACTACAAGATAAAAATGTGATGTTGGAGAGTATTCTCTTAGGAAATTTCGCCATCATATAAATTAATAAAAGTTGTATTTTAATACAGTCATAAAAATAAAGATTTACTGGTTAAAAAGTTGTGTGAACCCCCAATAAAGTGATTTAAAAAAAAGTTAAAGCAAAGGATTTAGGAACATGACTTCATTTTGAAAAAACAACTAGGAAATCCTGCTAGGGAAGAGACATGATAAACAATCTTCCCAGGTTAAGGAGAAATGACCACACAAGCAGATAGAAGTGGCCAAATGTCACCTGTGTTGGCAGGGGTAAAACCTCAGGGAAGAGACAAAAACTATGTCATAGCATATATTTACATATTTAGTCTAATGAACTTTGCTTTAACAAATACTATGAAATCTTGGAAAATATTTTATTCACAAATTTAAAATCTTTTTAGCAGCCTCATATTAATTTACGTCTTAACAGAAATTTTAAAGATTGCCTTGCATTTAATGTATCCCACATGTTGGCCTATTGAAGATCTTGAAGAACTGTTAATAAACTTTGGTTTATCATTCATTCATTCAACAAATAGTGAATACATGCTGCAACAGTCATTAATTAATGGATTACTGGACCCATTATGTAATTACTAATCCATTAATTACCTAATGGATTACTTGTCATCAATTAATCAATAAATATACTCACGTCACTATCAACACTCTCCTTAAAAATTTCACAATTTGGTGGTGGAGGACTTTTAAATAAATACCTAAATAAAATAAATACCTGAACATAAGAGGCGGCCTAAAAAGTGGATTAAAGAATCGTAGAAGTTTCCATCATAAAATTTTATGAGAAATTTTCAAATATTCATAAAAGTTAAAGTGTTTAAAATATTTCCCCTTCCCTTACTACCTGATTCAATCATGAACCGGATTTTACTAGATCATTCATTTGTCCTCCCACCACCTTTTCCTACTCTAACATTTTAAAGCAAATCCCAAATATGCTATTTCATCTCTACATATACTTCACTATATTTGTGAAATAAGGTAGACATTCTTCTCACAAAATACCATTATGACTAGAACAATGATTTATTTGTATATAGTACTGTTTCTGTAAAATTTCCACAATTGTTGCAAAAATGTGTTTTGTTCTTATCAAAATCCAAAAGCTATACAACTTATTTGATTATATATATATATATACACATATATACATAATTTAAGAACCACATAAAATGGGACCAAATATTGTCTAGAATGTTTCAAGAAAGCATTGAAAAATCTTAGAATTACAATGCACCTTAAATTTTTTTTAATATTCTAAGAGGGTGTGAAAAAAAGGTGAATAAATCACTAGACTTGTTAATTGTAAGATCTAGGTTTGCCTCTACCTCTCCTCCTACTGATTACCTGGCAAAATTTAACTTTCCTGTACACAAGTTTCCTCAAAAATAAAATGAGAAGACCTGTCATGAAGAAGCTGATACTAAAACGCTCATGGCTTTTTTTATTTCATACCTGATGAGCTCGACAAATCAAGTCCAAATCATGACGATTCAGAAATTTACTGACAACATCAGCTCCAAAAGTGAAGGAAACACCACGATCATTTTCCCCCCAGCCTTGCACATCCTTATCTGGATCAGACCACAGCAAATCACAGAGCAAACCTTCAAAGAATAAAAATATAACAATTAAAGAAACCACCACCAAAATCCTCAAAATGTATAAAGTGTGTGTATTGTCACATTTCAACTCTTACTGTTATTTACCATTAAAAATTACTTGCTCTCCTATAACCCAGCCCAGGGGTTGCCAAACTTTGGAGAAGAGTCAATCTGTCCCTCTGATCAATTTAAGAATTATTCAAGAATCATAAATACATTTTTACAAATGAAACCATTATCTGAATACTCTTTAAAAATTATACATGAAACTATGATAGTTTTAGTTTCATTTTCAATTTTACTTCTGATACATGTATGCACTGAAAGCGATACATGGCTTGCGAGCCAGTTTACCAACCCTGACCCAGCCTTTTCAATTACCCCCTCTTCATTAAAGCAACCCTGTCTTGCCTGGTTCCTTAAGGAAGTGATTTCCACACAGAAGAAACCCTTGTATGACACACTTTGAACACAGTAAAACTCCATGCAAAGAGTGTTCCTCTTGTATGTATAGTTTCTCCACGGGATAATCAATTCAGCAAGCAGAATTCTGGGATATGCTATCCTTTTCCTACAGATCTGTAGCCTTTCTGGATGTTGTCCATTCCATTAGCTGATTTTTAATCTACCATATATATTCGAGTGAGTTTAAGGTGACCCGAATATCCACCAAGGCATCCAGTTTTACCACAAAAACTGCATTAAAAGTGTGCTGGAAAACTCGGCTTTTACTCGAGTATACACGGTATCTCGGAGCCAATACTATTTAATAGCTAGCATTCTTAATCAAGTCTCTATATTAGGCAGATAAAACTTTTCCTTCAGGATTATTTTGGTTATTTTTGATCATTTCCTTTCCTACATAGCCCTCCTGGATCAGCTTTTCTAATTCCACGAAAAATGCAGTTGAGATTTCACAGGATTTCCACTTGAGATAAATTAATTTAAAGGCAAGAAAATTTTTCTGAGGCGTACAGCATTTAAACACACCAAAGAAATGATAGACTCGGGAAAACGTTAGGAAGGTCAAGGCTGGAAATATTTATCACTTCACTATAAGAGTAGTAGTAGAAATTGTTGAGGGTTTAGCCTACACTGGGGATACACAAAAAAACTGGAATTGTTTTTCAAAGCTATGTATTTAAACATTTAAAAAAAATAACATTATCACCTTCAAAATATACTATTACACTTTATCAAATCTGCAATGCCATTCTTAGAAACATTTTTCAAAATCATCTGGATGACTGACAGGACCCTCCCTGGATTTTTTCCTTGACCTCTTCTATGTCCTCAAATCACTGTCCCTTGATGTTCCTCGTCATTTACAGAAATAAAAAGAAGTTGCACAGAGCAAAGTAAGGTGAGTAAGGTGCATGGATCGAGAGAGGCATGTTGGTTTTTGCCAAAAACTGGTGCACTGAGGTGGCTGTGTGAACAAGTGCATTGTCGGGGTGGCAAAACCAGCCCCCCATCTACCACAAATCAGGCCTTTTGGGTCGCACACTGTTACGCAAGCTTCTTAGAACCTCTAAATAAAAAGCTTGATTAGTCTGACCTGGTGGGACAAACTCCAAATGCACTATCCCCCTAGAAAAACAAATGAGCATCCGGTTTTTTATTGGGGGGGTACCCCCTCGTATTGTGAGAAGTCCAGTAAACAAGCTCTGGGTAATACAAATAGTCAATGGACAGGCAAGAGAGGGAAGATGAGCAAAAAATATTAACAATAGTCAAAACGAAATCATGAGCTTAGAGCAGAGAAAGAATTTCGTAGAAGTGTCTAACTGTTAACAGTTTCAAGCATAATGTCATAAAGCAGTGGTGTAAGACAGTCTAAAAATATGCCACTCATAATTAGTTTACTAACTTAATGAAAGGAACTTTTAGATGTGGGGGATGGGGGAGGAGACTGAGACAAAGTCAAATTATAGTGGGATTAAGAGATTGAGAATTGAGAGTATGCTGAGAACAACAGTACCTAAAGGATGAATCAACTCCAAGACTTTTTTTTGTGATACAAACTTTATAATGCAGCTTAGTAGCAGGAAAGGAAATCTTTCTTCTGAGTCATAGTACAATTTGTCTTCCTCAGGGAAATTATTTAAAAGCTTTTTAGAATTGGTGGCAACATATTCTTAAATTTCTACTACTGATATTTCATAAAGAACTTTGCTATTATGTCTTCAGAAATCTCGCACCATACAAATCCCATTGGAGTAGTTAATCTCAATTCACAAACTTTTTGATTGAAGCCGATTGCGTAAAATGCACAAACTATAATCCTACTTCCTATTCTGCTTCCAGATTCCAGTGACATAGTCTTAAGAATATTAATTCCAGTGTGAAAATAATATGGACACAACTCAAATACAGTTGCTTTAGGAATTACCTGGAAAATATGATAGTCTCCACATTTCAAACTCCCCAGGATCCTGTTGAATCTGACTCACATCGACCCTATAGTAGAGTCACTGCCAAACTCACTGCCATCAAGTAGATACAGACTCTTAGTGACCCTACAGGACAGGGTAGATCTGCCCCTGTGGGTTTCCAAACTTGTCTTTTTCTCAGTGGCTGGTAGTTTCAAACTGCCAACCTTGCAGTTAGCAGCCCAATGTACAACCACTAAAAAGTTGAATACTGAGAAGCATCACCTGGAGTTCTTAAATACCAGTGGATTCAAGATAAGAACCACAGAGTAACGGAACAGTGAACAACCAAACCAGTTACGTACATTTACAGATTAGAAGCTTGAAATATTTTGAGCCAGAGCTCAAAACAATTATTCTTAGCACTCAGTAACTCCTCAGTTATTTTTCTATTTTAACCCATACTAACATGAGAATAAGCTATTGTACATGTGACTGAAGTTATATAAAACACCTGTCTATGTATTAACATAAACTTTAAAGATTATGATTTGAAATATATATTTTAGATAATACCTTATTTTAAAAACATAATTTTAATAAAATACTATTTAAATAGTTTCCACTAGGTTTAGTGAATTATATTCTGTCATTACATTCAAAATCTGCTTGATTTTTCCCCTTTGTTTTAACAGCTGGGTCATTTTAATGTTTTGTTTTTCTTATAAACAGCTCTCTCACTGTGGAGTGGGATTGAGAAACAGGGCGACGGCGGCTCTCCTGATTCAAGTGTTGTCCTCACAAACAAAGGGGGAGCTCACTGTGAGAAACTGCCATCAAACCAGTAAGGCTGCACTTGTGCAGCCATCATTTCCAGGACTGTCGGCAGCCTGAGCCTATCTGCCCCAAAGCCCCTTGCCTCCTTGTCTCACCAGGCCCAGCTACTCCCATTGACTTCAATGACAGTACCTTTGGTAATAACACCCCACGTTGTGTAGAGTGGGGGCGAGAGGTTCTTTACACCAAGAACTGGTAAGCAAAAGGTGAATTTAATTTCAGGGTGTGTAGCATGTGCCTTCTTGAAACATTAAGCCCACTGGTCTGATGAATCGTTCAGATTTTAGTGGTTTTTGTGGAAAGCCGTCCCCAACAAAGCACAGATTTAGTAAGCATCCTTTTGCATGCCTTCTTTTTCCTCTTTTCTGTTCGAATAACCTTTAGTACACTTCCATTTCCCCCAGTATGACTTTGGGAAGAGGACTTCCCATTTTCCCACTTTCCCTTTTCGTTTCTGTTTAATCCTATTGGAAAGTACTTTAGCTTGGAATTGTCCTTCTCTGTCCAGCAGATAAGCAGACATTGCACCTTGTGAAGTTTTCTCATTATTCTTGTTTGAGATTTCTCTTTTCATACACCTTGATCATCTTTTTCATTTGTATTTTTTCAGCACAACACTGCTTAATCTTTTTCCATTCTTTGATCATTCATGAGCCTCTCGACTGGTGCGTTCTCATTTTCTCATGGTAATCCCAACGATACCCATAGCATTCGCGACAGAACTAGACATATTCCTTTGTGGCAGAATGACAGCAGCAAAGCCAGCAGACAGTCTCTAGGGCATGATGAACCACTCAATTTTCGGGTCCCTGAAACCCACAAGGTGACTCCTAGAAGCCCATGATAAGCTGTTTTGTTCCCCTTTTTATAATCAAATAAGTTGTGGTGATATTTAAGTTTTACAACATGCAGCACTTGAGATAGCTGACATCGGAGATGGCTGGCATTCTGTACAACAGTTTATAGTAGTTGATAATGTCCACTGATGAGTAGCAATTAAGCATGATACTACTGGATTTTCAGTGCATGTGCGCCACACAATCCAATGACACAGATGTTGAAAATGCATGCTTACCTAGGAGTAGTTTTGAGTACTTTCTATGTAGTAGTAGGAAGCCCTAGTTAAGCTCTCGGTTGTGAACCCAAAGGTTGGTGGCTTGAACTCACCAGTGGTTCAATGGGAGAGAGGCAGTCATCTGCTTCTTAAAGATGATCATCTAGAAACCACAGGCACTTCCATCCTTCTCTGTAGGTCGCTATGAGTTGGGATCAACTCTACAGCACACAACAATGCTGTTAATTGTGTGTGCAGAGCAGAAGTTCACCAAGTTTGCATGTGACCTACTGAAGCAGTGGGCCAGCCTTGACCTTGCGACGTGCCTCTGAGTGAGTTTAACTACCAAACTTTTGGCTAGTAACTGAGTACTTTAACTTTGTGCCACCAGAAATTCTTGGTACTTCCTATGGAAAACGAGCTCAGTGAGCATCTAGCCCAACATCTATCTGATGAGTAATAGATTTCCTGTCAAAAAAAAATAAAATCTACATTGGGGGAGGGAGGGGACAAAAGAGAGCTGATGTAAAGCTCAAGAAAGAAAATATTTTCAAACTGATTATGGTAGCAATTGTACAATACTGCTTGATGTAACTGATCTATGGAATATAACTTATGATATCTGTAAGAGCTCCCAATAAAATGATTTTTAAAAAGAAATAAAAACCTACACTAGAAACTGTGAATGGTCAATTTTGGTTATGTTAATGCTTTTAAAAGTATGAACAGTACTATTTCAGACAAAGGATATAAAGAAGCAGAACTGAACTGAATTCAATTCAATGAATGTTCATGGCTTTTGATGTCAATGTCCAGTTACCTACCAAAAAACAAAAAACACCCCCATTCTTTGGTTTCTAGTCTGACTCACAGTGAGCCTACAGCGTAGACTAGATCTACCTGCCCCACAGGGTTTGCAAGGCTGTGATCGCTATGCAAACAGACTGCCATTCTGTCCCCCACAGAGAGCTTGGTGAGTTTCTACAAATGACCTTTCCATTAGTAGCTGCTTAGGGTCATCACTATGAGTCAACTCAACTCCATGGTGCCCAAAAGATTGCCAAGCAGTATTTTAACCACTATACCACCAGGAGTCTTTTGTAATGAGTTATTACAAATACTTTAAAACCAATAGAAAAATATTCAAGTGACAACTAGGCCTTTCTTTCATTTATAAAATTATAATTGAATAATTTATCAATCAACCCAGGATATTATCTCCAACTGGAACTCTTTTTCTTTTACTATGAATTAACAATTATTCTGAATGACCAAAGAGTCAAATTTCAAAATACATTTCTCTAGAGCCTTAAGAACTCTAATTTATCAATTAAGTAGAAAATAACTAAAACTACTAGATAATTGAAAAGGTAAATTATATCACCAGCAAACAAAGTTAATTTTATTGAGAATTTCTTTTACCAATTGAGGGGCATAACTAATTCACATTTGAAAGAAGGAAATTAGAGCTAAATCAATATTAAGATCTTTGACAAAACTGAATCATATTATAGTACTGAATATAAAATGTTTAAGTTTTGAACTTTTGGGGATGATTAGCTCAAAGTGAAATGTTTTTTATTAGTTACGTATAGTTTACTGACAGTCAAAAAAAAAAAAGGAGCTCTATTCATTTACCAAAGCTTAAAAGATCAAATACGCTAACGTTTCCCGAAAACCAACAAGTGCAACTCTTCTCTGTACTTACCTGTATCAGGGACATCAGTAGGCCTCATGATTCTTCGAATCTGCTCCATAGATTGTAGATCTGGTGACAGTCCTATAAATATAAAGACGTATTACTGATATCTAAAAAAAAAAAGAAATCTTAACCCTGGACCAATAAAATGTACTTCAACACTGCCTTAGCGATCAACACACTGAATTATGATGAATCTCAGTTTGATATGACACTGATTTGATCACTGTCAAGAACTAAGACCACGGCCAGGTTCGGCACCACCCTCCTCATTTGAAACCACTGTGACAGTCTTTATGTCAGCCCAGTTCATTGAAGGGCTTCCTCTTTTTCGCTCTACTTCATTAAGCAATGATGCTCATTCTCCAGGGACGGGTCTCCTGATAACATGTCCAAATTACGTGAGATGGCGTCTAGCTAAATCCACTTCTAAGGAGCAATCTGGTTGTACATCTAAAGCAGATTTGTTCACTGCGTTTTCAATCAGCTCTATCAACACTGTAATTCAAATGCATCAATTATTCTGTGACCTTCCTTACCCACTGTCCTGTGCTTATAAAGCAAGTGGAAGCACCACAACGTGGGTCCGTCCTCAAAGTGCTATCTTTGTTCTTCAGCACCTTAGAGGTCTGATGCAGCAGAACTACCCAATGCAGTACATCATTGGTTTCCCTGACTGTTGCTTTCATGGGCACTGATTATGGATCTAGACAAAAAATGAAGTCCTTGACAACTTCAATCTTTTCTCCATTTATCATGATGTTGCGTATTGGCCTAGTGAGAATTCTGGTTTTCTTCACACTGAGTTGCAATCCACAATGAAGTGTACAGTCTCTGATTTTCATCAGCAAATGCTTCAAGTCCCTCTGGCTTCCAGCAAGCAAGGCTGTCATCTGTAAATCCTTAAGTTGTTAATACGCCTTTTTCCAATCCTGATGCCACATTTTTCTTCATACAACCCAGTTTCTTGGGTCATGTGCTCACCATACAAATTAAGTAAAGTGAAAGGATATAATGCTGACCCACACCTTTTCTGCCTTTAAAGGAATAAGTATCCCTGTGTTGTACTGGAACAACGACGTCCTTGTCTATGTACAGGTTTCTCACAAACACCAGAAGCACTCTGGAGTCCCATCCTTTCCACGCTATCCAGTTCACTGTGACCCACAGCGTGGAATGCTTGTGTAGGGTCAAACACACAGATTTCTGATATTCTCTGCTCTCAGCTGACATAAGCAGAGTTATCTTTCATTCTGTGTCCTCTTCATGACTTACGCTTCAAATGCTGCAGCAGCTCCCCGTTCATGTGCCGTGGCAACAGTTTTACTTGCACATGATAGCAATGACAGCATCATTGGTGACTTCCACTTTCTGTTGGGTCATCTGCCTGTGGAATGGGCTCTGGATAAGGCGGAGTGACACATTTGCTCCAACAATGGACTCAAACATAGGAAACATTCGGAGGAGAACACAGACCCAAAGGGTGTTTTGTTCTGCTGTACACAGGGCCACTCTGAGTCAGAACTAACTTGACAGCAGATAACAAAACAGCTTTTATATTTGAGTTTTCACAGAAGAGCGATTTTGTTTTCCAGAGAATCTTACTTATGACACGTGTTTCTAATAGCGAAAGAGCTGTAGGAAAACCGCACAAGTAAATTAGTCTACCTCCATGGCAACAGAAGATCTTCTCATCCACAATGGCAGCTATCGGCAGACAGTTAAAACAATCGGTGAAGGTTTTCCATAATTTAATATTAAACCTTCGTTTGCCTATAAAAAGAACAAGCAGGTATTAAATAACAAGAAATAAGCCATCAATATGAGTGCTCCAATCAAAATTTGTGGAAATGGAAAGATAATGGAATTTTCCAACAAACTTTTTGAAGCCCAACACAGATTTGTTAGCATATTAACCTACTTATACATACTAATTATGGCATAACTAAATCATGACACAACTATTTCTAAAAATCTAAAGCTCTTTTTTTCTAAAGCTCTTTTCAATTGCTATTTGAAAGCAACTGGATTGTCAATGAGTCTAATTTTTTTCTTTATGCATATTGGTTTATCTAGTACTCCAGGGTTCCCTTACCTGATCCTCCTCCATGAGTGAGTGATACGAGTGTACCTTTTATTTACTTTTCACATATTTTCAACTTAAAAAAAAACTAGAATATCCTTTAAATATAATCAATATAACAAACATTCAACATGGTCAATAAAGTTTAAAGACTTTCAAAGACTGCTAAGGGTTTTATAAAACAAAAGCATCAAACAATTTTATCTTTTAAGATCACCATAACAGCAACTTTGAAGCAGTATAACAAACTGTTATTTATTTCCTTCAACAAGGTCTATTTCACAAACTAACAAGCACCCTCTATGTCTATTTGCCAATTGGTCACTTCCTCTGGGTTATTTAATTTTTATTTTTTAACAGCAACAGGTTAAAAAAATGGCACAGTGGTATTTCTGGAAATACCAGGGGTAGAGTTAACATAGATGGGTGGTTGGCAACCAGAAAGTATTATTTGCCAGGACACAATAGGTAAATACCTAGCAAAATAAGTAAGCAGAAGTTCAAGGGGTGCCTCTGGAGACCGTCCATTGAACACTAACATACCGAGTAATACAGTGTAAACTTGCTGCCAAGTAAGGATAATTTCCAAGCTTTTAACTGGCAAACACTTTTGAGTGAATTACAGCTTGGCACTGCACCAAGTATATACAGATACAAAGGCTGTAATTTTCCTGTACTCTACCATAAACAAGTACAAAGACAAACTGAAGGGTTGGTTCACCTTTTTAGAGTTACTTGATTTTCCTGTATTTGGTAATATGTTGCAATAACTAACGCAATCAAGTAATTAAAGATACTCACACCAATTTCCCTTTTTTAAGCCAGAGCCTGCCTCCCAAGAAGTATCACTCAAAGCCAGTTTACAAGCTGCTTTCACACACATAATTCTATGTCAGTTTTACTCTCAAGAAGGTTGATTATTCAAGTTTACATTTCATCCTTTAAGAATATCTGTTTTTGGTACAATGTTAGGAAGATGATTCTGAGCTGACATACTAAACCCATTTCCTCTTGAATGGTCTAATTTAAACACTATGTTAACAGAAATAAAAACACAACATAAAAACAAATACTCATTCTCATTAGAGCATAAAGTTCCCTTACAGGACATCTGTCGAACTAACTGCTGGATTCCCAGTGATGAGGAGAGCACCTGCATGTACCATGTCCTCACATAGCTGTCATATGATTATATGAATCAGAAAGATATACTAGGTTGTGAAAGGACTATAGAATACAAAGGGGTTTTAAAAAGTTCACGAAAAATGGAACTTAAAGACAATGGGAGTTTTTCCATAATTTTTAAAAACCCTTCTCATGTACAGATTGGGGGGGGGGGTGAAGCAGATTAAGAAAAAGTCACTGTAATTCACTCTCTAAGTTACAGCTAAGCAAATATATATGCTCACTGCCATACTCGACCAAGGAAATCCTATTATTATACAAAGAATAGTAGTGACTTCTTACTAGTCGAGAGTGTAACAAGAACACCTGAGTACTCAGCATCCTTGTTTCTCAATCTAGTTTAAAACGTCAAGGTACAATAGTGGCATATAATTTGTCAATAGTTCTTGTGATACAGGGCTTATAAGGGTTCCACTCACATCACCAGAGTGCTGAGAGGTCATATGTGGACACTGGGAAACCAGAGGCTACTCTTTTACTGACCCTCTGCTTCAGAACAGTCTGCTTTGAATACAGATTTAGAAAGCCTTTTCAGTTGAATAAGCTAATGCAGCAGTTACACAATCTATCAACTTGAGCGAAGGGGCGGAACCTAGCCTGCCCATTAGGTCATAGCCAATGAGGCCTCTGTGTGGGCATGGTCTTCTCCTGAGGAGTGTGGGAACTCCTGTCTTCCTCCCTGAAGGTGCGACACACTCTCTGCTGGACATTCCTGTTGACAAACCATGTGGAGTTATGTTGATAGCAGCCAGAGCCCTGGAACTAGAGAAACCACTCTCCATGCCAGCAGAGATGCTTCCACCGCCACTGGATCCACGAGACTTTCCACCCACTGGCCTATGATCTTCCTGCATTCAGCATGTTATGTAGTTTGAAGAGGAATTTATAGACTGTTATCGGACATATAGGCTAATATTGGAAGAACAGACTTGATCTGGACTGGGTTGAGATGTTTTCTTAACACATAATTGCTGTTTGATACAAAGCTCTCTTTTATACACACATCTCTGGATTTGTTTCTGTCAACCTAGACTGACACACCTAGCCAGTCTGAAATACCACCACAGAGATTCCTGGAACAAATGAGTAGCACTGTTCGCAATTTTAGGTTCTTTGTCCACAAAAGCCTTTGTTCCTAGGTCTGTGTCTAATAGCGCTGAACCTAAGAAATCTTTGAACTAGAAAATAATACGGGCATTTTCCATTAATTATTTTTCTAAATTTCAATTTTTTACTTACATTCATCATAGAATCCATAAATGCGATTGATGCTAGCACACTCATGATTTCCTCTTAAGAGAAAGAAGTTCTCTGGGTATTTGATTTTATAAGCCAGTAGCAAACAAATGGTTTCCAAAGACTGCTTTCCTCTGTCCACATAGTCACCTAAGAAAAGATAGTTGGCTTCTGGTGGGAAACCTCCATACTCAAATAATCGCAGTAAGTCTGTATACTGTCCATGAATATCTCCTAAAAATGGAAAAGGTTGGTTTTAGAAAAGATGGTTACTGTTGTAGGAAGCCTATTTAATTATTCTCTTGGGTAATTCTCTCCCCTGAGTGTGAGCTGGGCTAGTGACTTGTTTCTGTAAAAAGGCAAAACCAATGGGACTGTCACTCCTGAGATAGGCAACAAGACTGCCTTCTACACTGTTCACAGGCTTGCTCTGATGAAGCCAGCTGCCATATGGAGAATTGCAGGTGGCAAAGGACTGAATCCTTCCCTAGATGACCCTGGAAATGAATGCAACCAGCTGACCCTTCAATTGGAGTCTTGTGAGAGAATAAGAGGACCCAACTAAGCTATACCCAGATTTCTGACCCACAGGAAATGTGAGATAATACATCATTTAACCCACAAAGTTCTTAGGTAATTTACTATACAATAACATAATACCTTTTCTTGAATAATTTAGCTTCAATAATGTTATTCTGAATCACAAAACATTAAGAATTTAGAAAAATGTATAGTTTTGATTGCACTCTATATGAAAGTACTTTAAAGAATATTTTGCCAATACTTTCAATCATTTTATTTTTAAGGTTACCTATAAGTAAACTTCATTAAACTTCATTAAAACTCATAGCAAGGATGATCATTTTCACAAAACTTAAAAACTACTACTTCATAAAGGTGATATTCTGAGCAGATCCACTCAACCAACCAACCTTTACTCAGCTACTTTCCCTTTTGTGCTGGACATCAGAACACATGTTTTAATAAACCTCATGAAAAAAAAACAGAGTAAAAAGTATTCAAGGAGCAAACTAAGCACATGCAGGTTATAAGGTGTGACTGGAGCCTAAGAAACATGCAACAGAGGAAAATCAAAACAAAACCATTGTGAAAAATCCTTGATTGAGCACATTAAAGCTATTTTCATACACACGAGAGTCACTATCAAAGAGCCTACACAATCAAACAAAAACCTAGCATGACACAGTATTTACAGCATGCTTCCTCCTGTTCGGATGTGAAATACAAAAGTGTATATATTTTTAATTTCTATACAAGTCTTCTAGCTGAAATCTATTAAGGTAAGGTCCTAAGATTTTACTTTTGGTCAAAAGCCATGATACACAGATTAAGAACAGATTACATTTCAAAACAAATGAACCTAACAACAAAGTTGGAAGAGTGGTTCCCCCAAATTCTTATCAGCATCTTAGAAAGTCTTTTGTCATGCCCCTTGATAATATTGGATGTTGATCTTAGATACTCCTTAAAATGTCATTTAGGTTGGGAGCTTATTTTAAACTGTACATCTTTGATTACTATAAGGCTGAGAATCTATGTTTATTGACCACTTTCTTTTCTTTCAAGACCTCTTTCAATTTGGGGGTAATTTCCTACTGTTTTCTTCCTTTCCTATTTATTTCTAAGAAATCTTCATACATTGCATACATAACAAATATTTTGTCTGTAACTTATCATTTTAATACATTTTGATTTTTATGAAATTAAACTAATAAAATTTCCCCTGTACACAAATTAAAACATTTTTTCTCTAGAGCATTCTCAAGGCAAACGGGAAGAAAAACCCAAGTGATTCACAAAAAAACTTGGCAACTTTGTTTACATACCACAAATTTTCAGGGGTGCTTCCAATTCCAAAAGAATAGGCTGGCTGAGAAAGATCTCCCGAGACTTGATACATAAGCCTCGAACTTCTGCTTCAGTCATCTGCACAATTTTCCCTGGACGACATCCTCGTACTGATAAAACAATGAGTAAAACAGTCAATTTCCTATAAATAATAATCCTGAAAAAGAATCATTACTTTGAAGAGCAAAAAAGGCATGCAGGCAGCAAACTACCAGATGCCTTGTTCCCTGTGCGGCTCATCTAGGCTCTTTGGTTTCTCTCTATTGCTGGTACCTGCGGACACTTTCTAAGCCTGCTGCCACCAACATGCAGCCTTTTTTTCCCCACTCCCCCGGCCAACGTGAGGCCTAGAAGCCCAAGAGGTCTTGAAACTACCAACACTGCATGAAGTGCATCTAGCAGAAGACCAGAATCAGTGGCTATCAAGAAGGGAAAGTAATAAGTAGCAGTTAGCAGGTGATACTTCTTGAAATACTATTAGCAGTACCAGAATTTTAGCAACCATGACCTCTATTTTGTTCAACCCAAATACCTAAAACAGGGGTGCTCACACTTTTTCAGCATGTGAGCTACTTATACAATGATCAACCAACTCCAAAAAGGCAAAACATTTATTTTTATGTATTACATTTATTCATAAATGCACAGAGAATTCTTTATATGTACAATGCAAGCTTATGTACTCTGCATAACTGCATGAGTCCACATTGCACAACACAACACAATTAACTATGTACATTTTTGTCATGACCTGAGTTTACTCTAATGACCGAATGCAATGAGCCAGGGATGCATAGTCCAGACAGTAACTGCTGACAGCCAGCCTCAAGCACACTTCCAAATGATCATCCGTCATGGTGGAACGGTACTTGGACTTAATGATCTTTAGTGGGGAAAGGCTGATTCACATAAATAAGTAGAGCCGAATAACGCAGTCCAGGAGGTAGCACATTTTCTCATGTTTGGGTACTTTCCATCTGTAAGTTCCAGGCCTGTTGGACTTCAGCTGAATATTGGCTTGTAGTGTCAAAATCTACCATTCCCTATGAAAGTGATACATTTTTTTGTCTTCTTACTTGGTCCAGCTCCCCCACTGATCTTAATACTCTTTCTTATGTTTAAGAGCAAAAAACCAAGGTCTAAAAATTGACGATAACTTAGCTTGTCAGTTTTGCTGCATTTAGCACAGCTGTTTGCACATGCATTTGACACCTAAAATTGCATTTGATTGGCTGATTAAGTGACAGGATTGAAGATAGGCTTACGTCTATTTTTTTAATGCCATACCCACACTACATTCGCAATCGACTACTGAGCACCCCTGACCTAAAAGGTGTTAGATGCTTCTAAAAGGAGTCCTGGTGGCACTAACTGCAAGGTTAGATTCAAATCCAGTGGCTTCAAGGAAGAAAGAGGAGGCTGTCTGCTCCCTTTAGATTTACAGCCTTGAAACAGACTTGATGGCAGTAGATATATTTAATGAATTGTTGTGGTCCCAATAGGGCACTGTATAAAAAAAATCTCTAGAGCGGTAGTTCTCAACCTTCCTAATGCTGCGACCTTTTAATACAGTTCCTCATGTTGTGGTGACCCCCAACCATAAAATTATTTTTGTTGCTACTACATACTGTAATTTTGCTGTTATGAATCGGGCGACCCCTGTGAAAGGGTCGTTCGATCCCCAGAGGGGTCTCAATCCACGGCTTGAGAACCACAGCTCTAAAGTTTATTTATTTAGCTGGAGTAAATCCTTATTAACATGAATGAACTATGGCTATTCAGTAATTGCCAGAGTTGGAGAAGTAGGATGAAAGGTATATGAGAGTGTCTTACTTGCTCTATAGGACTGAACTTGTAATTATTTCATCTTTTATCTTTACCTACGCGACTGACTCCTTCTCTTTAATCTTAAATATACCACCAGTACCCATTTAATCTTAACTGAAAAAGCACGGAAAAACAAAAATCAGAGACTGGATTTCAATAAACTTTTATTCCTTCTGATTTCTAATTTCATAGCAAAGCCCACACATTTCTAGCTAAAATGTGTTTTGATTTGGTAGGTGAGCAAATCAGATAGACATTAAAAAAAAAACAAATGGCAGGTCCCTAGATCCAAAAGCTAAGTCGATTTAAACATCCATTACTATAAACCCTTCAAACAGTCAACATGACTCCTATATTTACTTTAGACTTTAAATACCCATTCATTTACATGACCATTTTTGTAACTGATAACCAACAAGAGCACTGTAGATGAGGCTCTGGGTTGCTAATTGAAAGGTCACAAGTAGCTTCTAGGGAGGAAGATGAAGCAGTCTGCTCTTATAAAGATTGACGGTCTTGGAACCCCTAATATAGGGGCACTATGAGGGGTAATTCACAACTGAAAACTGTAGTTCTAACAAAGCGTATGAGTCAAAGCCTGTGTATTTAAGTTTAAGGGAACATTATTCATTCTGAAGGAGAAAGATCTCTAATGGTTTTCAGATGACATACACTTAGAAAGCTCCTGATGATTAAAAAGACATGAATCCATTCAACAAATACCTGAGAAATTCATTAGTGTTCATGTATAAAACAAAACACCTTTGACTTTTGTAACCTTGTCACAAATTCTGTTTGTGATCCTTTAATAATAAAACACTTCTTAGGGTATTAACATTTCATGCATTAAAGGTACAATGTTAAAATTTTGTCTTGTATTTGTTTTCCTAATTTAATTATATATTGGTTTAAGTTTTGCTTCCCAAGTGAATAATTTAAGTTAATGAGATACACTTAACTTTTAAGCCATACTAAACCACAGAAAGTAAAAATTTATCATACACAATAAAATTACATGCCAGAAAAGTACCTTAAATTCCACTGACCTAAGTGTACTTTCCTTCAATTAATTTATTTAAAACTAAGAGATAACATGCAATCAATAGCTGCCAGGGAAACTGGCAGTACCCTGCCTGCCTCAATCGCCGTTGTCATTTTAGTCTATTTCAGTTTATACGGACCCTATGGGACCGAGACCAACTGTTCCTGTGGGTTTCCAAGACTGAAATCTTTACAGGAGCAGACAAGATAAAGGTACACTTCATATTCAATAGCAGTTTAACAGTTTCTGAGATGCAGTCAGAGGTGAAAGGTTCTTTGATCCTTCCAAAGGAATAGTTCTTTGGAATCATGAGCCAAATGTTTAGGAAATAGGGGTGAAGGGCTCAGAGTGCTTTCAGCTGTCTCCAAGAACAATTCAAATTTATCACCAAAACTAAATTACCAAATTCATTGTAATTTATCACAGTTATCTAAAGAAATGAAAAAAACTTGAACCACCTATTATTGTTCTATACAATAACTTGGTCATTATTATGACAATTGCCCCAGGATTTCAATATTTGGGGCATGAGGTTAGACATTAAGTGTCTCCATGGACTGGGAAAATACAATAAACCTACATATATCACTCAGGACAAAGCAATTTTACATTGGTCATCTCATTTCGTTTGCTAATCCAAGAAATTAGAAAAATTACATTCCCACGTTCCAATATTAAGAGATTAAATAATTTACACTAATTCACAAGCACCCAGGTTTCCTAAGACTGCATAGAGGAAAAATGTGGCAGAGTATTTGGAACACAAACTTTAATGTAAAACTCTATTTTACATTAAAATTTTTGACCAGAAGAAAAATATTTCAACATATTTTGATGTTAAATTACTTATTTAAAGCAATTGTGTGATCGTGAGATGTCGAAGGGATCAGGTATCAAGAATCAAAGAACAAAAAATCATATTGTGAATGAGAGTGCAGAGTGGGGACCCAAAGCCCCTCTGTAGGCAACTGGACATCCCCTTACAGAACAGGGTCGCCAGTCAGGATGCAGTGTAGCAATGATGAAACATACAACTTTGCTCTAGTTCTTAAATGCTTCCCTCCTCGCCCTCCCCCACTATCATGATATCAATTCTACCTTACAAATCTGGCTAGAGCAGAGGATGTACACTGGTACAGATAGGAACTGGAAACAAGGAATCCAGGGCAGATAATCCCTTCAGGACCAGTGGCTTGAGTGGCGATATCAGGAGGGGGGAGGGAAGGTGGGGTAGAAAAGGGGAACTAATTACAAGGATCTACATATAACCCCTTCCCTGGGGGGGCGGACAAGAGAAAAGTGGTTGAAGGGAGACATCATAGTGCAAGATATGACAAATAAAAATTTATAAATTATCAAGGGTTCATGGGAGGGGGGAGCAGAGAGAGAGGGGAAAAAATGAGGAGCTGATACCAAGGCTCAAGTAGAGAGCAAATGGTTTGAGAATGAGGGCAACAAATGTACAAATGTGCTTGATACAATGGATGGATGTATGGATTGTGATAAAGAGTTGCACAAGCCCCCAATAAAAATTTTTTTTTAATTTAAGGCATTATATATTTTTATGTACAGGGTAAATTATAACAAACATTTCTTATACTATTACTATTTAGGATGTCTTTTGAAATATTCCATACACACTGTAAACAAAGTACATTAATCTTAAATGCACAAACGAAGAATTTTCAACTATGTACACACTTGAAGGACCACTCCTAGATCAAATACAGAACACTTCAGAAGTCAACACTTCCTTACGCCCTAACCACCAGTCAGTAAATTCCATGTACACTGTTATGCTTAGTTCTTTTCACTATTGATTACCCTAAGTACTCGAGCATAAGCCAAATTCTCCAGCACATTTTAAATACATTTTAAATGCAATTAGGTGCCTCGGCGGATATTCAGGTTGGCTTATACTCGAGTACATACAGTAATTTGGCCTGCCTTTGATAATTTCAGATAAAAATACAGTATATACTCTTATGAATCTGTAAAATCTATGTTATTCCACTTAGAAGCCATTTGGAACTATTCCATTCTATAACTACACCACAACATTATCTATCCACGTGTTGGTGGGCATTTGGGTGTTTTCCAGTTTGGTGCTATTATTCACATACATGTCTCTTGGGTATAGACCTGAGAGTAGAATTACTGGGGCATACACAGAACTTAAGCAGATGCTGCCAGATCATTTCCCAACGTGGACATGTAAAACCATCAAAGAGGTTGCTCTACATAAAGAAATGCTCAGCAACACCCCTGCTAATTCAAAACTTAGTATTACAGCCCATACACCAAAACTCACTGACATCCAATCGACTGACTGACTCATAGTGACCTTATAGGACAAGGAAGAACTGGCCCTGGGGATTTTGGGGTTGCTAACTCTTTAAGGGAGTAGAAACTCAGGGTTGTGTGGCTACCTGCATTTGCAGCCCCCACAGCCACCATGAGGCCCTCACCCTACCCCCACCCCGCTCCAGGGCGAAGCGTGGCCCACTTTGGGAAATACTTCTCTGTATCTTTGCTAGCACAGGTATTTTTTGTCCTTTTATTCAGCTATTTTGCTGGGTGAATAGTGATAATCATTGAAAATTTGCATATTCTTGATAAGTAAGATTGTTGGTACATTTTAATATACTTAAAAGGGACAGATGTGCTTTACACAACTGATGTATGTATAGATTGTGATAAGAGTTGTATGAGTCCCTAATAAAATGTTTTAAAATATATATAAAAATATATATATATACTTAAAAGGGAATTCATATACTTTTTAATTCTTTTGCCAACTCTTTAAAACTGAACTGACTTCCTTATTGATGTACAGGGATTGTTTGTGTAGTCCAGATGAGTCCTGTTAGATACATATTTGCAGAAATCTCCCAGTTTTGGTCTTGCTCTTTCCTTCTCTTTTTTTTAATCATAAGCAAGGTATATTTTAATCAATTTTTGAAGTGCATTTTAGAAAGTTTAAAATATCTCCCCTACAACTATTTCTTTATGCATCCTTCAAGCTGCTTGCAGTTTTAATTATCCCATTTCATTCTATAGTCTTTAGAACTTTGCTGGTACATGGTTGAAGGTAAATATCACAGTTCATCTATATCCATATGGTTAAGTGGAATGTACCTGATGGCAACTGCTTTATCCACTTGATGAAGTTTCTCATTTATTGCAAAGGCCATCCTTTCCTGCTAAATTGCAGCGCTTGCTTAGAAATTCAAGAGCCCAGGTGGTACAGTGGGTTGGTTGCTTGTTTGGAATGCTAACCACAAGGAGAGCCTAGGTGGTTCCAATCTGGGAACTGGCCAGGCAGTTCTGCTCTGTCCTACAAGGATCTCCAAGTCAGAATTGACTCGATGGCAATGGTTTTGTTTTGTTTTAGAAAACCAAACATACAAATAAAAAATCTGGACTATCTATCTACCTCCTTCCTTACTCTACAGGTCTATTATATCAATATCACTTTGTCTTAATTGTTGTAGCTTTTTATTTAATACTTTGCAGTATAAGCATGCCAAGTTTGTTTTTAAAATTGCATTGGCTTACCTAAGCATTTTGCATTTTCAAATGTTTGAAAATGGCTTGTTCTCTCCCTCCCTCCCCATGTGCGCCCCCCTACTCACTCACACAACTGCAATTTTAATGGTCACCAGGTTTATATCTAAGGAGAATTTTTATTAAATTTTGAGTTTTATAACTCAATCTCATGTTTTTGTTCAGGTTCTCATTATTTAGCTCAGTACTGTATTATGATTCTAAGTATGAATGACATGTTTCTTATTTTTGGAGGGCCTGCTACTGTGATTTTCTTTTTTAGATTATGGTTTTCAATGGTTGGATTGATGTTAGTATACAGAATTATAATTGTATGCCGATTTGTACCTTATTCCAGTAGCCTGAAGATCCACTGGATTAAAAAAATAAGCATATATAATTATATCAACTGTCAAAAGGCAATTTTTGCTTTCTTTCCAAGAAGTAAAAAAAAATTTTTTTAATTGTTTTTCTTCCTCGGCTAATTTACTACAATCTCTAAGATAATGCTGAATAAAAGTGGAGTTAGTGGAATTTCTTGTCTTGTTCCTGACCCTGGGGGGTAGGAGGGGAGCATTCATGATGTCACCATTAGGCACTAGATATAGTGTCATACACATCTCATGTCATCCCAAGAACTCTGGTGGTTCACTTGTTAATCACTTGGCTACTAACCAAAAGGTCAAAAGTTTGAATCCAGAGCTTAGTGGGAGAAAGATAAAGTAGTCTGCTTCCATAAGGATTAGCCTTGGACATCTTATGAGATGCTTCTACTCTGTCCTATGGGGTTACTATGAGTTACAATCAACTCAACAGCTTTGAGTTCGGTAGTAATCTTGGGAAAATTTTTCTATTCTTATTTAAGTATTTTTATCTCACGCACTGTCTTTGGATCAACCTTTGAGTTTCTAAAGCTGTAAATCCTAGGGAGGCAGTAAGTTTCATCTTTCTCTAGAGGAGTGGCTGATGGGTTTGAACTGTGGTGGGTAGCAGTCACAGTTGTGGTTTGAACTGGTTGATCCCCACTAGTCACAAGGGCTTTCTTCTATCATGATGAGGTGTTTTAATGTATCACATATATTTACAAAGTGAGATGACCATTTGCATATTCTCCCTACTTCATGTGTGACTTATTTTTTCTTGTATTGCCAAAATGAACCCTTCCAATTTACAATTATCTTTCTATATACTTTAAAATCCAATTTGCTAAAATAAAATTTGGCCCTATTCATGAGACTAGGTGCCCTGGTGGCATAGTGGTTACATGTAGAACTGTGATCCACAAGATCTGAAGTTCAAAAACACAAGGCCCTCCAGGGAGAAAGACAATGGGTTTTCCACTCCAGTAAAGGGTCTCAGAAACCCACAGGGGCAAGTTCTACCTGTCCTTTAGGGTCGCCATGAGTCTTATTTTGATGGCAGTGCATTTGGTTGGCTTATTCATGAGACTGGTATTTCTCAGAATGTGTTGTTATGGTTGTGTTGGCTTCACTAAAGGAGATGGGAAGAACGCTACCTCTTTCCATTTCTTGTGAAAAACTGCTTAAAACTGGCATGCTTTATTTCTGAAATATCTTTTTAATTTAAATCATTTTGGGGGCTCATACAACTTATCACAATCCATACATACATCAATTGTGTAAAGCACTTATACATTCGTTGCCCTCATCATTCTCAAAATTCGCCTTCTGCTTGGGTTCCTGGATCAGCTCCTCATTTTCCTTTTTCCCCTCCCCCTCAATTTCTGAATAGTTAAAAGATTACCAGTGAAACCATTTGGGCCAAAGAATTTTCTTCTTATTTCAAGTACAAGTGTTCATGTTCTGTAACAAATATGACTACTTGGGCTTTTAATTTTTGCCAATTTTAGTTTTTCATTAAAACTGTCAAGTCAGTTAACACTTGGTTCTGTATGAACCCTAAAGAACTCTGGGGGTGCAGCTAGCCACATGGTCAGCAGCAGTCCAGGCTCAAACCCTGCAAGATGCTCTGCAAGAGAAAGCTGGGGCTATCTGCTCTCACAAGTACCCCCAGCCTCGGAAATCCCACGTAGGGGGCACAAGTTGGAACCAACTTGATGAGAGTGAGGGTCTTTCTGTTATTCTTTAAAATATACAAAGAGGCTTCAGAAAAGTCATGGAAAATGGAATTAAGAAAATAGCCCCCTCCCTATTTTAAAGGCCTTTCCTCATATATTACATATTTCTCTATCACTGGAAAGCAAGTTATATCTATAATGTCACCTAAGTTATAATAATACATCAGTATAAATTTACTCAGAGTATTTTCTTTTGTGTATACATAGATGTTACCAAATGCATAGAATATAACTTTGATACAAATCTTTAAAGACCATAATGCATGGGCCCAATCTTGCTCTAATAGCATTGTCAAACCTCCAGGAAGAGCCCTGGTGGCATAGTGGGTTGTGCCTTGGGCTGCCATCCACAAAGTCAGCAGTTCCAATCCACCAGCTGCTCCATGGGAGTAAGAAGTGGCTTTAGGTTTCTGTATAGATACTCTCTCGGAACCCTACAAGTACAGTTCTACCCTGTCCTACTGGGCTCCCTATGAATCAGAATTGACTCATTTTCTAATTTTTGAGTGCAGAATCAAACCAGAGTTATATATTGCATTTGTTTGTTCTGTTCAATCTCAACATCCTTTAACGACCATGTCTCCTTTATCATTTGAAATTTTATTTTATACATTATCAGTCTTTCTTGGGGTTAATAAAGTTTACTAACGTCAATAATTTTAGTTTTATTTTAATGTTCACCTGCTTTACCTTCAGAGTTTTGTTCTTTTTTATTTATAGCTTTTCTTTCCTTCATTTGTTATTTGTTTTTCTATTGTCTTGAGATGGAAGTTTAGAGCTGCAACTTTCCTTTATGTACAAAAGCTATAAATGTCCTTTCAAGTGTTGCTTTATCTTCAATCTCACAAGTTTTGACATAGTTTCATTATCAAATATTTTATAATTTCATTATTTATTCTATGACCCATAATATTAAAAAAATGGAATCCTAACTGCTAATTTAAAATTTTTCTAGTTATATGTTACTGTTTTCTAGTTTGTTTCCACTACAGAGGAAATAGCGTAGTTTCATCAATGCTCTGCATTTATCTTTATTACTAAACACAAAATTTAGGGGGGGGACTGTTGTCTTCCTATTGGAATGACTAAGCATTATGGGATGCACCCAACCCTCTGCCCTTCTTTATCTTTGCTGATACTTCACTTAAAGTCTATTTTATTAATAAAATAACCAAAATAAATCAGCTTTTAGTTAACGTTTCTGATATGTTCTTCCAATCCATTTCCATCTGTGAGTTTGCACTGACTATAATGAATAAAATTGGACCTAAGTCTATCGTGCTATCATTTGTTGTCCATTTCTTCTATCTAGTCTCTACTGTCTCCCATTTTTACGTTCTTTGTAATTAGAAGTCCAAGTAGTGCTATGGGGTAAGCACTGGACCGCTATTAGAAAGGTCGTCAGTTCAAACCCATCATCTGCTTCACAGGAGAAAAAGGAAACCATCCCGAAAAATGAATTTGTGTTGGGCTAGGCTTTCTAGAGAAGCAAAACCAGTAAGCCTTGTATATGTATGGCTCATACCAAGAGATATCAAGAAATGGCCACACTAGAAGTGGGTACATTCAGTCCAGGTAAAGGCCTTCATTACAATGGAAATGATTTATGAGGTTGATGTAAGACGCGGCAGTGTTTCCCTCTGTTGTGCTCAGGGTTGCTAGGCGTTGGAAGCAGCCCAAGGACACTGAGTAACAACTACTATTCCTATAGCAAGAGCCGCCCCCTCCGGGGCTGGTTTTTCCTGATCACATGTTTAAAATATGAGATGAAGTCTGGCAAACCTCACTTCTAATGAGTTCCAGCTGTATTTCCTCCCGGACAAATTGGCTTGTTCTTCTGGTATTGTCTATATATTTTTTTGACAACACAATTCAAATGCTCTAATAAATTCTTTGGTTTTTATTGTTAAACTTCCATAAGCATGTGAGAGAACTGAAAAAGGCACACTTTTAGTCTCACATGTCACATTTTGCACTTTCAAAGAGGTCTTTTCAGCAGATTTTCCCAGTGCAACATACCACTTGATTGACTGCTGATGCTTCCATGGGCACTGACTGTACATCTAATAAATTGTTCACGTCATGATTTCCTCAGCCTGGATAACTTCTATGGAACCGTTTTCCAGTTTACTAACGGTCTATTCTGATGTTTCTAATTTGTCTTTAAATACAACTACCAAATTCTTAAGCAAAGTTCACTACCAGCTGCTCCAAGGGAGAAAGACGGAGCTTTCTACTCCCATACACAGTGATTGTCTCGGAAACTCAGAGGCAGTTAGTTTATCCTGTCCTACAGGGTCTCTGAGTCAGCATCCACGCAATGGCAATGAGTGAATTTTGAGTAAATTCATAACTTTTAGTTTTTTATCCGACCCTTCCCCCCTCCATTTCTAGTTTCCACTAGACTCTTACTCTAAACATACAAATCAGTTATTCAACAATATTTTTAAAAATAATTTTATTGGGGGCTCATACAACTCATCACAATCCGTACATACATCCACTGTGTCAAGTACATTTGTTGCCATCGTTTTCAAAACATTTTCTACTTGAGCCCTTGTTATATATAAGCTCCTCAATTTCCCTCCCTCCCTCAAGAACCCTTGGTAATTCATAAATTATTACTACTTTGTCATATCTTACACTGTCTGATGTCTCCCTTCCCCCACCTTTCTGCTGTCCGTCCCCCAAGGAGAGGGTTATATGTAGATCATTGTGATCGGTTCTCCCACCTTTCCCTTACCCTCCTGGTATCACTACTCTCATTATTGGTCCTGAGGGGTTTATCTGTCCTGGATTCCATATTTCCAACTCTTTCTGTACCAGTGTACATGCTCTGGTCTAGCTGGATTTGTAAGGTAGAATTGGGATAATAAGTGATGGGGGCAGGGGAAAAGAGTATTAAAAACTAGATGAAAGTTGTATGTCTCATCAGTGCTATCTATACTGCACCCTGACTGGCTCTTCTCCTCCCCGTGACTCTTCTGTAAGGGGATGTCCATTTGTCTACAGATGGGCTTTGAGTCTCCACTCCCCACATTGACAATGATATAATTTTTTTGTTCTTTTGATGCCTGATACCGGATCCTCTCGATACCTTAGGATCACACAGGCTGGTGTGCTTCTTCATGCAGGCTTTGTTGCTTCTCAGCTAGATGGCCACTTGTTCATCTTCAAAACCTTTCAGACCTCAGACGCTATTTCTTTTGACAGCCTGGCACCATCAACTTTCTTCATCATATCATCAACAATCTTTTTTAAGTAACTACTATCCAAAGCACCTGTTTTGTTTCCATACTTCACGTCTTGGTTTTTTGTTTATTAGTTCTTTCAGTCCAGTAACATTTCAGGTCAAATACTGGATTACGGATGAAAAACTGTAGAGGCTCTGTATGACATCTATCTCCAAAAAAGTGTATTTCCTTTTTGCAGAAGACTGTCTTGAGGGCTGGTCTGTTTCAGTCTTAATCTCCAGGAGAGGGTCTCTTGTGGAGTCTTTCACGGGAAAATCCTCTAACTTGGTAGGATTTGAACTTCAATCTGTGCCTCTCCCTGGCACTTGAAGGATGGCTGAACTTTCTGCTGAGAGAGGTTTCTTAAGTGTGTCTCTTCTAAATAGATGAGTCAATCAATGAGTTTAAATGGTCTTAATTCCAAATTTTGAAAGTAGCGTCTCTGTGGCTACTCTGTTCTTCTGGATGTCACTTACTTTTCAATTCTTTTGGGAGCCTCTAAGGTTAACTTCTCTGCAGCTCAACAAGACTTTGGGTTTATGATCTGTTCCCCACTGCTTCCGACTAGAAAATGTCTCTAGGAACAAAGAGTGACTGGTAAGGTCATACTGAGTGCTTTCCATGCCTAGAAGAACATACTCCTCAAGAAGTCTGTGCTGAGGGCACTTCAATGGTGAAACAGCAGCTCAAGTAAGAACAGAAGAGGCACCCAAAATATTAATACTGGTTACACACTAGAAAGTCAAAGACCCATAAGGAATTTTGAGGATACCTTGTCAAGGATAAGTCAACATTTTAACAGTTACACATGTTTGGTAGGAGAACCAACGTCCCTTGCCTCCTAAAAAGGCAACCATCTGACACGAAGATGCTGGCATCAGGAATGGGGAATACGCACCAGGGTGCAGGAAACTATGGCCTATATAGGAAACATACAGCTAATTGCTTGTGAACTAAGAATGACATTTACAAATTTTAAAAATCTTTTTTCTTTAAAAACAGAAGAAAATGCTTTGTGACACATAAAGCTATGAATTTCAAATGTTAGTATTCAAAAACAAATTTTTACAAGAACACAATCACTCATTTATATACTGAAAGCTGTAGCACCATGATGACAGGAGTTGAGTAGTCAGAGAATGTACATGGTGTGCTCACTGCCTCGGTTTACCACGAATGTGCAGATCCCCTTTAGCTTAACATTTTGAATGCCATGCATATTGCCATAGCATAAAATTTTACTTTAATTTTACAACTAGTGAATGCCCATCATGTCAAAACAAGAAAAGCAAACTCTGAATACTTTTAAGCAGCGTAGACTGTTAGCTGACTGCATTGCTGTAGTGACCCTTTAACTGTGTAAAACTAATACAATTTGTATCCACATTTCCAGACTAAATGAAACACTCAGCACAAGAAAGCAGTGGACAAAACAATTAAGAAAACTTAAAGAGTATCACAGCTCAGCAGAATTTCTTCACAAACATAAATGTTGCTACCAAACTGAGGTTTCAACTGCCTCCTTTGTTAACCAAGTAAGTAAAACCATAACAATGGTGCTAGTTAAACTGTGTGCAACTGGAAAAACAAACACTATGTTGGACAACTACAAACACATTTCCAAAGAATCTGAGGGAAAAATCTAATTCAGAACAATCTGAAACGGTTCTGCAAAAATGGGTTACAACTAATGGTACAAGATGTGTGAAGCAGAAGCAATCTTCGCCAGATAATTTAGGTTTGTGAAAATGTATGGGCTGTGTAGTCTATGGTCTGTTCATCAGCAGTTAACTCTGTGAAGTTTCATGTGTCACGCACTACTTGAAATCAGCAGTGTCAATGATGATCTTCATTTGTTCCCATTGTCAGTGCTGTGACTACCCAACAGAAAGTGGAACTCTTGCCTTGTCATACCACACAAGAGGCTCACCAGTGGGAGTTTCATTACGACATTTTTTTTTAAGCTCAGGATTCGGACAGAACTTTTTCTGAATGAGAATAACCACCCTTGACCTCAATCCCTATTAACAAGCACTGAATAGCTTTAAGAGCAAATGATATTTGCTGCAGATCTCGTTTCCTAATCAATTCAACCTAAATTTAAATGGCAACAGAATGTTCATATGTGAAATTGTACTGTTGTCATTTTGACAACTAATGTTTAAGTCCCAAGTACTATCAAACTGCTTTCACACTTCCTGTGCCATCAAAAGTTAAAACAAGAAGTGATCTTCACTCCCACACAAATTTGCAGCAGATTCACTTTTTTTCAGGTCAATCTATATAATCCCAGCACTGCTTTTCGGCACTGATGCAAGTGCAAAGGAACTTTCCATATATCAAAGTCCTTTTAACTGTGCAATTATTGTGCTTCTACTTAGCCTATTAGAAGTATCAATCTGCAATATCACACACAATTAAAACCACATGCTCGCACAAGGGTATCAGTACTTGGCAGTACCCCGAGTCAGAAATGATTGGATGGCAACTAAAAGCAACAATAATCTCTGTGAAAACATATCTTTCAAGATGAAATATGTGAAATTCCACTACTGGCCAGCAATAACTGATTTGCAATCTATTTTTCAGATAAGGATCAATAACTTTGAATGCCAGCTGATCAAAATATTACCTTCTCTTCTCATTACAAAAAATTATGCTCAGCCACTAAATTCTGAACTTAATGCATTTTTTTGAAAAAACAAAAAAACAAAAAACCAACTCCCAATGTAGATCTGATCTGTCTTTTAAATTACAAATGTATGTGTGTATTCCATACACAAAGCACAAGTCAACAAGTACTGATAGCAGGGGTAAATTTCCTGCATGCATGGGGTTTACCCCAAACAAGATGTGTTCAAACGCATCTATGTGATCAGTGGACACCTGCAGTCAAGTTCTTTCAGCAATATACTGTCTTAGTCTCATATCAAAAACTGTCAATTCTGACCCTATAGGACAAAGTAGAACTGGCCCCGAGTTTATTCAAGACTAAATCTTAACAGGAATGGAAAGAATCATCTTTATCCCGGGGATTGTCTTATGGTTTTGAATTGCTGACTACAGGGTAGAACTGACTTTCAGGGTAGAATTGCCCCCATAGGTTTCTGAGTTTTTTCCTTCCCTTAATTAATTAATGGGAGAAGAAAGCCTATCTTTCTCCTGAGGAGCAGCTGGTGGTTTTGAACAGCCAACCTTATGGCTAGCAGGCCACCATGTACCTCATGTTAGCAGAGCCACCATGCTCCTTTAATCTCATCAGGGTGACTAAAAAAAAAGGTACAATCAAACCAGTGGTTTTCAAGAGGACCTATTGGAGCTAAATTCGAGAGGTCAGCTCAGAAACGTAAGGCATCTGGTTTGGGGAAATTCCAAAGGGGAAGTCTTGATTGATTTTGTCCAAGGACACAGGATGATCACAGGGGCTTTATAGAAATTTTAATAGGAAATTACACTGGAGACGAAGCCAGGAGACTGTGCCAGTGAATTTTGTTTCATCATGACAATGCACCTGCTTATTTTACCAGAGTAGCAAGGATTGTAATTTGAGAATTGTGTTAAGCAACCATACACCATCTATGCGACTGCCCCACTGGACTTGTTTTTTGTGTGTTCTAAACAAAAAGAACACACAGCAGGAACTTCCAAATTGTCATTTTAATGTAGTGTAAATAGAAGAGCCCAGAATTCTTTATGGAAGGGTTAGAAAGATGAAACCTCCATCTTCAGAAATGTATAGACCTAGGAGGAGGATATACCAATAAATAATAACTTCACATTTTTCTATTTTTGTTTAATGAGTTTTTGTGATGTTTGTAGCAATACTTTTTGGCAGAAGCACATGTACATACACAATTTAACTTTCAGTAAAAACTCGCTGCTACTTTCTTTAGCAATATCTATAACTACCTATTCTAAAAATGGAAAGGGTGGTGATAAAATGGACCTAAAATGAATTGCAATTGACTTGAAGGCAGTTAAGAGTTGATTTGTTTGTTGTTTGTATTGACCTATCGATGCATGTCTATTCCATGAAGTCTTAGTAATCTAACCCTATAACGGCAAGCGTGACGTTTTCGTAACATTTAATTAAATGCAAATATTGATATAAATTGATAACTATTAAAATAAAGACTAAAAACAAAACAAAAAATTTTCCCTGAAGTTAAAAATTCAGGCATTATAGGGCTAAACAACTTTTTGATATTCTGAATCCCACTTAACACCCTCTTCAAACATTCATTCAAGGCTATCAATTAATTTAATACCAATTAATATCAAAGTTAACATAAATTCAGATTTACCCAATTTCACCACCAAGTCCCCATATTTAGCAAAATTATCCTTAAGAATCAAAAAGAAAATAAAAATTTATAATCTGCTAAGATGTAGAATGTCAATTCACCTTAAATGTGCCAGGTCACAAAACATAGCTCACTGCCTTCCAGTCAATGCCAGCTCATTACGACCCTACAGGGGGCAAACTTTCAGAGACTGGAAAGAGCACAAATCCTCAATTTTTTTCTGCAAAGTGACTAGTGGTTTCAAACGGTTGCCCTTGGGGTGTAAAGCCCAACTCCTAACCATTATGGCACCAGGAGTCCTAGAAATAATTAACGTAATTCAGAGCCCATCAACCATCTAAACAGCGCTGTACAGCTCAAATTATCTGTTAATTGTGTGCGCGCGTGAATTTATCTAAAAACAGGTATTTACAATCAGTCCTAATATGCAAAAGAGACTGGAGCAGGGCAGAAAGAAGACTCCAGGGAGAGTTGACATGTTTAACTGTTATGCACTATAGCCTCCCACTATGAAATATTTCCAAGTAAACAATTGAGTAAATCTGAACTTCATTCAGGATTTATGTAACTATTGGGAGTAGGGTCTGACTCTCATAAAATATATTCCTTTCTGTCATTATCTAATTTAGACTTTGCCCTTACAAGTTTTCAATCTCATTCAGATAGCTGGTCATTTTTTTCTTACTATTTTAGTTATTGGCTAAGTATTCAAATGATATACATGAAATCCACAAATACTTAGAAAGCTTCCTTCTCAGGTTACTATTTTAAAAAGTTGACAGTAATCACTATATTGAACACTAGAGAATGATATATAATAGCATGTGGTCCTTAGCTGTGAAGCCCCTTGACCTCTGTTCAATTTGGTCAGTGTTATAAAGTTTTTCCAGTATTTCTGTAAATGCCCAAAGGCACTGTGTCATAAGCTTTAGCCCCAAAACACTCAGCCTTAGTAAATCTTGCCCCCCGAATTAAGTACCTGGAGGCCACTGACTACTCCACAAGCTAGTTGCCTGCCCAGAGACACTCCTTTTTCTCACTTGTGGACTGAGAACCCCACTGCCCTGTCTCGTGCTCTGGGTTCAGCTGCCAACACTTCTGTAACAGCTGTCAGTCTCCTGTTTGATGGCATACTGGAATTCAGAGGATGCATTCTTCTCCTGGCTCTTCTTTCTTGACAGTAGTGAGTTACCCTTTGCTTCTGAGTTGGCTTATTTTAAACTGCTTAGGGTGGCAGAACTGACCAGCCCCCATGTAAAAGAGTATGGGTGTGGGCACGGCTATGAGGTATCCCTTAAAGACCTGTATCCTGAGCACTTCTGATCCTAAGCTGTAAGCTGTTAATGTCTTACATAAGCCCCGAGTTAGTTTATTGTGCCAACCTGGCTGATAAACACATGTGAGGTTAATTGAAGGGTGGAGGGATAAATAGCTCAGTGAGCCTCACCTTTCTAGTTCTTGGGTCTCTTGCTTTGTGATGGTCCCACTGGGGTGTAGCTGCCTTAGCAGTTCCCTGCTTCAGCTTGCAAGGCTCACTTCCTACAAGACATCCCTGAGGAGAAGCCACATGGTCCTACCCTGATGCAGCCCTGAGTGCTGGAGGAGCCGTGTAGACCCCTGCCAGTGCTGAGATGCTTACACATTCACTGGTTTGGCTTTCCTCCTGCAGTTGGTGTCATAGTGTGTGTTTTGTGAGATGGAGGAGAACTTTGTAGATTGGTGTCGGACATATGGGTTAATGTTGAACTTGTTGGCTTGAGCAGCACTGGGTTGGGATGTTTTCTTGATGTGCACTTACCCTTTATATAAAACTCACTCTCATACATGAGTTTCTGTGGATTTGTTTTTCTAAAGTACCCAGACTAATACACAATTGTATTGAATTATTGAAGCCAGCATAGAAATAGTGTGTCTTGGGCAGGATAGTTGGCATTAGAACTGGTAAAGAAAGTTGGGGAGTAGAGATATGCCTCACTTTCGCCTTCACAGGAAATCAGCCTTAGGCTGATGTTGACTTTGATTCTCCTTTCCTCCTTTCTCCAACACTATTGTTACAGCAAAAACAGAGACTAAAGTGGGGAGGGGGAAAAAAATCTCATTTTACCTACTCATTATCATAACTTCAGAGGTAACTTCAATTGCATTTAGGAGGTGAAGAAGGGAGTACAGAAGAAGAGCTGTCTTGCCTCCTATTCTCACAGGTCCTCTATCTTTGGGTGGAGGAGGGTGGGGAATTGAAACAGCTATTTATAGTTATACAGGACTTATGCCTAATGGTTTATGCTTATTTCCAATTAAAATTAGATTGTAGAAAGCTCCAATGGCTGTCCCCTAGCTACCAGTAGAAGTCTACTAACATTTCTAAAGCATTTCCTTCCCAACCTTCCCAGTATCCCAAGATTTCAAAGGTAAACTTTGTCTAAAATGATTTAATATTTCACATGTTGGGCTGCTATCCTCAAAGTACATGGCTCTAACCCACCAGGTGCTCTGCCGCAGAAAGAAGAGGCTAGCTGCTCCCATACAACTTCAGAAACCCCATACCGGGTCCCTGTGCGAAGAAATCAACTGGATGGCAGTACTCCTGTGGTTCTCACTAATGCTAAATCTTAATCTAACCCTGT
This sequence comes from Tenrec ecaudatus, assembly GCF_050624435.1. NCBI lineage: Eukaryota > Metazoa > Chordata > Mammalia > Afrosoricida > Tenrecidae > Tenrec > Tenrec ecaudatus. Next base: position 19,830,670 of record NC_134546.1, on the reverse strand, counting down.
CTTGAATTTGATTGAAACAAATCCAAACCAAACCCACTGTTACCTTGTAGATTTAACTCAGTTACCCTATACAGTTTCTGAGGCTGCAAATCTTTATGGAAGATAGCCTGATGTGGTGAATTTGAATCATCATGAGTCTGAGTTTCAATGCGCCCTTAAACACCAGAACAAGGTAATACTGCATGGCTTAAAAATCAGGAAATGTGTGCACCAGGATTATATCCTCCATCACACTAATTCAATCTGGATGCTGAACCAATAACCAGAGAGGGTGGATTATATGAAGAATAATGCAGCATCAGGATTGGAGAAAGGCTTATTAACAACCTGTGATACGCAGATGACATAACATTGCTTGCGGATTGCAGCCTACAGTATGGATTTCACCTCAATGTATAGAAGATCAAAGTCCACACAATTGGATCAATAGATAGATAACTCACGATAAATGGAGAAAAGGTAGACATTGTCAAGGATTTCATCTTGCTTGCATCTGTAACCAAAGCTCACGGAAGCAGCAATTAAGAGATCAAAAAATGCACTGCACTGACTCAGATCTGCTACACAAGACCTCTTTAAAATGTTGAAAAGCAAGCATGTTACTTTGAGGCCTGGAGGTGGGCCTGACTCAAGCTATGGTATTTTCAATGCATGTGAAAAAGCTGGATATTAAATAAGGAGAATCATGTGTCCGAATTATGGTGCTAGCAAAGAATATTCAAAGTACCACAGACTGCTAAAAGAACAAGCAAATCTGTCTGGGAAGAAGTATACAGCCAGAATGTTCCTTGGAGGCAAGGACGGTAAGACTTTGTTTCACATATTGTCAAGAGACCAATCCCTGGAGAAAGACATCATGCTTGGTAAAGTGGAAGGACAGTGAAAAGTGAAAAACGAGGAAGGTCCTTAGTAAGATGGACTACACAGAGGCTGCAACAGGGGCTCAAATTTACCAAGCAGTGTTTCATGCTGTCAAGTAGGGTTGCTAGGAGTCAGAACCAGATCCACAGCACCTGAGCATGCCTAACTTTTGCAGATATACATACATATATGCAATTTTATCATCCTTTATCAGTAAACACAAACTCAATGTCACAGAATCATGTATTTATTATAAAACTTGGAGAGCCCAGTTTTATTACACTTGGATCCAATCTAGCTTAGAAGTCAGTGGATAATAGAAGTGGCCCTAATCACAATAATTGGTCCATTTTCATACTGCCTCCAAAATACACCAGCCAGCTTTTATTTATCCCATTTCCAATAGCCAGATGAACCAGTAAAATATTTATAATTAGATTGCTTTTGTTTTGTTTTTTAAGTCACAAATAAAAACACAAGTTGAAATTTAGCTAGAATTTCTTTTTTCTTTTTTTTTTTTTTTATAGTTGCATCTTTATTAGAAAGTCTCTGCTGCCGACTTAGCGTTTTCCACCAACCCGGGGAGCGGACACTTTCACGGGCTTCACAATCTTTTGCTTAGGTGCCGCCTTGGTGGGGGCCTTAGTAGCAGCCATTGCTGTCTTTTTAGAAGCTTGCTTTGCCTTTTTTGCTTCCTTGGCAGCCCTGATGGCCTGTTCTCGCTGGGCCTTTCTAACCTCAGGCTTCTGATTCCTCTTGGCCATGATATCAGCAAGAGACGCACCAGTGATGGCCCTCTGGAATTTGACTGCACGGCGGGTTCTTTTCTTTTGAATTTCTTCCGACTGCCCCTTCTTGTGCTTCCTCCTGTACAGGACAGTCCAGTTGATCTGCCGAGGGTTCCTCTTGGAAAGGAATGCCGACTCGCATTTTGCATTCAGGAACTGGAAAACCTTTCCGTCGGTCCTGGCGTAGCGCCGCCCGTGCCCGGGGTAAATCTTGTAGCCGCTGAAGCTGCACAGCTCGACCTTCATGGCTGCGGCAGCAGAGGGCCGGGGAAGACGGCGAAGAGGAGCGCTAGAATTTCTTGACATTAGGAAAAAACTTGGCAGGATATGATCCTATTTTACAATCTGATTGTAGTCTCAGCATGTTCTTGATCTCTTTTTTCCTATCTCAAACTATCTATAGCAAATATTAACAATAATGTCTACAAAAAGAACTCTGGAAAATTTTATTTAAAAAAACTTTTTCCATAAACTTTACAAGCCCCTAAACCCCTCCCCCCCTTTTAATACCTACAGGAGATACCTTATATGTTTCTATTTGGGGTACTTTACGCCTATTGTTACTTTATTTTCAAAGAGCATTTGGAACATTTTAATAAGATACTTTGTGTTGACTAATACAAAGCAGTAAATATTTTCAGTATATTTTCTTGGGTTATGTTTTACAGAGCATTAAAAGCTAAAAGACCTGGTATACCCTTTGATCCTACGGAGCCTTGATAGTAGCATGGGTATGTGCTGGGCTCTGCTCTACAGGTCAGGTCACCAGTTTGAAGCCACTAGCCACTATACCTCTACTCTCGTGAAGTTAGACTGGGAAGCCCACAAGGGAAGTTCTAAGCTGTCCTACAGGGATCACTATGAATTGACATCAACTTGACAGAGAATGATTAGTGATCTTGCAATCACACACGTGACTTTATCATAGTGCTCTTCACGGATCCCTTACATTAAAACTGGTATCACTTGAGTTTAAATTAAAATTAAGGCATTCCAAAAAAAAACCTCTTATTTGAAGACTATGAACAATTACTCAGTAGAAAACTATGTCTACTTTGGTCATGTCTTTGAATTGATATGAAGGGTGAAGACATGAGGCCTGGAGAATTGCGGGAAGACCTATGAAACAAAATACGCTTCTCCAGAAATGAAGAACTAATGATAGTCTTCACAAATGGGAATGTGCTGAACAGAAAGAGGTTGAAAATGCCCAAGAACCATTTGTTTAGATTGAGAGCTCTCTGTGTGGAGAGATTGTGTCGTATCTTTAGATTCTTGGTGCCTGGCAGAGGAAGCCAATAATGCTTGTCAAGTTAAGATGAAAATAGGCCTGGGCTACTACCAAAAGAAAAGATTACTCAGAGATACAGGACCATTTAATTTACATACACAAAAAACAAATGGAACCGCTTAATGCTTCTTTTCCCTCAATCTTTTTCCCCACTGACTTCGAATAATCCACTAGTGTAGTTTCTTAAGTTATCTGCAATCATAAAAAGTGAGTCAGGACATTTTAAATTGTATAAATATACTGTACTTTCCACCTACATACCACACACACACACGTAAAACACATGAAACTGAGCTACAAACATCAGACTTTAAAAACACGGTTACGAGCAAAGCTTAAGGAACATAAAAATGGTGGTAGCCTAACTGTCCCTAAATGTTAATAAGATGTTAAAATTCTGGGAAAAAAAAGAAAAAGAATTTCCCTTGGAACAATGCACAATTACAAAAGCTAAACAATCCTTTTCAAAGCAAATTTCTCTGAGTTAAAGACTCAGCAAGCCATTCACATCTGTTAAGTAGTGAGCTCGAGCTCGGAGAGAAGGCACCAGGGGGCCTCCCAGGAGTAAGGAAACTAAAGGTGAGTAAGTTCCTGGTAAAACTTTGCCCTACTCAGATTCAGCCAAAGAAGGTTGAAGGTTTTCACATCTGGGACAAAGCTACGGTACTTGGTGACACAACGATACAGTCTGAATGGATGTTTCAGGTACCCACACATTAGTTGAGGGGGGAAAAACAAAAGCAAATGGAACTAGCTCCCTACCCAAATCATATTAACCTTCTTCGTGATTTTCCAAATTTAAGTATAGACTGCTTCACCGCAATAGACAATTTTCCAGATAACCTGAAAGCAATTAGCACTGTGCATATGTGTATATGTACATATACACAGTACATTGTATCTAAGTTTACATTTTAACAAAGGCCTAATTTTCTTTTCTTCAAAGCGCGCGAGCGCGCGCACACGCGCGCACACACACCGCGATTAGCAATGACGCAGATTTGGGGGCAAAGAGACTCACTGGCAGAAGACTGCGATGAATTCTGAATTTTTTCCTGCAATAAATCAATCCATTGAACTCCCTTTCCAGTTCTTTCCTGTTTTTCCACCTCCACCTCCCTTCTCACCAACACCAAAGTATTCCTTAAAAGCCACCTGGGCCCAGGAACTTTAAAAATGCCGTGAAGACTTGTAAATACTTTTCAAACACAAGAGAAGCTTTCTGCTAGACCCTTACTAACTTTGGTCGGAAATCAAATTCTGCGTAAATCGGTGCAAATTCTCAAAGGCACACCGATTTACTTTTCGAATTTAAGTGCGCCTTCAACTAGATGCAAGACTTATGTTGTACTAAATAAAAAAGGATAGGCATTCCAACCCCGCGATTTGTCACCCTCTTCTCAAAAAAGAATTCCTGCGATTGCGTCCCAGAGCCACGCTGAAGGGCAGATTAAACCAGCACCTTCAGGAGGCGGGTGTAACCCTCAAGGCCAAGGTACGAGAGCACGAGGGACACGCATCCACGGACCCAGTACCATGCAGCCCAGGCAGCACGCAGCCTCCTTGCAAAGGGTCACCGGAGCGAGAACAGCGAGGGGAATCCCGCACCCCCTCCGTGAAGGCTGTCGCCCCGCAGATGGGGTCCTTCCACCCCCGAGCCAAAAAGAAAATAACCCGCCGGAGCCCACCCGAGGGCCGCGGGCGCAGCGTCCCTCCAGCCGGCCTCCCCGAGGCCGCTCCCCGCGACAGCAAGCCGCCCCGGCCTCCCTCCGCCGCGGGCCCGCCGCTCGCCCGCGCCGCTCCCTCCGGGGCGGAAAAGAAGGTCCCCTGGAGTTTCGGCGGGGGACGGGGAAACGAGGGGGACGGTGGCGGCGCCCTCCCTCCAGCCCCGGCCGCCCGCACGCCGCACTCACCCTCCAGCAATCGGGTGATGAGACTGTCCACGTTCAGCTCCCCGTCCGCCATTTTGTCGGCACCAGACTCAGCTTCCCGGCAGCGGGAACAAGGGCTTCTCGGCGGCGGCGGCGGCGGCGGCTCCGCGTCCTCTCACCTACAAGTCACGCGGCGTCTCGACCCCGGCTCCAACTCCCCCGGGTCCCAGGCCCTCCCCCCACCCCTCCCCACCAGGCGGAGAGAGCGCGCGCACCCCCGGAGGCCCGCACGACAGATAAATAAATAAATAAACGGACACGGCCCCCCCCGCCCCTCACGAACGCGGCCGCGTCAGACCCGGGCCGCCACCCCCTCCCCTTCCTCCCCGTCCTCCTCGGCACCGCCCAGCGCCGCGAAGCTCACCAGCGCCGCCACGGCCCCACCCGCAGCGCCGCTCCACGCCAGCCTTGGCCCGCCACCGCGCCACGCAGCCCACTGCGCAGGCGCGCCCCCCCCCCCCCGCATTTGCGCAATCGCACTGCGCGCCGCCGCCGCCGCCGCCGCCGCCTTGTCCGCGCAGGTGCGTCGTCTTCTCCCTCCGCGGCCACTGCGCCGACTCGCCGCCGCGGCGCAGGCGCCCGGGAGCGTCGGGGGGGATTTGCTGCAGCGCGGAAGCTCTCGTGACGCAGGACGCGCGTTGGCGGGATTGCCCTGCCCTTGGTCCTTGCCCGCTGGCCGGTTCCCCACCACTCCGTAGACACAGTGCTCCTTCCTGCCTGTCTTTTCTTTCCTTGGCTTTATTCGCCGGTTTTGCAAGCACTTCGTCACGTTTCGGTTAACTGGGAAGTATAGATTGCACCTTAACCAGGCTTGAAATCCTGCGCTGTAGGAATCAAGGAGGTGTTATTCTGGAGGTTAACATGGCAAGTGAGGGGGTTGGGTACCGAACCCCTTCCACATAGCTAGATCTTCGAGCCACAGTGGTGTGATTGTGTCGGTAACCGCAAGGTCAACGGCTTACACCTACCAGGTCCTCGGCAAGAAGAACGATGAGGTTGTCTGCCCAAGTAAAGATTTACAGTCTCAGAAACTTAGGAGGTTTCCCTGTGTCCTGTAGACTCACTATGAGTCAGAATCTACTCAAGGGCCGCCAGTGAGAAGTCAGTCCCCCTGTGTCCCCGGAGGAAGTAAATGTCAAAGAGCCCTGGAAGCATCAGCAATAGAAATATGTTAAATGAGATGGGGTTTCCACATATTTGACTTCTGTGTCACACTGTGCATACTATTTTCCCACAATGGTATTTCGTTCTTACCCCTGTTAATTTGCTTCGCCACTACGTTGCAGTGATTTATAAATTGATCTCCCACGCTCAGTGGTAAGTTCTCAGAACATGAAAACATCTATCTTTGTGTCAAACACATAAAAGAGGGAGAAGGAGAAATCTAGAGGCTCAGGAATATGGGTCGTGCAGTTGTTTCCACCATGTAAAACCGCCTCTTAAAAGGCAGCAAGAAGAAGAAAGCAAAGGGGTTCTGGCCTGTTCTAGGAAATGGCCAGGCCCAAGGCCTTTACTCGTTTCCCAGGTGTTTCCCAGATTCAGACAGAAGCTGCCCTAGGTTCTAAGTAGTGCTTCTCCCACTCACAGATGACGAATAGAAGCTAACATGGGTTGAGATTCCTCTGTATGCCCGAGACTAGTCTAAGTGTAACACGCTTGTTATCCCAATACCTTACAACAACATGAGGCAAGTCCTATTACCAACTTCACTTTGTCCATGGGATGATTTGGACACAGACTATGGAGGCCCTAACTCCTTGTTGCTGCTGGGTGCCCGGGGCACGCACAATGAATGCGTGTCCCACAGGACCTCACACTGTCTGGTCCTGCACCATCCTCACAACTGTGGCGCTTGCCACCATTGCTGCAGCCCCCATGTCAGTCCATCTCTTACTCTCTTTCACTGACACGCCACCAAGTATGTTGTTCTGCAGGGGTGGGTCCCTCCTGATAACATCACATGAGACCTAGGCTCACCAACTTAAGGAGTATTCTGGCTGTACTTTCCAAAGATAGATTTGTTTGTTCTTCCGGCAGTTCAAAATTCTTTGCCCCACGTCATACACATCAGGAGGGAGTAGCACTGGGATTCAAATCCAGGCACCTAGAGCCAGAGCCTGCACTGCCCATTGTGGGCATGTCAACAGAAAAGTGGGTGAAGGGAGACATCGATCAGTGTAAGACATGAAAAAAATATTATAAATGATCAAGGGTTCATGAGGGAGGAAGCGGGAGGAGGGAAATGAGCTAATACTAAGGGCTCAAGTAGAAAGAAAATGTCTTGAAAATGATGATGGTAACATATGTACAAATGTGCTTGACACAACGGATGGATGGATGGATTGTGTTAAGAGCTGGACAAGTCCCCATCATCTTTTTTTTAAATTGCCATGTATGTATGTGAACTGAGCTGTTTAAGTGTGCTTATTCTATGTCATAAATTCAGAAAATGGAAACCATGTGTTGTAGAAAAAGGTATTGTCTAACCAAGTACTTTGTAATGGTCCAGATGACTTCCAGAGCTAGCAGTTCCTAGCGCTGCCCCCACCCCCCAGCACACAGCCTTTTGTCCCTTCCTTTCAGGACGGAGCTTGTGTAGGGACAGTCATCAGGAGGAGAGTAGTAGGAAGCGAGAGTGGTGGTCCTGTCTGGAGTGGTTCTCACAGACTCATCACTGTTTCAGCATGCAGTGGATAGAAATGAGGAAATGGCTCCATCCCTTCATCTTAATTTGTACATGGATTTAGTCTCTGCTTTATTCTAGAAGAAGGGACTTAATTAGCGTATGTAAACGTATCCGATAGGATACCCTAAAAATATGTACAGAGTAGAAGGGCGCTGGGGGTGGAGTGGTTAAGTAAGAGCTCCACTGCTAATGTTAGGGTGGTTCAAGGTTGGTGGGTCAAACCCACCACTGACTCACTGGCCGAAAGGTGTGGCCGTCGGGTCCCATAAAGATAGACAGCCTTGGAAATCCTACAGGGCAGATCTATTCTGTCCTCATAGGTTGCTCTGAGTCAGAACCAACTGGAGAGCAGCAGGTTTGCTTTAGGTACAGCAAGAAATTGGGCAGAAGGAAGCCAGGCGTGGCGGTTTTCTATGCAAACTTTGTGGTGTAGGTCTTACTGGTTTGCTAGAGAGAGGCCACAGACATGACTCAGAAACTCTCTAGCAACCAAAGAAAAGATCAGTTGGGAGGAGGTGTTTGGGCTGAGCTGGAAGTAAGAGTTGAATACACTTGAGAAGTTGGGTGTCACTTCCCTGAATCTCTTCCCCGCCCAGGCCGCGTGGAGTAACAGAAGGCTTGTGAACACTCGCGCAGGTCCCTGCTTATTCTCCAGTTTTCCCAGGGCCTCTTCACTCCATGGAAACAGCGACAATAACACGCAAAACCCAAATTCGTGGAACACGGTCTATGGTGGTGTTTCAAATCTCTGCAGACAAGTATAAAGGAAACTGGATCGCTCTGAGAGATTCTCTCCAACTGAAGCAGAAAAGGAGAAGCCGGCTCTGCCCAGAATTTGGGGGGTTAGAAGGGACCAGGGAGTGGTTTGGAGCACTGTCTGCAGATAATCCACCCCCTGTAGAGTGTCCACTGCCTTGGAACCCTGGGGAAAAAGGGACCCCTCCAAACATGAAAGGGCTCTAGCACTAGAGGCCCAAACAACTTTCTAGGGGATCGCGCTCCGAAAACAAGAGAAGCATTCAGGATTCTTCAGATTTTAAAGCAAAACCGTCCTGCGTTCTAGATGGTACTTATATCCCAGCAGCTTGAAACAGACCATATGAATATTAACATCAGATAAGATAACAGATGCTACAATTAACTTCTATTTGCTACTATTCTCTCTTTGTCCCCCAGTGTGAAAATGTTTATTGAGGGGAATTTGGGGAACCAACCCACCAACAAACACCTATCATCTCACTGGATGGCTGTTCCCAGTCTTTATTTTTGGCTATACATGGCAAGGCGGTGTATGATGCAGGGTCAAAAGGCTCATGGAAAAATCCCATGATCTTTTCACTCCATTTTTCACACCCTTTGCAAACCCCCTGGGAGGATGCATATAAACCTATCTTCCTAATTCTCCATTCAGTGACATCCTAGTGGTGACTTGAAATTTGCCAAGATGAGCGTATTTACACCAGTGAAATCCTACCAACCGTAGTAGCCTTTTCAACACCCACCAGCACATCCCTGAGCATAAGAAGACCTCTGGGCCTCGGATATCAATATCCTGGGGCAGCCACAGAGATGTTTGTGGAAGGAACCCCCTGATCTTTACTTGGATCTCCTGATAGTTCAGAGGCCTCGAGCATCGTGAATTGGAAGTCTTATTGGAAATGTGATCCTATTTCTACTCACTAGCAGGGTATGGAGGCAGCCATTAGCTAAAGGCAGGCCAGTGCGTAAAGGAACCCAGGCACCACCTTACCGAGACCAGAAGGCCCCAAAATAAAGTACTACAGAAGCCAATGAAGAGCAGCCTCATAGCCCCCAGTAGTTAAGACAGCAAATACTTCTTTCAGGGAGATGTCTTATAATCTCCCAATATGGACCGACATGGTGTGGCAATTAGTGAGGTGAGGTGGCAGAATGCACAGGTTGTGATATACAACTTCTTGGTGCCCTGCCTTATCCCAAGATATTTGCATGAATGAACGAATGAATGGGCATTCATTAGACTGTGCTCCCATCAGTAGGAGCCCTCTCAACCATGTCTTCAACAAGTCGTCAGTGGCAATAGGATCTAGGGCTTACTAGAGGCACCTGGAGGGCAGCCATTCTGTGTATCGAGTGGCACTGGCTTTGTGTAGGCAGCTCAGCTAAAGAAGGTGGAGAACCCGGACACTGACACGCGTCGCCGTTGGAAGCTGCCTGCTGTCTACAGAGCTTGTGTATTTGGACAAGGCCAGGATTTTCCCTTCATCAAAGTCCCACTTTCTCAGCTCTGCCCTGAGGAAAGCCTCCAGTCATAATGGCTTGGGGGGGGGGGATCATAAAGGAGGCACAAGGAGGCTTCAAAAAGTTCACGGCAATTTGGAATAAAGAGATAATGGAATTTTCCCATGAACTTTTTAAAGCGCCTCCCCACACACACACAAATAAAGGCCTTTGGTAAATAATCATCTTCTTCCCACTTCTAACACATACATACAAACTCTAAGTGCTAGTAATTCTCTGGTATATCCTTACAATATACTACTTCCTGATTGAAAATAAATGTCTAGGTAATGAAGGAACTAACATCAATAGAGAAGGTGCTTAAGGCTTGATGGACAGCTACCACAAAGAATGACTATGAAATGTTAAAGGGTTAACATGTGATCCTTTTTTCCTCTTATTAGATGACAGGGCAGTCTTCTATTTAGGTCAGCTCTAATTTGTTGCAATAAAACCATAGCTAGCTACAGATGCAACACTGTTTCTCTTTCCACGTTCTTCCATCCTGCTTATTCAAGGTTACCAGGAAATAACTCAAGGAGTTTGTTTGGTGAAGAAAAGTAGCCACATTGTGAAGGCTTGTGCAAATGAAACAATGTAAGTGTTTTGTTTCTAGTGACGGCACATGATGTCCAAAGGAGGTATTAGTCACCTTCTCAGGAGAAGATTTACTCCTGCATAGGTTCATAATGCTTCGCTGCAACTGGTTTTGGTAATACAACAAAGCATAGTCCGCGTTCTAATGTACTTTAAGAAGGATTCGTTATCCCCCACAAACCACATTAAATTGATGAATAGCATGCGTATCCTCAAACCAAAACCCAGTGTGCCTACAAAGTGTGAAAAACATTCACTGGGGTTAGACCTAGGTCCTTTAGATGAAGGAAAACACTGATCAAATAAAGCATTTCTGCATTATTATTTAAATCTTACTTAGAATATCCAGTCTTTTCTAAGCAGATTCTTAATTGAAATGCCCTGGAGGTCCTTGTTACTTCAGGAAAGTTCACCTGAACAAACCTTTACAACAAAGTGAATAATGAACCAATTGAGACTTTAGGAAGCATTTGTTGTATTTGAATCTGGACTGAAGAAACAAGATCTTCTCAACTTGTAAGGATTTCGTGAGTATCTGCGGAAATAACCACGGAATGATAGGAAAAGGAGGACTAGCGGTGTCTTAGAAGTGGGAGACCAGAGTAGCTGAACATCCCTGGGAGCCCCTCTGTCTTGCTAACCCGTGGTTCCATTACTTATAAACTAAACATCTTAATAAATGATCCCCACATTTCCTTCTCACTCTAAGGACACTTCGCTTTTAAAGCACACACATGAAGCTAAAGCTGTAACATAATATTGTACAAGCTGTCCTCAATTTAGGGACTGGATTCGTTCCAAAAGGTCAATTGTTTGGAACACAGAATATATTTTCCCACAGAGACCGTGGTACAAATAGTGGTTAAATTCCCAGCTCAGTCTCAGTCTGCAAAATCAATTTAATCCTTAGCGTAACTATAGAACAGTATCCATGGTGATACGGACTCGAACCACCAATTATAACAAGAGGTATGGGGGAAATCCATGGAAGATTTTCAGTTAGCATGGGAGGAAATAGCCGTGAGTGTTTCCCAGCACCCTGAACAAGAAACATGAGGCAATCTTAGCTCCAATTATCAGCCAACCTGGCCCCTCTGTGGGAGACCAAGGCTTGAGTGGCAGCTTAGGGAAGGAGCAAGGTTCTGATCCTTAGGTAGTCGGGAGTGGGGGGGGGGTGCATTTCTATGATTAGGATGAGAGGAGATGACGGGCTGTGGTGGGAAGGGGGCATCAGCTAAAAGCAGTTGAGTGGTGTCTGGGGTATTGCTTGACAGGATGGAGTTGAACCATTCAGGTCAGGAGAAGGAAAGGGAGGGAGCCCATTGCACTAGGGACATTCCCCCCCCCCCCTTAAACTACAATGACTTTCGTCACACTCTGCAAATAAGTAAGGCAAGATCTAGCAAGGTTAAACGACATCGGTGTGATAGCAAAACTAGGACTTGCGTCAGATTTTGACTTGCATTGTGCCCAGGAATCCCTGGAGCTGGGCTCCCAGGCCCTTCTGCATTCCTGAACTCCATTCTCTGCTCACCCGGGCAGCCTGGTCAACCGTTGGCACAGCTCTTTGCAGTTTTGCCCCAAATGTGTGCTGCAGAATGTCACCAAGTCAAAGAACCACTTCCCGGTTGCTAAAGAAGTGACTCTGGCCCCTTGTAGTCCAGGCTGCATTTGAACAGGTCATCCAGAGGATGTGTTCGAGCAATCCCAAACTCAAGTATCATGTGGGTTACCTCTCGGATGCTTTTAAGAAATAACCCCAAGAAGGAACAACCCCAATAGAGGGAAAGAGCCAACGTCCTGATCTCAGAGGCTGGTCCTCGCTGCTTTGACAGAAAGAAGGCTTCTGCCGAGAGGTTTCTAAGTATGCTGTGTGCTGAGCAATCGACAGGCACGATCACATTTAATCCACTCAAACCTCGGAAGCATGTTCTTATTTGATAGATGTGGAAATGTTTGGTCCATCTGATTCAGATGCCCTGGCTGGAACCCTTCAGGGAGTGGGACTGAGAGGGCAGGGCTAGTTAGGTGGACCAACTGTGGTTCCCTGCTGTGAGAGAGAGCCGGGGCTGGGTGTGATGTTTTGTCAGCTCCCGTGATCGGCTTGCAGCAGGAGGGATGGGAGTACTTCTGGGTATATAGGGCAGAGTCTTCAAGATGAAGGGGAAGGAGGGAGCCTTTTTACCTGTATGACCGCCTAGATGACTGGTGATCAGGGCTATGGCTCAGAACTGTTTAGAGTTCTGAAGATGGGGAGGGCAATATACCAATATAATGTAGGCATGGCATGTGAATTGAGTTGTGAATTACAGAATTTAGATCAGTGACTTTCAAATGAGGTGTGTGTGTTATCAGAATCACCTAGGATACTCCCTCCCCACTCCCCCGCCCCAAAACCAATGTCTTTTTTTCCCTTTGTCCTCCCGAAGAGATCATATTTAAAGCTCTGGGGTGGTAGTGGAGGAGTGCATAATTTGAGATTATGCTCTGGGGAATTCCGAAAGTGACCCCATGCATCCCATCCACTCTTCTCACTGACAGAAATCTCAGGAGATAAACCACACATGTCAAGGTGCTGGTCTGCTTCCCGAAGACTCGGAGCAGGACGCTGCATGGGAAAGGCTGCTGGTGGTGTGGTCTGCCATGGAGTAAACAAGCAGGGAAAGAGTAAAAGGTGACAAATGTGAACAGCAGGAAAGGCAGTTAACTGCCATCGAGTTGGCTCTGACTCCAGGGTAACTGAGCACTGCCCCAGGCTGTCCCCGTGGTCTATTACAGATCCAACCACTGTGGTGCAGTAGGGTTTCCTTGGCTGGTTTCTAGAAGCTGAGCACCATGAAACACTAAAACACTCACACGCACTCCATGGAGTCCATGCTGCTGACCCCTAGCGATCCCACCCCCACCCCCAATGGGTTTCTGAGACCCTAACTGTTTACAGGAGACAAAAGCTCAGTTCTCTCACCTGCAGAGCTGCTGGAGGTTTCGAACTGCTGACCATGCTGATTTCAGTCTAATATGTATAACCACTCACCCACCAGGCTCCTAGCACCACGAGATCGGGTGGGATAATTTTCACAGAAGGGCAGTCCAGGAGGAACTGGGATGCCAAGTAGAAGAGTTTAAACAGGCTGTTTCTCGAAATGGGAATCTATTCATGTATTCATCTAGTGAAATATTCATTGGGCAGCTCCGTTACACCAGGCATACACTCTGTGTGTGAGGAAGAGCGGAGAACACGATTACGTCCTTTCCCTCACCAAGCTTCTATTTGAGTAAGGTGGTATAGCATGACCAACGCATCCCAGTTTTCTGGCAACTTCCCCAGTGTTATCGCTTAGAGTCTCCCAGCTTTGGAATTCTCAGAGTCGCACGAAAATCAGGACGGTTGTTTCCACAGAGGTGGAGTGAGCCCAGTGACGGGTGTCATGGGAAAAAAATTAAATCCTGGTAAGAGTTTGGGGGTAAAAACAATGTTATTTTAGACAGCATGGCCAGAGAAAATCTCCTAAGACAAATGAACACCAATCAAAAAAGGAAAAAAACACCTGACCAAAAGTAGGTTGGGGAAGGGAGGTGATTTGATTATTTGAAGAACAATGCGTTGGTCAGGCAGGTTGGGGTGGGAGAGGTCAGAAGTAAAGATGGGCCAGGTCAGGAGGCCACTGGGTTATACTGAGTGAGGGCTGAGGACAGGGCATGACCTAATCACTCAGAGGCAGAGAAAACAGGAATGGTAGAAAGGAGACCACGCCGGACGTGACTGCGTTCAGAGGTGTTGAAGAGGCCAATCTCAGAAGGGTGACTCCAAGAAACAGCAGGCTACAAAGCCACTGAAGTCCAGTGGCCTGATAGCAGACCCGTCTGGGCACGATTGGGCTGGCAGAGATGCCACTCCCTGAAGGCATTGCTCATGGAGAGAAGCATCTGGAGTTGTGCACACAAACAAGTTTTTGGTGAAATGTGGGCCTTTTCCCCAGTCCTATCCGGTCTAGAGAATGCACATTAATGTGTTCTCATTTTCAGGAAAAAGGGCTTTCTGATTCCGTAGGGAGCCACAGTCTCAGAAACGGACAGGGCAGCTCTCCTCTGTTCTCTAGGGTAGCTAGGAGTTGTCAGGGAGTGAGTCTCATTGTTTTCAAACTGTGGAAAGATATACAAATATTATACCTTGTTTTCATTTACCATAAAGACAACTTCATTTTAAAAAAATGAAGTTTAGGGCAACCCAGCATTCCATAGCACCCTGATTTATGACTCCAGTTTGTAACTATTCCTGCGTTCATTCCTATTTCAACACCTCCCCAAACACTGAAGCTACCATCTCCGGGCCCCTCTTTGTGGGCATATCCTATTAGAAAGCACTTTTCACCAGTCCAGAACAAGTCCTACACCGAGCAAGAACTCCACCTCCCCACTTTGAGCCAGGCGCTCCCTTGATTCAATGCCAGGATGCAGAGCCCACAGGAGTGCAATCAATGGGACTGAATGTATCTCTGTTCCCCAGAATCTTCTGGCTGCCTGGGTTACCCACTTGACCGTGCTGGGACGACTGCCAAAAAGCCCTTCCTGGCTAGGAGAAGAGAGGAACCAATGGTACTGAAGGAAAAAGTTCAAGCTGCACTGAAAGCATCAGCTAAAAGTCCGCTCCAGGAATTGATGGAATGTTTCAACAAGCCGACGAAGCACCAGAAAACATCACTCCAAGAAATATGGGAGGCAGCTGCTTGGCCAACTGACTTGAAGAGATCCATATTGGTACCCATTCCACAGAAAGGTGACCCAACAGAATGTGAAAAGTGTAGAACAGCATCACATCCACAGAACTGACTGGGGAGGACTGATGCCGGGCTGGACTCCCTACGCTTCTGTCTCAGTTTTTTTCCCTTTTGTCTTCCTTATTTAACGACCGGCATTCACATAGATATGAGCCATGGAACATACCATGGCTGGGGTCAGGTGCACCTCAGTCCTCAAAGTCACATCTTGCTTTCCACCACTTTCAAGAAGTTATTCAATCAATGCAATGAGTCACTTGTTCTCTTGACTGCTACTTCCATGAGCATTGATTGTGGATTCAAGCCAGATGAAATTCTTGACCAACTTCTATCTTTTCTCCATTTATCATCATTATTACCTGTTGGTCCTGTTATGAGAATTTTTGTGTTCTTGACATTGAGTTGTAATCTATACCGAAGGCTGAAATCCTCAATCTTCATCAACTAGTGCTTCAAGTCTTCCTCACTTCCAGCAAGCATGATTGTGTCATCTGCGTCCCACTGGTGCAAGTCATGATGTCAGTCCATCTCGTGGAGGGCCTTTTTTCTTCATCGTTCACCCTCTACTTTACCAAGCCTGATGGCATTCCCCAGAGACTGGTCCTTCCTGATAACATCAGCAAAGTATGTGAGAGGAAGTCCCACCATCCTCCTTGATTCTAAGGAACCTCCTAATTCAAATTCACGCGTTATCTGGCCCTCCTTGTTCGATGTCCAGTCTTCACATGCATGTGAGACAATTGGATCGGGTGCATCGTAGTCCTCAAAGTGATAGTTTTGCTCGTCCACAAACATGGAAACGCAAAGAATGTAAACTAGTCAATACAATCTTGAAGAGAAAGGAGAAACATGGTTACTTTTACTATCAGTGCTGATGAAGAACATTGATAGTACCACAGAGTGCCCAAACAGCCAGCAAATCTGCCTTGGAAGAAGATCAGCCCAAATGTTTCTTAGAAGCAAGGATGGTGAGACTTCATCTCAGGTACGTGAGGCCTGTTGTCAGGAGAGACCGGTCCCTGGAGAAGGCCAGCATGCTTGGTCAAGTGGAGGCGCAGTGAGAAAGAGGAAGGCCCAGCACAAGGGGGACTGATACAGTGGCTGCAGCAATGGGCTGAAATAGGGGTCAGCAAACTGCAGGTCGAGAGTCATATCCACCTCTTTCCATACATAAAAGCCGTGGCTCTGAAGTAAAATTGAAAATAAAATGATCATCGTTTCATTTAAAAGATCTTATTCAGAGAACGGTGTGGTTTCATTTGTATGTAAATTTATACTGATAACCCTCGAATAACTTTTAAGTGATTGTGAGGAATAGGATTGGCTCTTCCATCTCAAAATGTTGCTGATCCCCGGGCTGGATGTAAAAACCATCCCGAGGATGGCACGGGAATGGGGGGATGTTTCATTCTTGTCCACAGGGTTGCTATGATTCAGGATTGACTACACAGCACCTAACAACAACCACCACAACATTGCGATCAGATTTAAAAGCCTACTACAGACTTTACAATAGTCAAGGTGATATGGTATTGTTGAAGGAAGAGAAAAATCAACTGAAGAGAACAGAGTCCAAAAAAGGCTCACACTCTATGTGGAAGAAAAAGATGGCCTTTACACTCAATAATCTTGGAGCAATTGATATATGTATGAGGAGGTTATGATGTTTACTTCATACCGTGCACAGGTGATTGATTTGAGATGGATCATGGACTTAATTAGTGGAGTCATGAAGCAAGTGAAGCACACATGGGAGAATGTCATCATGACATTAAGATTGCTTAAATAAGACACAGACAACACTAGTCAAGATTGATGAATTGGACTTGATTAAAATCAAGAACTTTTGTGAAAAGGCAAATCAGAACGAATGAAGTTATTTGCAACAGAGAATTTCAACCCTTCAGTCAACATGAAAAAGACAGCCTAGTTTAAAGACGTCCACATGGCCAATAAGCATCTGAAAAAGTGTTCAGCATCATTAATCACCAGGGAAATGCAAATGGACCCCCAATAAGACACCACCTCACACTCTGCAGACTATGCAAGATTAAAAAGACAGAAGCAAGGAAGGTGTTTCACATAGCGCATTGGCACCCACACAGTGCTGTGAAATGGGTCTACCCTGTTGGAAGACTGGCTGAATCTAATTCTCCCTGTGGCTCCTTTACCGTGAGCTAACGGAGATGACCCCTACGGTATGTGGACAACCATTGGCTGCAATTTCATAGTATCAAGTGAGAGGAAGAAGACATAAGTATATACTGTATAGTTCCATTTGTATTTATATCAGTTACATTCCATTGATATGAAATACCGTTATATTCCATTTATATGAAATACAAAAATAGGTAAAGTTAACAAAAGAGTCATGAAAGTCAGATTCGCGTTTACCTTGAGAGCATAAAGATGTCGATGTGGAGGGGACCCAGGAGACCCCTGTGGACTGTGGAAGAGTTCTTTGAGCCGCTCCAGGCAGTAGTTGTGTGAGAAAGGCCAGTCCCTGGAGAAGGACGTTATGCCTATTAAAGTGGAGGGACAGCGACAAGGACGAAGGCCCTCAGTGAGATGGTTTGACACAGCGGCTGCAAAGACGGGCTCAGGCACAGGGTCAGCGGCGAGGGTGGCTCAGGACCGTGCAGGGGGTCGTTCTGTTGTGCGCAGGTGCCTATGGATTAGAACGGACTCGATGGTTCTTAACAACAACAGGTGGTAGTTCAACAAGTACACGCGGGCCTTCAGAGCACGTACAGAAAGATGGAATGTAGAGATCATGGCATTTTTGCTTCGAAGTCCCCTCATAGGCTTTACAGAAGGGCATCGAAACGCGAACTCAGCACTAACATGCTTTACTTGTAAACCTTGATAGAGTATTACAGGGAAATTTTCATTTCCTTTTTTTTTTTTTTGGTGTGTGCATGGTGAGTCTTGATCTACAACAAAGCTTCCCTAACACAACTTCCACATTTACAAGTCAGTGACCGTGGTAACAGTTCGCGCGCTGTCGCGATCTCTGTCCTTTTTCAAGATGTCTCAGGCTCACCAGCACACACCAAGGGGCTCCCTAACCAAACACCATTCATTTTCTCCTTTCCACCCCGGGTAGCTGTCAGCAGTGCGTGGTGTCTCCATGGTTGCTTATTTCGTGTTAGTGAGATCACACCGGGCCGGCCCTTTTGCACAGACTCACTTCACTCAGTGCAGTATTTACAAGGTCCCCACGCGCTGTGTCCCGCAGCAGGACTTCACCTCTCTTGAGGGGAGTCCGGTGGGTGTAGCACTGCATTCTCTTTCTCCATTTAGCTGTTGATGAACGTTTCTGTTGTTTTCAGCTCCTCGCTGTAGGACAAGTGCTGTGTACAGGGACCTGCTTCTGTTGGTGTCCCAGCTGTCACTTCTCCTTGGTAGGTACCTAGGATGGGGTTGCTCATCAGATACTAATCAAGTGCTTCACTGTTGGAGGAACCACCAAACTGTTTCCGCCTTGACTATGCTTTTCTCTCCTGCCAGCGGTCGATGAGCGTTCCAGTTTCTCTACGACCTCATCAGCACTTGGTGTTTTTCATGTTTTTTGTCGTGGTCAGGGAAGTGAGGTAGAATGTCACTGTGGCTTTGATTTGTAGCTGCCTAATGGTGGCCCAAGGAGTCCTGAGGGTGTCGTGGGTTACCTGCTGGGCTGCTGACTGCAAGGTTGGTAGTTCAAACCCACCCACTGCTCCATGAGAGAAAGCGGAACCTTTTCCCTCCCATACCGATTGACAGCCTCGGAAACGGACAGGTTCCTCTGTCCTGCAGGCTTGCTTTGCATTGGAATCAGCTGGATGTCAGGGAGTTTGATTTCTTAATGGCGGCACTGTGGCTTAGACACTGGACTGTTAACTGCAAGGTGGGGAGTGGAAACATACCAGCTGCTCAGAGCGGGAAAGGAAGACTGTCTATCTGCTCCTGTACAGAGAGATGTACAGTTTTGGAAGCCCTGTGAACTGGAATTGACTCAATGAGAGTGGGTTTTGTGAAGATTCACAACCTTGGAAATAGTGCAGAGGGGTTCTCTGAGTGGGAATCAACTGGATGGTGGGTTGGGTTGGGGTTGTTCGGGAAGGGCTCGTGAGATGGAGCTTTTTTATCATGTGCTTATTTGCAATTTCAATATCCTCTTTGGTAAGCTGTCTGTTGAAGTCTTGTGTCCTCTTTTTGATTGGGCTGTTTGTCTAGTTGTTGTCAAGTTGCAGAGGTTTGAGATGTGTGTTAGGTATTGATTAGACCCTTAGCTGATATCCTGAAAACTCTCTGGCCGTCTGGCAGTGGCCTTTCGCTTGGACACGCACCAGAATTTCATTGTGGTGACGTCTCTACGGGGGATTCGCCTCTCTTCTTTCGGTGATGTTTTCTAAATGTCCCCACCTTTCCCTTGGCCAGCTTTTCCTAAAAAGTCGAAAATACAGACCTGACAAGTTATAACAGAAGGGAAAACCGAGGTTATGGTTTCTAAAAAGGCTAGAGCTGAACCTCAGCTCCCGACTCGGATTGATTGCCCAGAGCCCTGGGCCTAGCTAAAAATAGCTGAAAGTCTTGCCAGCTGGTGACCCGGGCCTGGGCTATGTTTAGCAGAGCCCAGCAGGCAGGGAAAGAGGGTGGAGCCAAGCTGGTAGTCACATCTCACACCGGCAGGCAGCTGGGCCACTCTTACCATGGGTAATCCCTGCTGCTTCCCCACTGCAGATGGAGGCAGAGGGCAGGCTCACTGCCTGGGAAGTAGAAAATGACAGGGAGGGACAGAAGTCCATCTTGATTAGAGGGGGGAGGGGGGTACTGTACTGAGAAGGGACTCCGGGGATGTGCATTTCTGGACAGTAGACTTTCCTTTTCACCAGATTAGACTCTTCATTTCTGTTTTCATTGAAAACACCACGGGCTTCTTTTCCAACGACTTGGCTTTAAGTGTGGCACTGACGTTTGGCAAAACCAGGAGCTGCTTTCTACAACAGAGTGCGAGGCCTGAACGCTCCCTGGGTGGCTGGGCTGCTGAATCAGCCTGTCCTGGGGAATTCAAGTCGCTTCATGTAACCTCTTCATCCTGAAGTGCGCTGATCTCAGAGGACGCAGGATGGGCCAGGCCAATTATCCACATCACAGGGATGTTTGGAGGCTTAATGAATGTTCATCACCCCCTTTGAAGTGCTCAGATGAAGGGAGGATTGATATGGAACGGGACTGTTCTCAGATCTACTTAGGAAGTTACACAGTGCGGTCCTCCTGTCCCAGTTTACCAGCGTGGTGAGATTCCTCTCCGTTTCATTAGAATTGCTGTCACTGGGCTAATATAAGCCGAGAAGATTGTCTGGTTACCGCTTTTCCATGTTTTAAAAGAAAGTGTAAGTGTGTGGTCAGTCACAGTACTTTTTTGTGAAGTGACAAGATGGTGTGTTGCGATGGCCAGTGGGCGGAGAATGTGTAGCTCCAAAGTCGAGGCAGGCCAACTTTCAAAATGGAGAAAGAGTTGACACAACTCTGAGATCAAAGACAAGCTTCACGGCAAACTGTATGGATGCCATTAGCTGCTGACCAGTAACTTTCCTGAAACGAATCCATCCTGTCCCAGAAACACTGGAATATCCTCAAGTAAAAATATAAATAATCTTGAGGCCAGGGAGTGGTCTCCCTCACTGTAGTTACCAGCAAACTTGGCCTTCCTTTTCTTTGTTTTACAATCTGTGAGCCAACAGGAAAGTGACCGGCAGAGTCACGGGACTGATGACGACAATTGGAACCATATTGATAATAGCAAACAGGGACAGAGTGCTTCTAGGAGCCAGATTTTGCTCTAGAGGCTTTCTGGGTCTCAATGAATCTGGTACCCAAAAAAATCCCCTGTAAGAGTGGAGCTGTTACTAACTCTGTTTTCCAGACAAAGGAACTGAGGCTTGGAGGAGTTAAGTAACACAGTGAAGATTCTGTAGCCCCTGTGGTTTTCAAATCTTTCATGTGCATTTATTATAGTCACTCAAAGAGTTTGTTAAAATACAGGTCCTTGGGCCACAGACTAGAGATTCTGACGCCAAAATCTGAGAGGGGACCTCTGCAGAATGCATCATTCATAAGAACCCAAGCCAGAGCTAATGTCGGAGGTCCTTTGAAAGCAGTGTTGCAGACCAAGAAAACAGGGATGCGGGGCAGAAGGCTTTGACAGTGTTTCTCATATCAGCCTGCCCTGTCCAGCTGACATAGCAGGTCACTTACCCAGCTGGGACTGCATGTCCTTGCAGTGAATAAAGGCTGGATCATTGCTTAATGAAAATAGCCTTTCAAAACCTCCAGCTCGATTTGTTCAGCTTCCATATTTAACATCCAACCTTTTAGCTTTCATTTGGTTTCTTAAATAGATTTTCTGCTGGGTACAGGATGTGCTGGCCCTCAGACATGAGTTTCAGCCTGGCAATTATGACTCCCATAGCTAATGAATCAATGGCCTGGCCTTTTATTCATCAGTCTCTTATAACTCGCATGAATGTGAATTAATTCTCCCAGAGGTAGCTCTTTCTCAAGTGAGCTGAGAGCAAGGCGTTTCTGAACCGGCAAACCTCAGGGACAAGGTGGAGTGGAGAGGGGACTGTCCCTCCTACACACACATCCCCCAGTCTCTGAACTCTGACACTTCCACCCCTCTCCCAGAGTAGGTTTATCAAGTTTGAGAGAATAGTTCATAAAAAGCCATTGGCCCAAGTCCTGCCTTTCCACATTGAGCTTTCGAGCACCTGTGGCCGGTAGGCTCTCGAAGGGCCTGGTGATGAGTTGGTAACGCCCTTGCCCTTTGGTGTTCCCAGGTGCTATTTGTCGGATGTGGTACATGAAAGGTCCTAGGAACTCTGGCGAAGACTCATAACCAAACCATCTGGCAAGTCTCCCTTCTTTTATCATAAGAGTATATTTTTTATCTTAGGTATTTTTTTTGTCTTTAAAAAAATTTTTTTTATTTTAACAATTTATTGGGGCTCATACAATTCTTTTCACAGTTCATACATATACATACATCAATTGTATAAAGCACATCTGTACAGTCTTTGCCCTAATCATTTTTTTTCTCTTTTCTTCTTTTATATCTTAGGTATTTTAAAAGTAGAGCAAAGCAGTTCCAACTTCCAAAGTCTTTCTACATGAGGATAACTTTCAAAGGTCTTTCCCATAGCACACTTTTCCACATTCGATGCTCTTGGTGGAAGATTTACTTCCAGGTTTTTTTTTGAAACTATGGGATGTATTTTTACCTCCTCTGCCAAGTCTGTGGCCGTAGAGTTGCTGCTGACGCACCATCGCCCTGCAGGACAGAGTCGAACTGCATCACAGGGCTTTCAAACTTTGTTTTAAAGCTTTCAAGTAGCTTTAAGGAAACAGACCACTTCAACTTCCTCCCACGAAGGGGCTGCAGGGTTCAAACTGCTCACCTTGTGGTTAGCATTTTACCACTGTGCCACCTGGGCACTTCTTCCTTCTAACAGAGTGCCCCCTGTGTTAGACAGGGTTCTCTGGAGAAACAAATCCAGGATACTTATGTATATATATATATATATATATAGATAGATAGATAGATAGATAGATAGATAGATAGATAGAGAGAGAGAGAGAGAGATGGATATAGATGATGATATAGATATATACAGCATGAAGGAATATAAAAGCTAATTAGTCCACACAGTGGTACAGAGGGCTCAGTTCAACTCACTTCCATGGAAGTCCTTCAACTCCTGAGGGCTGCTCAGTCCAAGGTCAAGGAAGCACACATCTGAGTCTTCCATAGAGCAATGTAGCCAGTCTGGCCAGAGGCAGCAAACAACAGGGGGAGTCACCAACATTCAGCCAGATGACAGGGTCTGACAGTCACAAGCTCAAGCGATGTGCACACCAGCAGCATAGTGAAGCAGGTCTCGAAGGAACCTCAAGCTCTAGCGACACAATCCATGAGTTGGTTATCCCGTGGGTAGTGTAGCTCACGAGTTGAGGCACAGAACTCTCTCAGGCAGCGGCACACTGGTCCAATCACCAGAGAGCAAGAGAGAGGCAGGGCTTGCTGAGCCATTATCTCTTTGCCCTCCAATCAAACTGTGACCTTATGAATCCCACATGTTCTTTTTGGCCAGGTTGGCACAATAAACCTACCTATCACACCCCTAAATTTAAAAAAAGCAAAACCAAAATAGAAGCACTCGCTGCCTGTGCAGTCTGTGGGCACCCAAGTCAGTTTGGCCTTCTTTGCCTCTAGCTCCTCTGCCCCCATCTCCACATGGCCTTCAGAGCAGTGCGAGGTCAAGCAATCGCCTCTTCTTGCACAAAATCTTCCAGTAAACTCTTCTATCACTTAGAACAGCATCCAAATCCCTTACTGGGTCCAATGACACATTGGCTGCAACGATGGGAGCCAACCTAAGAACTGATGTGAGAATGGCACAGGACTGGGCATTCTGTTGTGCGTAATCACGAGTTGGCATGAATTCAGGGGCACATCAGAACAGCACTGGGGCTCCCAGAGCCGGGAGCTGTGAGCTGGGCCCGGCCTGCCTCTCACCTCTCACCTCTCCTTGATGGTCCTCCCTGTGAGACACACCTGCCACCTTAGCTGTCATGCTGTTTCCTATACACACCACTCCTGTTCCTCCACCTGGGGCTTTTGCCTCCAGCCTCCCTCTACCTGGAATACTTTTTACCTTCATGTCCCTGTGATTGGTTTTCTTCTTGCCGTTCAAGTTTAAAATGTCACCCTTCAGAAAGGCCTTTGCTGACACTAGTCTGCAGTAGTTCATTTTAGGTATCAGCTTGACCAAGGTATGGGGCCCCGTGTTTACAAACATTAGATGCTGCTGTAAAAGTGTTTACATGGGATTAACATGGAAACAGTTGACTTTAAGTAAAGCAATTTATCCTCTACTGTATTGACCAGACTCATCTAATTGAAGGTCTGAAGAGCAAAAATGGAGGTTTCCCGAAGGAGGAGGATTTCGCCTGAAGACTGTTAACATAAATCCTCTGCTGGAGTTTGCAACCTGTCACCTGGCCTGGCTTACCAAGTTCAGATGCGAGGCTGCTGGTGTCCTCAACTGCTGCCTGACCAACAGATCTTGAACTTGCAAGCCCCTGGAATTGTGAGAGCCGATTCCTTGAAATCTCTCTTTCTCTCTAATTCTGTTTCTCTGGGAAACAGGACTGGCCAATACATAACCAGTGCCATCCAACACGGTCACCCTATCACTCTATTACGTCACTCAGCTTTATTCTCCGAATAGGCCTCACCAGTCAATGATGTTGTTGACCTATCGTCTGCCAAATAGAATACAAGCCCTACTAGGGTAGGGGTTGTCTCTCTCCTATGTTTTACCGCCTCATTTCCGGTGCAAAACCGTGGCTGACACAGGGAAGATGCTCTGTACATGCTTGTGGGAGGAGAAAGGAAGTCACGAAGTGGGAAGAAGGAGAGGGAAGAGAAAGATGCTTTTGATCTGATAATAAGATTTTTAGAGGCATCTGTGTTTTCCTTTGGTCCACAGTGAAATATTTTTATCTATCTCTTTTGGAAATGAATGAGAGATCTTAAATATGTTTTTGATTTATGCATAAGGGTATTGTTTAATAGTAGTTTTTTTTAAAAGACGAGTTAAACTCAGGCATTTTTACTATATATTCGTCATCGTTAACTTAGTCTCATAAGGTATTACAAGATGAAATCAGGAAAAACAGTTTCACTTTTCCCTCCTGTGTTTGAAATGAACATGTATGTCACTAAAGACTCCAAGTCCATTCCTTAAAGCCTCTAATTATGACCACTAATTACTTTGAGGGGTAAGGGATCTGGAGGGCCTGTGAGCCTTCGCTCATGTGTTTGTTTGTTTTTAATGATTACTGTTATTTACTTTAGCTTTTAAAGAAGCATATTCCATATCGTGCACAGCCCAT
Source organism: Tenrec ecaudatus (assembly GCF_050624435.1). NCBI lineage: Eukaryota > Metazoa > Chordata > Mammalia > Afrosoricida > Tenrecidae > Tenrec > Tenrec ecaudatus. The sequence goes on along the minus strand of NC_134546.1, from coordinate 19,805,537 downwards.
CTCAACAAATGAACTCAGTAACAGCAGCTTGTTAAACCCGCCATAAACGTGGTTCTCTTTCATTTTCACCCCTCCCCTCCTCCCTCCTTTCCTCTCCAACATCCTGTTCCTCTCCTCTCTCTGTCCCTGGCCCCGTCCCTGGCCTCCTCCTGGTCTCCAAAGTCTTCTCTTTTAGTGTTAAAAACCACATTTCCTTTTCTTGTGTGACCTTATAACAATGATGTCCTCATGTAGTTATCTTTATAAGATTGATTACGTGTGTGCAGCATAATGGTCTCCAGTTTTGTCCATGTCTTGTAGTGTTTAAGATGCATAACATGCCATTGTATGAATGTACCAGAGTTTGTTGATCCATTCCTCTATCATAGGAGTTTTTGGTTGTTTCCATGTCTTTGATATTATGGAAATTGCTGCCATAACCATAGGTGTGCATACTTGTATGTCTGCCTAATTCTTGAATTCAAGTTGCTAGTGCTTGCAGTCTAGTGAAACAGTTATACTCAACATGTTCTTTCAAAAGAACTCAGAATACCTTGTTGGTTGTAGATGGGGCAATGATAATTTTTTGGAACACTTAGAAATAAGGTTGCCTTTTGAGAATTAACCCAATAAAACACACACACACACACACACACACACACACACACACACCGAATTGACTGAGGGTACATAGTCTATGAGCTAATGATGTATTACTTTGGGAAGACCCCCGTGACTCAGTCAAGGTGGCTTGGAGGAAATCTCAAGAAGGCAAGCACTGGGCTGTTACTCTTCATTTAGCCAACAGAAAATGAACAAGTGTCTGGACAAAGCTTCAGTGAACAGAGGAGGTAGGAGGTAGGTAGTCAACTGTATTGACTACCTATACAATGGAACACGCAAATCTAAGAAGCCAAAAGTTGGAAGCACCCTCCCAAGCATTGTTCAGGGGGGAAGCACTTTGGCTCCAGAACATGAGCTCTCAGGTCTCGGTGGTAGGTGTATCCCTTTGATCCACCTTCAACCCAACTCTCCTTACTTAGATCTCCTGCTCTTTACACAGCCAGGCCCTCCCTGTGGGTCTCGCCTACTCACAAGAAGCAAACTCTGTGGGTGTGAGGGCCCATCAACTGACTGGTTGCATCTATCATTAAAAAGAAACCACTTTCAATTCTGATGTACACAACAATCTCTGTGAACTTGGACTAGTGTGACTCTCACCCCAGAGACTCGGTTTTCTAGCAGAGTGCTGTATGGTGGTCTCTTCTGCAGGGCAGAGAATGGATCCGCATTTATATCGCCTGTGGCAGGTTGGCTCTGAACAGAGACCTCTAGGGGCAGACCCAAGCTTCCTTCCTTTCTCCCAATATACCAGTCAGAGAATTCCCATGATTTCCCAAGGGAATATTGTATTAGGGGGAAAACCCCAGCTGGATGCTTTCTGAAAAACCCAAAAGGACCCAGCAGAGCAGTTAATGGATACTCTAGTCATAGGAGAGAAAAAATGATAACATAAAGGGTCCCATAGTAAATATAATTAGACTTTGCAGGCCAGATACAGTTTCTATTGCAGATTTGTCTTCATCATCATGGTCTTTCCCCTACAATCCTTCAGCCATGTGAAAAACATCTTAGCCCCTGGTGCAGAGCAGTCCCCTGGCCAGATCTGACAGAAGGGCCATCGTCAATTATTGCTACAGTCCCCACCTGGCCGCTCACTCATTGAGGGACCTCTGCCTAGCCTTGTTAGCTTGTTCTCTCATTTATACATACACAAGTAAAGGAAGAGCGGCAAGACAGCAAATGCATAGCCTGCCTCATAACTCTGCTAGGCATGACTCTAAACTGTCAGCCTATGAAGTTGGTAGTCAACAAAGGAGGAGTACATGGGGGTGAGCAGCTCTCCGAATGTGAGCCCCGGAGGGCCTTGTGCTGGCAGAGGAGGGAGAGGTGGCCAGAGAGACAGGTGGATCCCAGTGGAGAGCACAAGCTGCAGGGACCGGATAAGAACTGAGGTCTCCACAAACACTTGGGAGAACAAGGGGTTACTGAACTGAAGTGGGGAATAGGGAGAAGGTGAGACTGCCTAGAAAGAGCTAAGGAGAAATGCCCCTGGCCAGGAACAGATGAGCTGAAGTAATTGGTGGAATGGACCAAAGCCAAGGGATCCCTGAGATGTCACATCAGCTCTCCTAAGAGACACAGTCATCCCTCTGGGCCCTGGAACAGGTGGCCCTGTCAGCTCTCTATCATTCACCCTGGTAAAATGGAGCTGCCCCAAGAGTTTGGATAATGCACCTAAGTCCCACACCACTGGTCAGGCATCATTTACCAACTTCACTGTGTACTTTCTGGGGCAAATATAGTGGACAGGCTACATAGTTTTCACGATAGATTTTTATTATAGAGTTCATGCTTTGGACTTTCACATACATAGACATTGTATTGATTTAAATTCACATTTTTGTTTTTTCAGACGAACAGATCAGTGTAATTTAAGCAGAAAGCAAACCAGAATCTCAGAGGAGTCGGGAGTGGGTGACAGACGTAAATAGAGCCTTTAGTTCCAGGTTCTTGCCTCTTTCTTTTCTCTACCACAGTGGTTCTCAAATGCCTCAATGTGTTAGGGATGGGGCTGGAGGGGGTCCTATGTGGTAGGAAAAACAAATCAAAACCTGCTTTCTTTCACTCTCCATTGACATTCAGTGATCTATTAGTCACCTCCTTTTGCATTGGTTCTTCTTGAAACCTCTTCAAAACAGCAAAAAACAAAACAACAACTCATCCATGTTACAACACAAGCTGGGGGCTGGCTCTCCTTAGTCCAAAGCGGCCAACAGAGGAGGTTGTAACTAAAAACATGGTTCCTGAATCATCAAGCCCCATGGTCCTGGATGATGCAAACCCAGAGGCCGTGGCCGGCATCAACCACATTCCCTGTCAAGGACACCACCCAATAAGCCACAAGACAGAATCATTTTATCTATCTGAAGTAGAAGAGAGGAGTGTGTCTCAGACCCCTTGTCTTCGTTTCAGAAAGATCAAAGCGAGGTACGTTTTCCAGGATTTGAATGTGTAGCAAGCAAGAGAGAAACGTGGTTATGATGGCCAGACTATCCTCAGCCAAGTGAGGTGGGACTGAATGGTCCTTCACTCCCCAACCGTATGCGCATCAGCCTCGACTCCATTGACAAACATAAATGCATGATTTTACGTCGGTTCCTGTTGTTAGTGGCTGTCTAGTCAATTCCAACTCATGACTAATAGCGTAAGGAAAGCTGTTAAGATGGATCTGGAAGAGGCTTGATTTATTCTGACATTGCTGCAATAGAAGCTAACACACCTTATTTGAAATATCACGAATCTCCTTATCACCAACTGTGAATCGACCCTAAATGAATTCCTCCATGGAACTCAAAGTCTGCACTTAATTGGATTGGGAACCTAGTATGCGCCTTTAACAGAGCATGGATCACACACTAGTCCTATGGTCTGACCCCTCCGGGCTGAGCTCCTTCGACTGTACTATTCCTTTTCTAACTCCCAACATCTCCTATCATGTCTGAGCCTTGGAAGGTGTTCAATAAAGTTCTTCAGACCAATCAAAAGCAACCAAGCACCAAACGGCCATCGAGTTGATGTTGTCAGCTTACAGCGACCCCCTGTGGGTTTTTGAGACTATAATTGTTAGAAAGCCCCTTCTTTCTCCCACGGGGTGGCTGGGGGTTTCAAATGGCTGACATGCGGATCCTACCCAACAGGAACCATTGTCCTGCCAGAAGCAAGAGTTTAAATCCTTACACAACAGGGAAAAAGGTGTTTTTGTTTTTTTTTTTAGAAGAAATCTCCTTTCCTGATCTCCTCGAAGTCCCAGCATAATTAGGTTAATATGTTAGGTTGCACATCCTAAGGTTGTCTGACAAAAGACCTGGTACTCTACCAAAAACCAGCATGGACACTCTGTGGCACACAGTTCTCTCCTACGAGGTTGCCGTGAGTCAGAAGTAACAGCACCTGGATTTTCATATAACTCAGAAAATCAAAGGTGACTTGACTCAGTCTCTCTTTAGGAGACTAGCCCAAGTTACAGGTCAGCATTTGTTAGACCGCCTAGAACTTTCATCATGGCGATGAATAAACATGGCTTATTGGAGTATTAAATGAGTTCATGCAGCATTTCATTCCCTGGTTTAATTATAGCAGACCTTAAATTTAGGCAGACAGCGATTTGATTTCCATTCAGGTTATTTCAGAAATGTTTTACTTTTGAAGTCTGATTCATTAAAGGTAGATAAAAACCAGTGTATCTTGTTAGAAATTACAAGTGCAGATTGCCTCACCCAGGGAAAAGATTCAGTGTAGTTCTACCTACCTCACGGTCGTAATTGCATATCAGATGCAGCAGCTGTTGGGAAACAGTCCTATCTTTTGTTTATCTAAATTACTTTATCCTTTTCTCTGCAAAGACTAAAAATACCACGATCCCTTCATTTCAACGGTTCAAAGAATTGAGCAATGCATATGCATACACCAGCTGCAGGACAAGGGCGGGAAGTAATAAAGAATTAAACATGATCTTCCCTTAAGAAATATTTCCTTTCAATGTGTCATAAATGTCTTGGTGTCGTTCCATTTTCTTCGGAAACCAAGTCGCCCTCTGACATTTCCAGGTGAGACAACCACACACACAATTTTCTTAGAGAGGCTAAGTTGACTTTTATTTTTTTTTGAACCGAATATAATTAACCACACAAACGGCACATTATTCATTGTCCTATGATCTTTCTTATTTAATTTCATATTCTGAAAATGTTTGCCTCTAAATTTAGTGAGGAAAACAAGCGATTGTCCTTGATGCTCTGCCGCAGTACTTTACAGCAGGGCAGGCGCATGTTCTGGACAATACGCTGCCTGCTTTGGCTGGTGTAGTGGATGATGCATTGGGCTGCTAATGACAAGGGCAACAGTTCAAACTCAGCAGCTACTCCTCAGAAGAAAGAGGAGGCTTTCTACTCCCAAAAAGATTGATAGCCTCAAACCCACAAAGGTTGTTCAGCTCTGTCCTGTAGGTTTGAAGTTGGGATTGAACTCAGTGTCAGTGAACTTCACTATCTATCTATCTATCTATCTATCTATCTATCTATCTATCTATCTATCCATCCATCTATTTATTTATGAGAGATTGAGAAATCTCCATCCAAGGTCCTGAAATGTTCTAAGAATCTAATTGTCGCACCTGGTAGGGTAAAGGAGAGAGGTGCGCACATACTGGGGATAAGGGACAAAGGTCACTGGTTACCACCGTCCCCAGGAAAACAGCACCCCTTTCCTAGTCCCTCTCTGCGGTTTCCTCCAGAGATTATGATGTGGCTGAGGTAGATCAGGAGCTGGAAAAGATTTTTTTAACGGCTGTGCAATCCCATCTTGAGAACAAACAAACCAAATAAAGAGACAAAACCAAGCCCCACAGTGTACATCACACTAAAGCAAGCAGCTCTGGATACTGTGGGGTCCCTGGGCAGTGCAAGTGGGCAAGTGCACGGCTACTGACCTAAAGGTTGGGACTTCAAGCCCGTCCAGGGGCACCATGGAAGAAAGACCTGGTCATCTGTTCCCCATGAAACTCCTATGGAGGGCACTTCTCCTTGGCAACAACAGGGCTGTCGTGAGTTGGAAATAACTTGTAGGCAGCTAGGGCTAGGTGGTTGAGGTGTGGTTGGGAAACCAAGGCTAGTTGACATAGAATTTTAGAATAGATTTAGAAATAGAATTTTAGAATTTGTTCCAAGTTGGCTGTACCCAGACCTGACCAATTGGGCTATCTTCTCTGCTGTCATGTGACCAGACCACATGTGCGGTAGTACAGGCTGTGTACTGTGCAAGGTGCCAGCTAAGGGGCCTATAAGGACTGAAAGCCAGCCTACCTTCTTTACCAACCAAGTCCAACTCCCTGGTCCCGGGCTGCTTCTAGAAAGAGAATAGAACTCCTTTTGTGTTTTGGGTGCCCAGTGGAGATGTAGTTTTCTTATGCAAAAGCCTTAGCCCAGAGCTCAGGCCCAAGGCTTGGATGTTGCTAGGTAAGCCTCTGTGCCCAGCCCTGTCCTGTCATGGGCCCACAGGTCCCACAATGGTCCTAGCTTTGCCTCCTCCCATTACTCAGGATCAACATCTGCTTCCCATTTGTCCTAAGAAGGAGACTGTCAGTTCAGAAGCTTGACTTCATACGTGCGTGCGTGCGTGCGTGCGTGCGTGTGTGTGTGTGTGTGTGTAGGGGGGGTGATAGGGTATGTGTGAAAGGCTGTGAACCATCTACTCCATTCCTACTGGAAAACTAGAGCCATGGACCCTTAGGGGTTTGGCCTTTGACGACAACATTGGGATGTGGACTGGGTTTGTCACTGGTGTACTCTGCCTCTTCTCTTCCTCTGCTCAACTCCCCTCCAAATGAAGACTCTTCTAGGACATTTCCACCTCTAAGGTTGGGCTCAGGTCATGTTCTCTTATAGGTGAATTTACACTTGAAGTGCCATATGAAGAGGAAGAAAGAAAAAGTAGCCCTCTTAGCGCAGTGGTTAGGCGTTGGGCTGCTAACTGCAAGGTCAGCAGTTCAAAACCACCTGATGCTCCGAGGTAGAAAACAAAAACACAAGAACAAACTCACTGCCCTTGAGTCAATGCTGACTCATACTGAGTCCCTGTGGGTTTCCCAGACTCTAACTGTAACGGGAGTAGAAAGCCCAATCTTTCTCAGGAGGAGCTGCTTGTAGTTTCAAACTGCTGACCATGCTGATCTACTCCTGTCAGGCTCAGACACTCACAGGGGCCAGTTCTACCTTGGTCTATTAGGTTTGCTGTGAGTCTGCATCAACTTGATGGCAGTGAGTTTGAAGTTTCAGGAATTGGAAAATAAGAAACCTCTCTCCCCTGCTAACTCTGGAGTCTTCAGTTCGGACTTGATAGCCACTCCTTGGGAGACCAGTGAGATGAGCTGCTGTTGTAAAGATGTACAGTCTCGGAAACCTATGGAGCAGTTCCACGATGTCCTATAGGGTCACAGTGTGTGGGGCGGTACTCCATGACAACAGCAAGAGGAGGATGCCTGCCCCAAAGTGTGCTGAAGAGACCAGTTGGTGCTTGGCTCTCAGAAAGAATAGCATCTGGGGAAGTGAGGCGTCGACTAAATCCACACGGGAAGAAGAACACCAGCCTATGTGATCCAAGGACTGTGAATAATAAAATTAAAGTCCAAAGGAGGGAATGCTATCAGAGCTTAAATTGTGAACACCTGGCTTTCCGGAGGCTACGGAGGATTGTGGAAACCCAGATCCCTTTGCAGGGTCTCTATGGTGAACCCCCTCTGACCGTACATGGTGAATAGCTGGACTATAGACAGAGAGCATTGTAAAGTTGATTGTGACTGATGTAGCAAGGTTAGAATGAAATACCCTTTTGACTCATTTTAAAGTTGTTAATATTCTCTGCTTTCTTTTCAACTGAGGTTTTCCTCTGTTTTGTATTGTCATTGTTGATTAAAAAAAATTCCTTCCTGTTTGTGGCTTGTATGGTTCTCTGTTTATGAAATCAAGCATAGGCAAATTTGTAGAGACTGATTAATAAATTACCTATGGCCATGGCGGTGGAGGTTGGCAGGTAGAGGGGCCCTACCAGAGAAAAAAATGCTCTGAAATTGATTGTGGTGATGATAGTACAGCTAACTCTTCTTAATATGATTAAATAATTAAATGATATGATATGTGAAGTATATGCCAATAAAGCTATTTTAAAACTGCCTTCCCAAAGAATTCCTGAATTTTTTTTTTTGAGGGAAGAGCAAAGATGAGGGGCCTTCCCAGAACTTCTCAGCGCATCTCTGACCCTTGGTCTCTATAAGCTGGAATTCTTCCTGAAGCCGACCTGTCATCACACAACACGGGACAGTCTTACCGTAGAACTGCAAATGGGGCTCACACAGCGCATGTCAACACATTTAAAAGTTATAGATCAAGCTCAAAATGGTTAAATGGAATATGTCTGTCATTTTGTCTTGACAAATTGAGGACAGAATTTAAAACATGTTTATTAAACACGTTGTATATGATGAAAGGTAGCAGAATACCAAAGATGACGGAATTTCATTATTATGGCACACATTTGGATGTTCTATTGATTCAGTATTTTAGATGAATACGAAAACACATCGATATGTGTCCACTTAGCCATTTACTCTACAAGATGGATTCTATGTTCTCCACTCAGCCAAAGTCACGGATTTTGATACGACCATAAAGCTTTTCATGTAGTTTGCGTCCCATGGACAATAGTCACCTAGAAAAATTTTTTAAAGGGTCATTGTGTTAGCAATGTTTAAAAACATAAATATGTTTTCATCAAAATGTAAGTTAATGTGGATGTAAAAATTGAATCACTAATTACTTTGTGTATCTTGTAAAAAGTCATTTTTCTATAATGCTTATTTTATCTCTTAGAAGTAAACGGCACAAGGAAGATGTCATGTGTCTACAGCAAAATCTCAAACTAAATAACTTCAAGCGAAGCTGAAATGTTGTTGAAGAAGCCATGCATTTGAGCTGGTTTCACCATCATATAATCAGGTTGAAGCAAATACATAGGCACGGGGGAAGCGGAATGTTTAAATCTAACCTTTGGAAGACTTAATTAAAATCTTATGAAATATTTTTACAAAAAGGAAATCATGGCAGCCTTAGCTTTCAGTGGCCGTGACCTCGCGCTCGGTAAAGTAGAAGTTCCGGAAACAAGATGAAGACCCCAGTGCGATGGGCTGACCCCGCAGACTGGCAAGGATGGGCTCAAAACAGCAACTGCAATGGGGGCACAGGACCAGCCTGGTCCCTTCTCCTGAGCACAGGGTTGCCATGGGTCTGAGGTGGCTCTAGGGTACCTAACAACCACCTTGGTTGCTAATATAAAGGAATGATCCTATTTTATATTTTAATAGTAATATGATTTGTGTGCTATTTCAAATGTCTTCAACTACCATGTGCAGAGGTTATGGATGTCACTTAATTTCCATAGTGCGCCGCCCCCCCACACCCAGGACTCTAGAGTGGAATCTAAAGAGAAGCCAGGGATGCTCAGAAATCCTGGCTTTGTTAGGCAAGAATTTGTTGTATCCAGACTCTTTGATAGGAAAAATGCAACAACTTAATGTCTTTTCTCAGCTAAGAAATGTTATGGCTCAAATCTCTCCAGAGCTATGTTCATTTTGTTTTGTTTGGAAGACTGGGCAAGAGATCGGACGTGTTTCACTGACTCCGGAATGGTGTGACATCAAGAAGGAATATTGAAGACTAAAGGATGCTTTGGACCAGCTGCACCAGCTGTGTGTGCATGTGTGTCCCTGTGTGTGAAGGGGGCTGGCGCTAGGGGTCTCTTTTGTTCAGGTCTCAGGACAGTGCTATCAGGAAGTTTAGGGCGAAAAAAATCATCCCAAGGAAAAGTCTGGTGTCAGAATTCATAAGCAGATAGTTACATGTTAGAGATCACACTTTCACTGTTACTGTTGTTGTTAGGTGCTGCCCAGTCGATTCTGACTCATCACAACCCTATGCACAGCAGGATGAAACAGCGCGTGATCCCATGTTTGAGCCCATTGTTGCAGCCAGTGGGTCAGTCCATCTTGCAGAGGGTCTTCCTCTTTGTCGCTGCCCCCCGACTTTCCCAAGCATGATGTCCTACTCCAGGGACTCGTCTTTCCTGACATGTCTAAACACATGAGATGAAGTCTCACCATCCTTGCCTCTAAGGAGCATTCTGGCTGTGCTTCTTCCAAGACCTATTTGTTGGTTCTTTTGGCGGTCCACGGTACTTTCAACATTCTTCTCCAGCACCACAATTCAAATGAGTCAATTCTTCTTTGGACTTCCTTACACAATGTCCAACTTTCACATGAGTATGAAGCAATAGAAGATAGCATGACTGGGGTCAGGCACGCCTTAGTCCTCACTCTGACATCCTTGGTCTTCAGTACGTGGAGGGGGGCATGTGCAGCAGATGTAACTAGTGCAGTGGGTTGCTTGATCTCTTGACTCCTGCTTCCATGGGCATTCATTGTGGATCCAAGCCAGATGGAGTTCTTGGCCACTTCAATCTTTTCTGTTTATCATGATGCATGATACCTACTGATGCAGTTGTAAGGATTTTTGTTTTCTTTACATTGAGTTGCAGCCTATAGGGAAGACTACAATCTGTAGCCTTCATCACCAAGTGCCTCAATCCCTCCTCACTTTCAGCAAGCAAGGCTGTGTCATCTGCATATAGCCGTTTGTTAATAAGCCTTCCTCCAATCCTGACGCTGCATTCTTCGTCATATAACCCAGTTTCTCTGATGATTTGCTCAACATGTAAATTGCATAACTGACTGAATGGTGAGAGGATAACACTTTAACTAGCAAAATATAAACAATTGTAATACTGAAATTTTATTAGTTTGCCACGAGAATAAGTTTTCTTTTCTTTGCCTTCCACATGTATTCACACCAGGACTCTGACCTGGTCTGAGATCCATCCATCAACCTGGGTTCTGATATTGGTGCCCAAATTCCTTTTGTGTGGAGCATTTTTATCAATGTAAAATCCACGTGACATCCAGCTCCCCCATTTAAAGTGTGTACTTTACTTGGCAATGCCCACCTTCCCGACACCATCGCTAAAGACAAACTGGGTACATAAGCAAATGTGGGGAAGAAAACAGATGAGGTCTTAAAAGCTTAAAGCCAAACAAGTGGCCATCCAGCAGGAAATCAACAAAGCTCACATGGAAGAAGTACACTAGCCTGTGTGATCACGAGGTGTCGGTGGGAACAGGCATTAGAAGTTCAAAAATGAGCAACCTCATTGAGGTGAAGGTGAGGGGTCAAAGTAGAGACCCAGAGCCCATCCACGGATAATTGGACATTCCCACACAGAGGGGCTGTATGGAAGAGAAGATATATCTATGGGGCAGTTTAGCACCAATGAAATACACGTCCTCTAGTTCTTTAACCCCTCCTGAATCCACTATTATGATCTCAGTCCTATCGTGAAAATCCTGCTAGACTGATGTTCATACATTGGTAGAAATGAGAGCTTCCAATATACGGAATTCAGGAAAGAGAACCCCACTCAAAAACAGTAATGGTAGTAACAATTACAAGAGGATAGGGGAAGAGAAGGGGGGTGGAACAGATAGCATTGATGGCAGACTAACCCCCCTTGAGGGGGATGCACACCCCAATAGTAAGTGTAGGAATAGAATGGGCAGTGTAAGAGATGTATAAATAATAATAACAATAGCTAATATATTAAGGGTTCGCAAGAGTGCCAGGGTGGGCAAGGGAGGGAATTATGAGGAGCTAATAACAAAGGGCTCAAGAAGAAAGATAATGTTTTGAAACGGATGATGATATTTGTACATGTCTGCTTGATATAATGGAATTATGGATTGTTACATGTAAGAGCTCCCAATAAAATGATTTATTAATAAAAAAGTATGCACTCTGCTATTTAGTATACTCAGAACTGTGCCCAGTATCTCTTAGCAACCTTTCGATATTTCCCCCAAACTTCTTCCTCTCTCCCTTTCCTAGGCAATCACAAATCTATTTTTTACCTCAATAGATTTGTCTATGAGTGGGTAGCCCCCCCCCCCCCCCAAAAAAGGGAAAAAAACCCTGCTAGGCAGAGCTTTCATAGTACACAGTTTCTCCACTAGGTGAGCATTGAGCAACTTGCTCCGAGTTAGTGCACCCAGTGGCATCGCCTGGGAAGGTTTTCTCTGGTCACAGTGAATTTTTTTTGTAAAAGCAGTTTTGCTCAAGACAAATGGGTACATAGACAAATGTGGCAAAGAAAGCTGATGGTGCCCGGCTATCAAAAGATATAGCATCTAGGGTCTTAAAGGCTTGAAGGTAAACAAGCGGCCATATATCTCAGAAGCAACAAAGCCCACATGGAAGAAGCACATCAACCTGTGCGATCACAAAGTGTCAAAGGGATCAGATATCAGCCATCATCAGAACAAAAATCATATCATTGTGAATGGGGAGGGGAGTGCAGAGTGGAGACCCAAAGCCCATTTGTAGGCCACTGGACATCCCCTCACAGAAGGGTCTTGGGGAGGAGATGAGCCAGTCAGGGTGCGATGTAGCAATGATGAAACATACACCTTTCCTCTAGTTCCTAAATGCTTCCTCCCCACCCACTATCATGATCCCACTTCTACCTTACAAATATGGCTAGACCAGAGGATGTACACTGGTACAGATAGGAACTGGAAACACAGGGAATCCAGGGGTGACGATCCCTTCAGAACCAGTGGTGTGAGTGGCAATATTGGGAGGATGGAGGGAGGGTAGGTTGGAGGGGGGGAACCAATTACAAGGATCTACATATAACCTCCTCCCTGGGGACAACAGAAAAGTGGGTGAAGGGAGATGTCGGACAAGGTAAGATATGACAAAATAATAATTTATAAATTATCAAGGGTTCATGAGGGAGGTGGGTAGTGGGGAGGGAGGGAAAAAATGAGGAGCTGATGCCAGGGGCTTAGGTGGAGACCAAATGTTTTGAGAATGATGAGGGCAATGAATGTACAAATGTGCTTTACACGATTGAAGTATGTATGGATTGCGATGAATTGTATTAGCCCCTAATAAAATGATTTTAAAAAAAGATTATCCATAACAACAACAAAAATGCAGTTTTGCTCAAACCTTGGTTGGTTGGTTTGTTTGTGATGGCCCATTTAAGAAAACACCATGTGGCTGTGAAATTTTGTTTCCTGCATGGGAAAAATGCCACAGAAACTGTTACGATGTTGAACAACGCTTACAAGGACGGGGCCACGGGGACAACTCATGTATAAGTGGTTTTCTCATTTCAAAAAGAGTGAAATGTTGATTGATGTCAAACCTCATTCTGAACATCTTTCAACTTGCCAAATGGACAAAAATATTGACAAAATTCATGCACTTGTGCTCAAAGACCAATGATGGACCATTGAAGAGATGGAGATGACATCTGGATTATCTTGGAACTCAGTTCAGCAAATTGTACCAGAACACTTAGGAATGAGAAGAGTCACTGAGAAATTTGTGCCTCAAGTTCTGATGGACCAGGAAAAAGAGCGACCACTGGAAACATGCCCTTCTTTGAAAGAACAGCTCAGATTATTTTTCCCCCAAGGTCATTACTTGTAATGAGACATGGTGCTATATTCTTACAACCCTGAAAGAAAACATTGATCAAGCCAGGCGAAGACACCATCATCACCTCACCCCCAAAGAAGCTTGTCAAGTGAAATAAAAGATAAAGACGATGCTCATTTGTTTTTTTGATGTGAGAGGGATTGTGTATTTGGAATTCATTCCACAAGATCAGACTGTTAATCAAGCTTTCTATTTAGAGGTTCTGAAAAGATTGTGTAACAGTGTGTGACAAAAAAGGCCTGATTTGTGGCAGACAGGGGATTGGTTTTGCCTCCACCACAATGCACCTGCTCATACAGTCATCTCAGTGTGCCAGTTTTTGGCAAAAAAACAGCCTCTCTTGTCCCATACACCTGACTCACCTGACCTTGCTCTGTGTGACTTCTTTGTTTTTGAGAATGCAGAGGGACATGAAAGGACAGTGATTTGATGACTTAGAAGAGGTGGAGAAAAATGAGGGAGGTCTGTCAGCCATCCAAACAAATGAGTTTGAAAAATATGTCCCAAGAACAGAGTCACAGATTTGACAAATGTATTCAGTGTAATAGGGAATACTTTGAAGGTGAATAGGTTTGTTTGTCAAAAAATAATTTAAATAAATAGCTTTGAAAAAAATTCTGATTTTTTTGTACCCCCTCACTTCTGGACAGTTAACATAAATAAAACCTTACCATAGGTGGTTTATTGTGACTTCTGGCTTCTTACACTTTGTTTCAGATCTCATACATGGGGTAATATATAACACTATATTATTCCTTTATATGGCTGGGTAATTTTTTATTGTATGGATATATGATATTTTTTATCCATTCATTTGTCAGTGGACATTTAGATTTCTTGCTTTCTTTTTTTTACCTTTTGGCTATCAAGAATAATGTAGCTGTGAATGTTCATGTACTCGTTTTTGTGTGGTTATAGAAATGTTTTCATTTCTCGTGGGTATATAGTGAAATCATACAATACCTCTAGGAGCCCAGGGTAAGCATTTGGGCTGCTAATCAAAAGGTCGGAGGTTCGAATCAATCAACCTCTGTGAGGGAGTAAAATGAGACAGTCTGCATCTACAAAGACTTAAGGCTTTGGAAACTCTATGGAGAAATTCTACTCTGCCCTTTAAGGTTAATACAAATCAGTGTCAACTCCAGGGCAATAGTTTTGGTTCTTTGAGATGGTACCTCTATGTTTAAAAAATTTTTAAGAGAACATTAAAGTTGTGAATGGGACAAGGACAAGACAATGACAGAGACATACTATCAGAGACATACTATCCAGATGAGGGTGATGGGTAGCTTATGTATCTCGGAGAAGGTGATTACAGGAATGAGCAACCTTCCATGAGGGGAGGGGCAGCTATTGATATTAATTCTATAGAACCCAATGGGAGAATATGCCTGGTACTATATTCCTAATTGGACAGTTTTAAGCTAGTTTCTACTCAATCCTCGGTGACTCCGGCTGTGTGCTAGACTCCTGGGACTCTAGACTCTGCTCTTTTGAGGCACACAACCTCCTTCATAGGCCACAGGAGCAGGACTTAATATATGGAAACCACCTAAGTGTACTGGGCTTTACATCAAACTCGCCTGTTGTCCTTGGCATAAGGCTGAAGCTCCCTAGTGTGAGAAGAAGCAGATGACTGCCAGCCCAAGGTTATAGAACTGGACTTTGGTTCAGACCTCTTGCCTTGAGGATGCCCAATGACTGGTGGCCCGGGACTACCGTCTCCTTCCTGTTTTAATGTCTTCCTTGCTTTATTATGACATGCATTAATCTTGTAGCTCTGCTTTTGTGAATGAGTGGTGTTGACAGTTTTGCCCTGTCACCAGCTCCCATTGTTTGTGCAATGTCCCGTCATTTAAGAATTTAATCTGTAAAGTCCTAATGGTACCCAAGGGTTTGCTAATATACAGCACTTTAAAAAAGACATAGGAGGTCAAGGGAAAGCTGTCACAAATGCATCATAGTTATAGGTGGGATAACCAAAACAACAATGGGCCCTGATTGGAATACATGTGTTGTGGTAGATAGAAGAGTTTACATGATTGGTCCAGAAGCCTTCCCCAGGTAGACAGGGCATGACTCATGACTATGCAACATTCCCTGCCCACCCCAACTTCCCAGCCCCACAATTTAAAGTAATCTCCATTAATCACCCATCCAGGTAAGTCCCCAAGGGAGATTCCTCTCCATTGCTGGAGGTAATGCCTATTCCAATACACTCTTTCTGAGGGCAAGACTAGTCACACCCCTGGTCAATGTTCAAAGGGAATTCAATAAAGGCTTAATCTATGTGGAGCTTTGCACATGGATTTGAGGCCTACCCTCCCTCTCATGCATAGCCTTCTATAAACTGGGTGCTCAGAATTTAAACTCTAATATAATTCCCTCTTCTGATCATGGGTTTTATTATATACAATCCTTGAGTCACACAGGCTGGTGTGTTCCTTCTATGCATACTAAGCTAACCCCTCACTTAGATGACTGCTTGTTTTAAGACAAGCCTTTAAGACTCCAGGTGTGAATCTTTCTAATAGCGCGGCACCACTTGATTTCTTCAACCCACTTTGCTGGAGCGCCCACATCTTCAGGGAGCACATCATAAGAACCAACTGTTCTATCCCTGGTCCACTTTAGCTGCAGCATGATCCCTTCTTGAGAGAGAAAATAAGGAACCACCATGGGGTCTTGGGTAATTCTATTAATAGTATCACTAAAGGTATCGAATTTAACATCGGAATATCCCGAAGGTATAGAATTTAACATTGAGATAAGGAAAAAGAAACGTATTTAGGGAAGCTTTTTTACTTCAATGCACAGAATGTTTACTTGTGTGGATTAAAAATCTTTAATAACTGAATCCTGTTTAAGTAAACAATGAGGGTTCGACACAGACACAAATTTAAACAGCGCTCATCCCCTCATTCATGTGGCATTCCCCAAAGCAGCTACACAAGTTCACATTCCCAATAGCCTGTCATGGAGGTTTCATCCTTGTCAACACTTGTTATTAGCTTAAAGCACTGAAACTGTATAGTGGTTATGCATTGGGTTGCTAACCACAAGGTCAGCAGTTCAAAACCACCAGCCATTCCAAGGGAGAAAGACAGGGTGTTTTACTTCTGTAATGTGATCCAGTCTCTGAAACTCACAAGGGCAGTTTTACCCTGTCCTAAAGGGTCACTGCCAGTTGCCATTGCCTTGATCTCAATGCGTATGCACACACACATATACACACATGCATATATATACATGTATGTGCATACATATACATATATACACATATATATATATACTTCCTAATGGTGCCTCATTGTGGCTTTGCTTTTCATTTGCTTAATGGCTAATAATGCTGACTGTTATTCTTTTTTGACTGGCTAGTACTGTAGAGAGAGAGAGAGAACAAAAGTTAGCAGCCTGATGCTTAAGCCACTTCACCATCAGGAATTAAGTCCAACCCAGCTCCACAGCGTGGGATGGAATTCAGATCCCTCACGGTCTGTCTGCACTTCTTAGCTTTGGCACAGAGCATGACTCTAACCCCGTCACCTCGCGGTCACCAGTGACCTCCATATAGGAATGGCTAGACCCCAGGCAGGGCTGACCACCTGGTTCCCATGCCTGGAATGCACCCAACTCCAGCTCCTCCTAAAGCCTTTCCTTTGGGCTGTTCCCTCTCGCTGGAATACTTTTCCAGGCGTCCTTCCAAGGCTCTCCGAGAGCTCACTTGCTCTGTGAGGACCTCCTTGTCTGAATGCACCCTCAGTGACGGTAAGGATTTCTGTCTGGTTTGCTCACTGCAGTATTCCAGGCCACGCTGGCACATGACAGGGACTCAATAAATATTTGCTTGCTGAATTATTTTAATAAAGAAGCTTCGGTGAAAAGTACCAGGTTGCATAATCTCTGACATTTTGTGCTAGGCGAGAAAGGAACTGAGGAAATCACCAAAGGACAAGGGAGGAGCAAACAAGAGAAGGGAGGAAAAGAGGATCTTGCAGGGCTTAGAATGCAAATGAGTAGCTGGGGAGAAATCAAGGGCCAAGGGACATGGAAAACACATTGTGTATGGCTGAAGAAAAGACAAGCTTCACTTGCACGAAGGGCCGTTTTTAAGAAACCATGGCGGGGCCATCTGCTCGCTTCCCACTCCCACATTGCTCCTGTGTCTCCCGCCCTCCTGTCTCCTCCTCATTGCCCAGTTCTCATCACCAAAGTGAACTTGGGGCAGGTAGGTGTCAGTTCTCACTCCATACTAGACAACCCCTTAGTTTAAAAGGAGTTCTGCTGGTGTAGTGGATTACATTTGGGCTGCTAAATGCAAGGTCACAGTTCGAAACCACCATCTGCTCCTCAGGAGAAAGGTGAGGCTGGCTGCCCCTACAGAGACTTCTAGCCCCAGAAACCCAAAGGGGGCTGTTCTACTCCGCCCATAGGGTCACTCTGAGTCAGAATTGACTTGAGAGCAATTGGTTCGTCTTCTTTTATTTTTAAATAGTTATTTAAAAGCAGCATATCGGGGATCCAAATTCAAGGGAAACAATTTTGTCTGACAAGGAAAAGAAATGCAATCCCGTTTGGAGTGCACATGCGCACTTATTTCCCAAGGCCTCCCGGCTACCCTGTAAGGTGTTTTGTTCCCAGCGGAGCCAATTACTGGCTGTGGTAGACACCGACACTATGGAAGGGCCCTCCCACTCCTGAGCCCCATTGCGCAACTCTTCTTGGTTTCTCTCGCCAAACTGGGTCTTCTGCTTCCTTTGCCAACTGAAATCAAATGGATGTGTTAGGTCATGACACTCCTGCCAAGTCGTTTCCCCGCTTGTTTTTCTTTCTTCCCCGTTTCATCATACATCACCAGTCAAGCTGCCATTATCGCAGGCAGCTTGCTCCCATGCCGAGGCTGCCGGTTCTGTTTGGACCTCTACGAGGCAGTCAAAGGGGGGATTAGTCACATGCGTGGTTGGGATGTGCAGTCATCCGAGGCACACATAACATCACCAGGGTGACTGGCTCTGGAGCCTTGCAGACCTGGAATGCAGAATTTGCCAAAGAAAACGACACGGTTGGTTCTTTTGCTCCGCCCATCGGCCCTCCATGATGCGGGTTATTTTTCTTGTGGCTTTTGGTTGAAAATGGAACCTGAAAGTGCCATAGAAAGCAAGGCTCTACAGGTGTGAAGTTGTTACCTTTGAAAGCGTGTTAAGTATCCCTTCGGGATGCAATCATTCGATGCCCTAGACCTCTGTACATGCCACCCGGCTCACCTCTCTGGCTTTTGGCGTCTGACAGTCTCTCTGTCGGACCTGTCTTCCTCCCTGGTCCTTTCCCCTCTTCCTCTTGCCTATCGGGTGAACTCCTACTCATTCTTTAAGATTATTGTCAATGACTCTACTCTGTTGATCCAGATAGGGACCTCCTCTTGTCTTCCACCATTAGATCTTGTCTAACCTACTAGTATCACCTTGCCCACACTGTATCAATTCTCCTATAAGAACAGAAATGACGCCTCTGCACCTTTGTCTCCCCATCATTGGGTACAGTCCTGGCAAAGAGGGGGCCTTGAATGTGTGTTAGTTGCTCCTCACTCCTCAATGGCTTATTCTGTCTCCATGCATATTTCCAATGTAACACATGATTGAGTTTTATTAATTAAAATTATGAATTTTGAAGATATGTTAAGTACAAATACATTTAGCATTCTTATATGCCTCCCTCATTAATGACAAAATTAATAATAATTACAATAGTATAGAGACTCATTTAAATTCTAATACAGCCTTTTATCTTAAAGATATATATTTTAAATTTGTTTGATCAATAGCTAAAAATAACAAATGATAATAGTTACTTTTGCTTTTTTTGGTTGTATTTATTGAGTCTGGGTTTGTTTGGGTTTTTTTTGTTTTTTTCCATGCTTCTATTTTCTGTCCTTCTGAGTGGGTACTTATGGTTTATCAAGTCTCTTATTTGGATTTCTAATCCTTTTTTTCCCAATCCAAGGTTGTCTTTTTAATTAGTTCATTTACATTTATAATGACTGCTATTTGTCTTAATTTTTATAATCTCCTTTATGCTTCCAATTTGTCATTCTTTTTCTATGCTTCCCTTTCCCCACTTTCTCTGATGTTGCCATCAACTTAAAGTTTGTGAGGTTTCTAGAGTTTATAAGGAGAAAAATTAAGGGGAAACTTGGAGAGAAACTTTCTTTCTTAAAAACTCTCATTGAGAACCAAGGCAGTATACCAGGCAAGGGAATGTGTTCTTAAAATGATGAGTCAGCCTAATGTGTAATGCTGTATACAGAATGATGTAATGTATATCTTCCCAAGTTCATGCCTTTGAACTTGGCATGTGTGTGGCTTACCATGGGCTGTGCGTCTGCATTCTGAGGTCATTCACCCAGGATTTGATTCCATTCAAACAACTGCAAAATTCTCGCTCATTCAGCGTGCTATAACGATATTTACCTCTTCTTGCCTAGAAGTACATAACATGTTGCTTTTAGGTTCTGTTGAATTGGTTCTGACTCATAACAACCCTGTGCACAACAGAACAAAACACTGCCTGGTCCTCGCTACATCCTAGCGGTCATTGCTATGTTTGAATTCATTATCTCAGCCACTATGCCAATTCATTTCATCGAGAGACTTTCTCTTTTTCACTCACCATCTACTTTACCAAGCCCAATGTCCTTCTTCAGGGACTGAGCCCTGCTGATAACATGTCCAAAGTTTGTGAGATGAAATCTTGCTTTACCTCTTCCAAAACAGGATTGTTCATTCTTCGGGCAATCAATGACATATTCAATCTTTTCAGCCAACACCATCATTCAAAACCATTTATCTTTTTATTTGGCTATCTGTATTCATTGTTCATTTTTTTGTGTGCCTATGAGGAAATTGAAAATATCATGGCTTGGGGCAGGTGTGCTTTAGTCCTCCAAATGGCATCTTAACTTTTTGCTTTTCAAATAATTCATTGAGCTATAATTCACATGTCGCACAATTCAATTGTTCAAGCTTATCAAGAAGGGGTCTGCAATCATCGCCACGATTACTTTGGAAACCTCTTGTACTAGCTGATGTTGACTCCCCATTCCTGCCCCCACCCCCACTTCTGTATTCGCAAGCGCTCATCAATCCAGCTCTGGCCTTGTACTTCCACTTATTCCGGTTTCCCTATAGAGATAAACAAACAAAACAAGGGCAAGCAACAAACAAGGGCTTAGCAACCACACAAAACAGGTAAAGACCTCACTCTAAGAGCAAGTAGAGAATACTAAAAATTTACAATAAGCTCACTTTGGGTCCAGAGGGAGGTCAAATGACAAGGTGTTACTTTCCAGCTGAAGTCCAGCTTCTATGTTCCACTTTACAGTGACTTTGGTCTGATATAAGGGCTGTTAATATCCCTAGCCTATGTGAATCAGGGATTTACTGGGGACTTGATCCACATAGGGACTCTGCAGGTGGCTTTGGCGCTAACACGATCATCCATAGTTTCCACAAACCAGGCGTTTGGAATTTAGGCACTGCTCCCTGCTCCCTCCTCCAGGTTTGGATCTTATTATTCGAAATTCTTGAATCACATAAACTGGCATGCTTCTTCCGTGTGGATTTAACGGACTCTTCACTTAGATGACTGCTTGCTTTGACACAAGCATTAAGACCTGCACGTGCTATTCACTTTGAAGACCTGAAAGAGACCTTCTGCGAAGGATGGCATTTAGTTTCTTGGCTGCTGTTTCTACGAAGCTAAGTAAAATGGAATTCTTGAGATTCCATATATGAGACTCTGTCCTCATATGAGAATCCTTGACAGTGTCTATCTGTTGTCTGTTTATCATGATTTTGCTTATTAGGCCAGTTGTGAGGGTTTTCCTTCATGTTGAGGCATAATTCATACTGAAGGCGATAGTCGTTGATGTTCATCAGTAAGTGCTTCAAGTCCTCTTTAACATTGCAAGGCTGTGTTATCTGTATGACAGGTGATTTATGAGTCTTCCTCCAATCCTCATGCATTCTTCCTCTATAATACAGCCCCGTGGACTATTTGCTCAGCGTGCAGATCGAATAAGTATAGTGATCGGCACTTTTCTTGGTTTTAAACCATTCATAGTCCTTTTGTTCTGTTCAAATGATTGCCTCTGGGTCTGTGTACAGGCTCTTCATGAGCACAATGAAGTGTCTGGAATGCCTATTCTTCACAATATTATGAATAATCTATGATGATCCATACTGTCAGGTGCCTTTGCCTGGTCAACAGACATCTCTTTAGCATTCTTTGTTTTCAGCTATGATCCATCTGACATCAGCAATGATATCCCTCGCTCCACCTCTTCTGAATCCGGCTTGATTCCAGGCAACTCCCTGTGGAGATATGGCGCCAGCCATTGATCCTAAGTAAGCACAGAAGAGCTCAGGTATATGAAGGGGCTTCAAAAAGTTCATGGAAAAATAAAACGAAAAGATAATGATTTTATCATGAACCAGGGAAGTCTCCTTGTCTACCAGACTGCTGGATGATCTACAATATATTCGTGTCCGTTATAAGATTATCCCTTAAATTAAAATACATAGTTTCAGCATACCTGTGGAGAATTTGCTTTGGAGGTCACTATGGTAATGGTCATTTTCTGGGAAAACCAGCAGAGCACAGCAAGTAGCGGCCCGGAGCCCATGGTGTCAGACCGATCAATGAACTAAAATCAGGTCCACTGTCATCAGCCGTTGTGACTCATGAGACCCCTAGGGGCTGGAGTCGAGCTGCTGCATCGGATCCTGGGGACTGAGTCTTTACAGAAGCAGACTGCCTCGTCCTTTCTCCCAGGGACGTGCTCCTGGATTCACGCCACTGACGTTCAGCCAGCAGGCTGAGTCACAGCGTGTTGAGGCACCACAGCGCCTTTTTCAGACAGACAAGGGGCTTGAATCCTGACTCATCCATGCACTGTCTGTGGGACCAAAAGGAACTGAAGTATGTGAAACCTCATTTCCTCCTGTCCTAAGGCCCAAGGGCAAACCTGCCCTGGCATGTTGAGTTAGGACTGGGGATACCTTTTCCAGTACAAGCATGCAGTTACCTGTAGATGGTCCATGCCCACTACTATTAACAACGGGTACAGTCAGGCTTTTACAGCTTCTGGCCATAACCTGTCTCCCTGAGGGAGGATGTCTTTAATTCTAGACAACGTATTTAATAGTAAAAGTTGAGGCATAAACCATGAGGAAAATGCGGCTGCCATCCTTTAGTGAAGGAACAAGAAGGAAAATCCTGAAGACCACCCAAAGCATAGGGACAATTGAGCGCTGTACTTTTTTCTAAATTGGAGTTGAGCCAGACAGCAAATTAGCCGTCTTCCGGCTCCTTAGAGACGACCGATGACAGGTTTGGCCCCCAACCCCAATTGGGTTTGGCCCCAAAGCCACCTCTGTGACTTTGCTATTCCCCACAAAGTCCTCCGTAAAGGTGAGAAGGCCATCGTCCTGCCTCAGCTTTCTGGGAGCTTCCAAGTATCGAGTAGTGCCTAGAGGGGTCCCCTGTGCCTACATCCCCTCGCCCTAAATCGACCTGGCTCTGCATAGCTCTCCACACTCTCTTCCACAGGTCCCTCTGCAACTTTTCATCATCCCCCTCTCGGTGCTTGGTTGCCTAGGCATGGATGTCACGTCCGCCAGAGAGTTCACAGGTAGATGACAAGCATCTGCTACAGCTCAAGTCAGAGAACAGAATAGACAAGGACGGATTTGCTCTCAAGGAATTTCTGCAATACCACGTTTCCACTCAAATCATACAAGCCTGCCTCTGTTTGCCAACGGCTCCCTCCGCTCCCACACCCCTCCTTGTAACATGAAAACGAGTTGGCAGAGCATTATGAACCCAAATGTCACAATATTCAAGGAGAAGTCACCATGGGCAAGCAAATGTAGAAGGCAGGCTTGTGATATTTGTGTAAAAAGATGATTGCTCAGGTAGCAGTTAGTCTTAGGTATTAAAATGTGTACCGTATATACTCGAGTTGAAGCCAACCCGAATATCAGCCGAGGCACCTACATTTTACCACAAAAACTGCATTAAAAATGTGCTGAAAGAGTCAGCTCAACTCGAGTATAGACGGTAACTCGAGTCATCCACCTCTGCCCTGAATCTCAGGTCCACCCTCTCCGAGCTGTGTACTTTCACCTCAGTATATTTTATTTTCTTCTATAAAGTTGGAATAATAAAAATAGCTATCTCAAAGGGTTCCTATGAGGAGGGTCCAGTCACTGCCTTTGAGCCAGTGCTTATTCATGGCATACCCTCTGGGAGTTTCAAGACCCTCACTGGCTTGCAGGGTGGGGGTGGGGGGACTCAGTCTTTTCCCTCGGAGCTGCTAGTGGTCTCCAACTGCCAACAATGCGGGTACAGCCTCACTCGTAACCACCCCGCTCGCAGGGGACCTGGTACATCATATATATATATATATATATATATATATATATATATATATATATATATATATATATATATATATATATATATATATATATATATATATATATATATATATATATATATATATATATATCCCTGCAATCTCACTGCCCCCTAGTTCATACTGACTCCTTGTGACCCTCTAGGACAGAGCCGAACTGCACTGTGGGTTTCTGAAATGGTAACTCTTTCCAGGAGCAGAAAGCCAGTTCTTTCTCCCCAGGAATGGCTGGTGGTGTGGAATTGCCGACCTTGCTGTTGGCAGTGCTCAGGAAGTGATGGGTCGTTATGAGTCGGAATAGACTTCGTGGTACTGCTTTCTTTTCCCTTTCAAGTGGTGATACCCAGGAAAGTTCAAGATGCACAAGGTAGTGCCAGCCTTCACATCTGGTCTTTTCAGACCTTGGAGAGGAAGGGCTACTTTAGCAACTGGGTGTGGGCTGGTCCGAGGACTTCGAGACCCACTGAGGGGAGACTGTTGACTTAGTGGTGAAGGCAGTCAGCCTGCCTTGGTTCAGTTCTGCACAGTACAGTTTGTTCAGTTTGGAAACAAGACGGCCGGAACTTCCTCTGCCTTTGGAGAACACACCAGCAGCTGGGCACCCCAGCCATTCTCACAGAACACAATACCGAGGTGACACAGGACATATGAATTACCAACTGCAAAACGATATGCTCAAAACTCAGTTGACCGATGAAAACTGTTTAAGGAAGACAGGCTTGTTGATAAGCCCGACTTCCAGACTTGGGAATAAAACTTTCTGTCTGTGCCACTGCCCCTTGTGCCCACGGGCGATTGCAGCAGAGCGGTGCTCTTCCTGCTCCAGAATCCTGCCCCTGCTGCCTCCCGCATCTGGACACATCCACCCATGACCTGGGGTGGCAGCAACCAGTGAAGCCAACTTCTGAATCCTGTCCCCGGCCCTTTGGTGGGTTGAGATGAAAGGTCAGAGTGATTTTCTGGGAGAACCATCCATCCATCTACCTATCTATCTATCTATCCATTCATCCATCCATCCATCCATCCATCCATCCATCCATCCATCCATCCATCCATCCATCTTTCTGCTCTTTCCAAGCAGGGCATGGTAGACTCATGAGTGATAAAAAACTTTTCCTTTAAAGAACACGGCTGAGTTTCAGTGACAGCTAACTGGGCCTTTTGCTGAGAGCGATGTTTACCTTGCAGCCTAGTGACAGGGCTGGTTTTTGGTGAGTGATGCACTAAAAGGCACTCACCCCGAGGTCACCACGGCCTCCCTCCCTCCCTCCCCAGCAGGGCCACCGCAGCCAGCATCACCAGGGCCATCCCCCTGAACTTGGGCCTTGAATGTGAGTTGAGATACAGCTCTTCATTTTCAACTGTCTAGGTGGCTTTGCCCTTTGGATAAACATATGTGTTCAGCTACAGCCTGTATCTCTTTGCCTCATTCCCCTCATTGATGATGAGATGTCCTTTCAGAATGTAAAGGCACTGGGGGTGGGGGGGCATCTGCAGATGGAAGGAAAGAGCCTTCTGCAGGTCGGTCACACAGCGGATGAGTGGAAGTGCTAGGTCTGGAACCTCGGTTGGTCACACCCGGGGCTCATTCATCCTTGTTTCCGTCCTCTGCTTCTGTGGACAAGCATGGGGTGTGTTTTCTTTCTCTCTGTTGTGAGACTCCCCTTCCTGCCCAAAGATGACTTGGCCATGCCTGCATACCTCGCTGCTTCCATCAGGTTTCCCACTGCTTCCCACAAATGCTCGTAAATAAATCTCCACTGATTCTGGGAGTCAGGGTTTGTAAATATATAGGCGCTTGCTGTCCCCATCTTCCCTCTGTGTTCGCTGGCATTCTTCGCCCTGCCCGTCTTCATTCAGACTTGACTCGGGTGACATATTTGGGGGGGACACTTGAACATTCTTCTTCTCTCACAGGGGTCCACGATAACCATTCCAAGGATCCCAGCTATGCTAACTTATATCACACAGGTATTTTAATACACTGACTTTGCGGGATGACTCGCAAGTGTTCTAACGAGGAAGAGGAGGGTGTAGGGGAAGGGGGGTAGGGCGCAGAGAGGACTAGGTGCAGAGACTTCGGGCAATGTGGGCAAGGTGTTTGTGAATGTCTGGGCAGTGGAATATTTGGGGGAACGGTGGGCTTTTGGAGTGCTCTGGCGGCTAACAAGCAGGCTCCACACATGAATATCATGGGGTCTTGCACCTTCAGATGGCACAGAGGCTTGTCAGGAGTCTGAACCGAGTCTGGGCCCTGATTATAGCCATGTGCTCGTGCGGAGGAGCGGTGGAGCGGATCGGTGGTACCGGCGCTCATCTCGAGGCCCAGGTGCTGGTTCTGTCACTGGCAGGAGCTTCCACATCAGAAAAAGAGAGAACACAAGCAGGCTTCCGAATAGTCTTGGGGAAATTCCATGAATCTTTTAATTCCATGCTTTTCAGGAATTTCACGACACCCCATCATAACAGTTCCTACCTTGTGTATATAAAGATAAAATAGCATACCAAATCGCCGTGAAGGGGCATGGATGTAAGGGAGACCCAAAACCCACCTGGAAGATCATTGGACACTCGGTCTCAGAAGGGCCACGTGGAAGGGATGATTAATCCAGGGTGCAGTATCGCACTGACGAAACACATAAATATCCGTTAGTGCTTTAATATTTCATCTCCTTTCTATTATGGTTGTTACTTGTTTTACCTCATTTGGCATGTTAGATTTATGTGTGTTCATCTGCATAGTTAAGATTGTTTGGCACCTGGGAGTCAAGGTAGCTAGCCCTTCAGGAACAGTAACAGAAGTAATGGTTCCCTGTAGGAATGGGAAGAGCGGGGGGATATACATATATGTGTTATATATATATATATATATATATATATATATATATATATATATATATATATATATATATATATATATATATATATATATATATATAAAATCATAAGTGTCCTGGCTTTGTTTCTCTAGATAACGCTGCCTAACATACTCATCCTCCCTACCCAGGGCCCAGGTAGACCATAAAGAATGGTCCTGTCCTTGAAGAGTTCACATTCTAGCAGGGCGAGGGGCATGTGAAAACTGTTTATCAGTAATGCACATATGTGCACAGGTCTGAAAGAATAGGAAAAAATGCTTTTTCTATCTTGTGCCAGCAGGTGGTGGATCTAGATGCTTCCGCAGGGATAGGCTTTGAGGTGAGTTTTCAAGATAAAGAAAGAATTTCCTAGGCAAAGGTGGACACAGGATTAGCATGGAGATAAGGAGGGGTGAGGGTTGGTGAGGGAAACTCAACATGAACTTTGCATGCTTCTCGATTTTGCCTTGCCAGCCCTGGTGGCATGGTGGTTACGTATTCGACTACTAACTGCAAGGTCAGCAGTTCAAAACCACCAGTCAGTCACTCTGCTGAAGAAAGATGAGGCTTTCTACTCCCATAAAGAGTTGTTTCAGAAACCCACAGGGCAGTTCTACCCTATCCTATACTGACCTATAGGGTTGCTATGAGTCAGCATTGAGCCCATGGTCGTGAGTGATTGAGTGAGGAGACACCTTTATGGGCATTTGCACTTTGCCAGGGTTTTATCATAAAAGTGGAACTTCCCCATAAAATAGAAGCCTGGAATTAGAGTTAGGAGACACAGGTCCAATTATGGCTTTGATGCTGCTACTTAGCTGACGGATCCCTGGGCAAATCCTTTGAGCCCTCTGAAGCTTGAGGCCTTATCTACAAAGTGAAGGTAAGAACACGGACCTTAAAGGACTTGAGGATTCAACAAAATAATGCAAGGGAAATAGTCTAAAAATCTGCATATTCAGAGGGTAGCTTTCTTCCTTTCAGATAGCACACACTGCTCCCCACCCCCAAACCCAAACCCTCACTGCCCTCGAGTTGAACTGCTGACTTTGTGGTTAGCAGTGCAATGACTAACCACCTCGCCACCAGGCTCTCTTCCACGGAGACCAGGCCAAACTCACTGCCAACGAGTCCAGGCTGACTCAGAGTGACCCCTGCGGGTTTCTGAGACTGTAAACTGTTTATGGGAGTAAAGTCCAGCCTTTTCTTCTAGGAGCGGCTGATGCTTTTGAACTGCCGACCATGCAGATCGCAGCCCAGAGCTAACCATTACACTACCAGGGCTCCATTCCTTCCTGCTAGGTTAGACCAAGTGGCCTTCCCTAGGGCAAATGTTCTGCTTGGTAGGGGTGGAGAGACAGGCGTACCTCTGCCTTTCAGGATGCCAAAGACATCTTATTGTTCCCAGAAATGGCCACACTCATTTACTTTCTCAATGCTATTTCCTTCCTCCTTCCCGTTTCCCCTTATGTCCACAAGAAAACTTCAGAAAGACTCTGTGTTTTTGCGTGTTTGCCCCGCTGAATTTGCTGATTAGGGGTTGTGCAGTCCCAAAGAAAAGGGGGTTCCTCAATCTCCATGGGCACTGATGATGGGGGCGGTTTCTCAATCCCGGTGGGCACTGGTGATAGAGGTCTCTCAATCCCGGTGGGCACTGCTGATGGTGGTCTCTCTATCCCGGTGGGCACTGCTGATGGTGGTCTCTCTATCCCGGTGGGCACTGCTGATGGTGGTCTCTCTATCCCGGTGGGCACTGCTGATGGTGGTCTCTCTATCCCGGTGGGCACTGCTGATGGTGGTCTCTCTATCCCGGTGGGCACTGCTGATGGTGGTCTCTCTATCCCGGTGGGCACTGCTGATGGTGGTCTCTCTATCCTGGTGGGCACTGCTGATGGTGGTCTCTCTATCCCGGTGGGCACTGCTGATGGTGGTCTCTCTATCCCGGTGGGCACTGCTGATGGTGGTCTCTCTATCCCGGTGGGCACTGCTGATGGTGGTCTCTCTATCCCGGTGGGCACTGCTGATGGTGGTCTCTCTATCCCGGTGGGCACTGCTGATGGTGGTCTCTCTATCCCGGTGGGCACTGCTGATGGTGGTCTCTCTATCCCGGTGGGCACTGCTGATGGTGGTCTCTCTATCCCGGTGGGCACTGCTGATGGTGGTCTCTCTATCCCGGTGGGCACTGCTGATGGTGGTCTCTCTATCCCGGTGGGCACTGGTGAAGATGCCACATGTGAGTCTTTAGAGCAACTCATTTTCGGTTCTCTGGAAGCAGAACCGGGAGTCTCCTGTTGCTGCTCCTTCACACTTAGCTTCCTCCCTTGACCACCTCCATCAGGCTTCTGGCAGCCGAGGCCCCGGAGCACAGGGCTTGGGACAAGTGAGAGCCTGGGTTCAAGTCCTGCCTCTGTCACTTAGCCTCTAAGCTACCATTTCTTTCTCTGTCTCATGAGAAATGTCCCAAGGTCTCCACATAATGTTTTAAAATTATTAAGCACAGTGCAGAAGTACTATGCACTGGTTTAAAAGGGCCAAAGTCAGAAGAGAAAGAAGGAAAAGTGATTTGGAAAAAGCAAGAGAGGATGAATTAGTCAAATAACACTCTTGGCTCGTCATGCTTTCCTAGGATGGTGTGAGCCTTGCTGGTGAAAGAACCTCTTCCCAGAAGACCGTAGAGGGTTATGTGTTGTGCTACCAACTGCAAGGTCAGCAGCTTGAAACCACCAGCTACTCTGAGGGAGAGAGTTCTCTGGTCTCTTGTTCTCTGAAGGTCAGACCAGGGTGCAGCTGCCTTAGCTAGTTCTTTGCCTCAGCCGGCAAGGCTCACTTCCTGCGAGAAGCCACATGGACCTACTCCGATGCAACCCTGGGTGCTGGAGCAGCCACGTGGAAATCCCTGCCAGCGCGGAGATGCTTACGCGCTCACTGATTTGGCTTTCTCCTCCTGCATTCAGCATCATTGAGTGTGTTTTGCGAGTTTAAGGAGGACTTTGTAGATTGGTGTCGGACATATGGGCTACGGTCGGGCATATGAGCTTGGACTGGACTGGGTTCAGATGCTTTCTTAATGTAAACTGATCTTTTATATAAAACTCTCACTTATATAAAAATGCATTTCTGTGGATTTGTGTCTCTAGTCTACCAGGACTAACACATTATGGCCTTCTCCTCCTGGAGCTAGTCAGTGTCAGAAACCCACAGGGGCAGCTCTCCCCTGTCAGGCTGAGTCAAAATGGAGTGGATGGCAGCTTTGGGTGGAACCTGACATTCCTGGGGCGCCATCTATCATCACAGCCCGAGTGGGGCCGTGGGGAAGCCCTTTGCTTCTAACTGAACCCAGGAGCCACTGTGTGGAGGAAAAGATGTGGCAGTCTGCTTCAGCGAGGATTCTAGCTCTGGAAGCCCTAGGGGGAAGTTGTACTCTGTTCTACGGGGTCGCTCTGAGTTGAAATCAACTCGATGGTCCCAGGAGCATGCCCTCTTGTTCACAAAGTCATTGAGTCTCCATGAGCTACATATCCTAAGAAAACCCTGGTGGTGCAGTGGTTAAGCGCTCGGTTGCGCATGGAAAGGCTGGCAGTTCAAACTCCCAGCTATTCTTCAGAAGAAACGCATGGAAACTTGCTTCGGAAAAGATTAAAACAAAAAGAGACATACTCAAAGCCTTCGGTGCTGTTAAGTCGATGCTGGCCGATAGCAACCCTATGGGGCAGGGTCAACTGCCCCTGTGGGTTTGGGGCTATACGTCTTTCTCTTGCAGAACGGATGGCTGTTTGCCGCCCAACACATATGGTACCAGGATCCCTTGAAGTCCTATTGCACTTCCATATGTCGGAATTGACCCAGTAGCAACAAACATATTTTTTGTCCCCTTTTAAAAATTCTGGTTCTGACCCTGCATCCCATAGGCCATTAGTTATTTGCAGGTATTGACCTCCCTGGGTCTAAGACAACGAGATTTCCCAGAGTAGGTGAAGGAAGTGCACGGGAGCACCCGTGTTATTTTGCACCTTGAGAAGAAAGCCAACCACACCAACAACCGACAGGGAAATGCCCACTGTGCACCTTGTTGATTTCTGTGTTACGCACTGCAGATCAGGCCAGCTTAACAGTTGTGCGCCACAAACTGTGACCACTCTCCGTGCTCATGGCAGCCTGTTTCTTTTGGTGAGATCCGTTCTCAGCGACCACACACCGAGCCTCAGACACTGCTCTCGTCTGCTCGTCTCTGACGTTGACTCACAAGAAAAGGATGAAATCAAACGTCTGAAAACGGCCTTAAATAAAAGGAACCGTGCCAGTGGCTTTTAAAAAAATCAAATGCATCTTCTTCTTTCAGAACGTGCAGTACTGGGCGCAGTGAATGGATCATTTCTGGTTCTTTCTCTGCAGTGCTATGTAGTGAAGGGGTGGGCGTGTGGGGGAGGAAGGGTGAGGGGAACCAACTTTTACTGAGCTCTAAGTACCCGGCATGGAATCAGGTACGTTTAAAAAGTACATTCTTTACCCATAGCCGAAGGAATTGAGGCAGCATTTCCACACGACTGACCCAAGTTAGGACCAGCTAGCAAGTTAGGACTGGGAGAGGACACTTGAACCTACATGCAGAGATCTGGGTCCTTAACCCGCATGCACATGGGAATGCTCTTTTGAAATCAGCTCAGAATGGTACTAAAATTGTCGCCCCAAGCACTTGGGGGCATATACGTGATCTCTTTGTTAGGACAAGCGCTAAATTCAGAACCTTGAGTTTCTTTCTTGGTGGAGGTTACAAGAACCAAGGGACCTTCTGCTGTAGTGGGAGGCTGCTGTCTGCAAGTCTGATTTTTAACCATTCTGCATTAATTAACATTTCCAGAGCTCTTTGAGATGCAGAGATGAGAGGTGGCATAGATGTGACAAGTCTGAGTGCATACTGCCCGACAGCGAGACAGGGTACAGATGGCTGTAGGGGAGCCTTTACCAGGGAAGACCCACTCTGTGGAAGCGAGCAACCGCCCTTCCTAGCTACATACCAGAATACGAGGCTGTGGGGAGACATCAGTACTTGGGCAGAAAGTTTGGGCCCTTCATAATAATATGAACTATTACCTGTTATTTGTTCCTGAGACGGAAGGGATTTCGGATCCGGTAAAGAGATCGCAGGCCTGGTTAACCAGCTAGTTACTAATGGCATTGTGTGGCATCTGGCTCACAGCGATCCCAAGTGTGTCAGACTAGAACTGTGCCCCACTCAGGTTTCAAGGAAGGGTTTTTTTCCAAAGCAGGCTGCCAGGCCTTTCTTCAGAGGCACTTCTGGGTGGACTTGAACTTCCCAATAGCAGTCAAACACTGTTTGTGCCTCCTGAGGAAGAAAGTCCAAGGGCCACGGGTGCCAGGGCCTGGGAGGAGGAAGGGCACCGTGGGCTGGGAGCATGGACTCGCTCTATGCAATGTCCTGTTTTGCTTGGGTTTGGTCCTTGGCTCAAGACAGTGTTCTTCTTGTTCGCCAGCCAGAATGCCCTGGCATGAGCACAGATCTGGACATTAACTGTAACTAGAACTTGGAGTCTAGGATACGGATGGAAGCTTCCAGTGAAAAGAGATGGACGAACAGCTCAGAGTGAGAGGGTGGAATGGTGTTTTAGAGATTGAGGGAGAAAGAGTGCCCAGTGCAGGGATGAAGGTAGGGAACCTAAAGACAGCAGATGGAGACCCAAATGTGGCAAGAAACAGAACTATTTAGGGTAGCAGTTCTCAACCTGTGGGTCGTGACCCCTTTGAGGGTCAAACAACCCTTTTACAGGGGTCACCCGAATCATAACACTAGCAAAATGACAGTGATAAAGTAGCAACGAAAATAATATTATGGTGGTGGGGGCGAGTCACCATCACATGAGGAACTGTATGAAAGGGTCACGGCATTAGGAAAGTTGAGAACCACTGGTCTAGGGTTTTGTTTTTATGATTTCTGATCAGCTGCGTGGAGCCTTGGTGGCGTCGTGGACTCTAATCTGCAAGTTCGAAACTACCAGCCACTCTCTGGGAGAAAGACAGGGCTTTCTACCTGCATAAACAGTTACAGTCTCGGAAACCACAGGAGCAGAGCTACCCTGTCCCGTAGGGTCGCTGTGTGAGTGTGACCTGCTGGCTCCCTGTTGGAGATGTCACGGTGACAGCTTTTCATGCTTCACAACAGCCCTCCAAGGTCAAGAGTAGTCTACATTTTACATGGGGAAGCCGAGGGTCCAGGGAGCAGAGAGGTCGGTAGGAGGTGAGGTTCAGGTCGCACAGGCAGCAGGTAGGTCCCGGAATGCAGGTGCTCCTCCCCACCTGCTGAGTGAGTACGGTGCCCCTCCCTATTCCAGGCACTGCTCACACATCAGTTTATCGAATCCTCACGACAGTTCTGTTAGATGGAGATGCTCACTATCCCCATTTTACAGACGAGGCGAATGCAGTAATGTGCACTGACACCGAGTGCAATAACTTGCTCCCAGTCCTAGAGCTCCTCTCTGGGAAAGTCCCAGTTGGTCAGGAGACACGTGGATGAATGGCTCTGGCTGGGGTTCTGATTGGGGCAGGGTTGAGGGTGGATCTGTAGGGATGGAGCAGGAACTGGCCTTGCGCTGCCCCGCCCCTGCATGGCTTTGCTCAGCTTGGGAGTGCCATGTGGGATGTGGGCAGGGATGGACTTGTTCTTTGAGGACCTCCCTGCCTTGGCCATCGCCTCTCCCCCACCACCCCTGTCCCGGAGGTTTCCCCTCTATCTCCTACCTTGATGTACTTGTTGCTTTTCTTCGGCAGCAAGCCTCATGACTCAGTTTACCTCTCATGTCAACTCTTCTCTGTTCGATTAGGTCTTGATATCCTCCCTCACCAACCTCTGACCTGTCACTCGTCCAAGGGCGTTCATTTCCTGTTGTTGCTTGCTCCTCTGATCCCTCTTCTTCTCAGCCCCTCCTGCCTCCCTGAACTTTCATCTGGGGGTAGGGTTGGGGGCCGGCAGCTTGCAGGGCCTTCAGCTCTCCCAACACTTACCCCTCGGAGCACCCAGTCCACGGGGACCCAGCAGAGCGGTGGGACCGCCCAGCCTGCGTGCCTGAATGCAGTTGACCTTTACAATGACCGTCTCCGGGCAGCAATTACAAAGCAAACACGCAGGGCCTGTGCTGGGCCCAGCTTGGGAGGCATGTGCGCTCACAGCCAGGCGTCCTGAAGTGTGAATTCTAGGGGCAAACAGTCAAGGCGCTCAAAGGATTTTGTGCTACAACACAGCTCTCCATCGGCCCCACCATCGGATGTATTGGAGAAGCTCAGGGGTGAAGGGTCAGCTGCTGACCCAAAGGTAGACGATTCGGGCAGCTCCGAAGGAAAAGAACCCACCCCTGTAGAGATGCCACCATTCTGACGGATGGCGAGCCTATAGGCAGGCGGTCATCCTCCGGGAATAGACGGCTACATGGGTCTCCTGGGCATTAGCCAGTGGGTTTAAACCACAGACCTTGCGGTGGGCAGTCGAGCGCTTAACCATTGTGCCACTCGTGCTCCTTCTGTAAAGACTGCAGCTTAGAAAACCCACTGGGGCGGTCGCTGAGAGTCAGCATTGAATTGATGGTACTGAACCACAACATCGATGGTGGTAGCCATTTGATTGAAATTCTAAGCAAAGCCAGAACAAATCTACTTTGGTTGGATAGAGCAAGCATAAGCCAGGAGATAACAAACACCAAACTCATGGCCATGGGGTCGATGCTGATTCATGGCGACCCCATAGGACAGGGTAGAACTGCTCCCACAGGCTTAGAAAGCCTCAGCTGCTGGCTCACAGGTAGCATAACCACTACGCACACCCCCCACAAATCCACAGCCCCACTCACTCACTGCCATCAAGTCCATTCCAACTCATAGTAGTTACATCATCTGTTGTCAATTTGAGAGGATTAAGAGGGAAGGGGTGGGGTTTAGCCTGTCAATCATTTGGAGGTGCTAAGGAGATAAGTAGATCTCTGGAGGCGGGACAAACACTCACTCCCTGCGAGATATCCTTGTGGAGAAGACACATGGAGAGAGGCTGATGGATCCAGAGCTTTGGAACTGAAGGAGCCACGTGGGAACCCCTGCCATCCCTAAGATGCTTCCACGACCACTGGATCCACAAGACTTCCCACCCACTGGCCTGTGCTCTTCCTGCATTTGTCATCATTGCATGTGTTTCTTGAGTCTGAAGAGGAATTTATAGATTGGTATCAGACATATGGGCTGACATTGGACTTATGCACTTGATCAGGACTGGGCTTGGGTATTTTCTCAATGTTCAATTGCTCCGGTATATAAAGCTCTTTCTTATACACATATGAGTGTCCATGAATTTGTTTCTCACAGTGACCCTATAAGACATGGTAGAACTGCCTCGGTGGGTTTCTAAGACTGGAACTCTTTACAGGAGAAGAGCTGGTGGTCTAGAACTGCTGAACCTGAGCTTAGCAGCCCAACGCGTGACCATTGTTACACCATGCCCACAGCACATTAAACACGAGTGTGCCACCCTGAGCAGCAGGGCAGCGGGGGAGGGAGGGTGCATAACAGGGGAGGCGCACATCAGGCAAGCCTGGGTGTCAGGCGCAAAGGCTGCTATCTGGACTGCCTTGATCTGTGTCCCCTGGCTTTTGTAGGCTGCACCTCAGACACAGCGAAGACCCCTAAGCCTCCTGGCTGCGGGTTTGGGGGGCTGTGGGCCATTCCTGAAGGCACAGCAGTCGGCCTCAGCCCCCACCCCTCGCTGAGGGTGGGGTGGGGGGAAGCCTCTGGGCTGGAAGAGGGAGCTGCTTGACTGATAAACTCACCTCCCCCAAAGCTCCTTTTAGTGCGGGCTGTTCCACATTCCCTGTAGCTTAGCAACCTGCGCCCCTGACAACTGATTTATTGGAAAATGGCTCAACTCACCCGCTTCCAACCCCACAAGCAGGTTTTCCTTTTGCCCTCCCTTCCTCTCTCCCCCTCTTTCGTCTTTCTCCTCTCCTCCTTCTGCAAATAATCAAACCTCAACTAGAACCAAGTCCTTGTGCATTTCCCTCAGGGATGCTAATTTGCCTTCTCTGTGGAGCTTCCGCCTTCCTTTTCTAACCTCAGGAGTCTCATTTCCCATCCTTGCCTGCAGGCCCTCCTGCATCTTGTCAGTACAGGGATCCCTTGAAAGCTCACGTCTCGATAAGTTTCTCCTCTAGTGAATATACATATTCACTAACTCGCCAGAGCATCCAGCAACTAGCCCTGTCTCTGATGTCACCCTGTCCTTCCCCACAGCTTTTTGTCCCCTGCCCTACTAGATATTGATCCTCTTATTTGCTGTGTCTTTGGATATGCTGTTCCCTCTGCCTGGCAGGCTGTATTTCTGCTTCCTAAGTTGTGACGTGCTCCTCCAGGCTGAACTAAAACATCACTTCCTCCACTGCCATGCAGGCAGAACAGGGCATTTCTTCCTCAGGGCCAGCACTTGCCTGGTACCCACTTCTGTGGGCGGCCTTTGGACCTGTGCTACAGCTACCTGTCTGTGTGACGTGGACGGACAGCAGCCTGGGAACCCCTTGAAGGCAGGGAGTATTTCTCCTCCAACTAGTCCCCCTACCTGCCCCCATGCCAGCACAGTGCCTGACATACAGGTGATTCCCCTCATTCCCGGCTCATCACTCCCTCTGCTCCGAATCAAGAAGGAAGGAGATTGACCTCTGCCAGCTCTGGATCAGTGGCATTGAGTGGGTTAGTGTGGCAGTTACAGAATCTGCTGTCAACTTGCGAAAGGGTGGAGTCTAGCCTGTCAATCAGGTCACAGCTCGATGACCTCATGTGGAGGCACAAAGGAGATACATAGCTCGCTGGGGGTCAGATACACTCTCAGCTTGCCTCTCTGCTACACATTCCTGTTGACAAGTCAGATGTAGCAGCACTGATGGCAGCCAGGACCCTTGAACTGGAAGAACCACATGGCAACCCATGCCAGCTCGAAGATGCTTCCACTGCCACTAGATCCACAAGACTTTCCACCCACTGGCCTGTGATCTTCCTGCATTTGGCATCCTTGCATGTGCTGCAGGAGTCTGAAGAGGAATTTACAGACTGGTATCGGACATATGGGCTAATATCAGACTTACGGACTCGATCTGGAGTAGGCTGGGAAGTTTTCTCAATATACAATTGCTCTTTGATATAAAGCTCTTTCTTCTACACATGAGAGTGTCTATGGATATGTTTCTCTAGTCTACCCGGACTAACACAGCCAGTCCAACGGGCGGTGCTGGTGGGCAATGGAAGATGAGAGGACGAGAGAAGCCAGGGCATTTCTCCTGGTCCCTCACAGGCATCCCTGGCAGTGACCGTGCCTCTTGTGGATCAGCCTTTTAGTAAACGATCTTGGGCCACTGGGCTCGGGTCACACCTCCTCTCTGGCTCTTCCCTACCTGGGGTTGCCTCCCTGCCCTCTGGCTAATTTCCTAGTTCTTCCATCACTGGTATAAATATGTAAACTGCTTTCTGTTGTCCTAGTTGGGCCTTGCATATCAGGTTGTTAGCACGGCAGGGTAGGGGGATGGCCATAGCTGTTTGTTATTTTTAACTTGGAGAGGTGGTGTACTTCATATGTACCTTGTTCTAGGTTAGTATGGGGGAAGTTGTGAGTGTTTTTTGTGTGTGTGTTTAACCAGATAGGGAGAGCTGGGCGCATTTGTCTGGCTGGCTGGACCACGTACTTACTCACTTTGAGCTCCCAGAGCCTCCTTTGAGTTCTTTGTAGGTAAGTTGCTCTCTGGGCTTCACAGGCCCTGCTGGACTGCGCCCTTGCCCACTGCCCCCTGTTGGAACAGCCACCTAAGGGAGGGTCTGGAGAATCAGGGGGCTGGGGAAAGAGGCTGGGAGGCATGCAAGGGAAGGGAGGGAAGGCAAGGGAAGAGAGAGGTATGGAATAGGAGCACCTGTGTTTGACTCAGGGCCTTTCCCCCAGTAGGAGCTCACTCCACCCTTGTTGGATGAAGGACTAGGGTGGTAGGAGGAGCAGACGGAGTGAGTGAGTGAGTGAGTGAGTGAGTGAGTGAGTGAGTGAGTGAGTGAGTGAGCAAAGATCACACGGACCTTGGTATCTGCCTCCACGGCTTCCTCCCTAATTAGGGCTTCCCAGGGGCTGACCTGTGGCAACAGTATTCAAACTGGCTTCCTGGTCTCCAGTGTATCTGGCCACCGCATCAGGTGATGTTCTCAAAGTCACAATGTCTTGAGACAGACCGTTTTTGTGAGCCCGAGATACAAAGGGATCAGTCCATTCTATTGCGCGCCCCTAGGTCTTGCCTTCTGTTAACAGGCCTTCAGACCCGGGCCTTCTCACCTTCTTTCCCCACCCTCCCACCGTGAAGGCCTGACATCCTCCAGTGATTTGAGACAGGGGTGGAGACTAGAAAACTGGGCTAACTACTCCTCCCTGCTGCACTCATCTGGCCACTGGCCCAGCTCCCAGTCTCCCGCCTCATGCGGGGGTCCTGCGATGCTGGTCTTCCAGCAGCCTGGAAATCACTGCCAGCCATTCTCACTTTAGGGGCTCCTGAAGGAGAATGAATGGGGGAGCTAGCCCTCTGACTGCCAGGACCCAGAGGCAGGCAGCTGCAGGCCCAGCCACCCCCACGCCCCAGGAGGCCTTTGTTTATGGTCAGAGAGGCCTCCCAATGAGCTGCTGAGCTCGGTGCCAGAGCCGATGGGGGCCTGGCTCTGGGGAGGAAGAAGACAAATGAGTCTGTCAACCTGTGTTTCCTTCACCGCCCTGGGAGGGAGGCCACAACTTCGCAGGAAACCAGGCTGGGCCTTGAAGCTCCTTTTGCTGACTTTGCGGGCAGTGCTAGAAGTCACCCAGTTCAACCTCGTCACGCAGCTTCAATCCAATGTGCATTTCTAAGGACATGTAGTGTGACCTTGTTTATGTGGGACACAGGCCTGGATCAGAACCCTTGCTCTGCTCCCTACTAGCTCTGTAGTCGATGCAGGCCAATTCTTCTTCTTTCTTTTTTTTTTAAAACACATAGTTTTATTGAGATATAATTCACATCATATTTTGCCTCATGTACCATGGACACATTGTCAGGAGAGACCTGTCCCTGGAGAGGGACATCATGCTTGGTAAAGTAGAGGGGCATCGACCAGGAAGGCCCTCAGCGAGATGGATGGACGCCATGGCTGCAACAATGGGCTCAAACACAGGAACAGTTGTGAGGATGGTGCAGGACTGGGCAGGGGTTTGTTCTGTTGAACACAGGGTCACTGTGCAGCAGAGCCAACCCGAAGGCACATAGCAAGAGTTATAGTAATTAGAATTGTGCAGTCGTCCCCACGCTCAACTGCAGAACATTTTCTTCCTCTTGTACGCATGGCTGTTGACTCCCCATCTCCCCCCAGCCTCCCCTTCCATGCCCCCAGGTCATTATTCATTCAAAGCCCTGGTGGTAAAGTGGTTATGAGTTGGGAGCTTTGATCTGCATGGTTGGCTGCTTGAAACCACTAGGCGCTCCGAAGGAGAAAGACTGGCCTTTCTACTCCCCTAAATAGTTAGTGTCAGGAACCCACAGGGGCACTATGAGTCAGCATTGACTTGATGGCAGCAAGTTTGGGTTGGTCGCCATAGAAGGGAACCCTGGTGGCATAGTGGTTACTCATTGGGCTACTCACCACAAAGTCGGCATTTTGAAACCACCAGCCTCTCTGCGGAAGAAAGATGTCTTCTACTCCCATCAAGAATGACAATCTCACAAACCCAGAGCTGCAGTTCTACCTTGTCCTCAAGGGTCGCTATGAGCTGGAATCAACTCAATGGCAGGGAGTCTGGTTGTTGGTTTGGTTTCCATAGATCCACCGAGCCTGACTCCCATACAGAAAACATGTACAAAACAAAACAAAAAAAGGAACCAGCAACAATGACCAAGTAAAACAAAGAAAAGCCTCAATTGAAAAGAAAACAGAACTGACTTAAAAACTAGAATAAATTCAAAATGGTTTAAGGGGGAGATCGAATGACAAGATGTTACATTGCAGCCTACCTACACAGGGAAATCTGTCCATTCCATTTCGCTCCTCTGTAAAGTGGAATAATGTATGCCCATCTACTTTCCCAAGTATTTTGAACAGGAAAGGTCTCTGATAAAAGGACACTATTATTACAGCCCAGAAGACCCTCTGGGGCAATTCCACTTGGTCACTTGCTAGGACGCAGAGTCGGCTCAGTGGCACCGGGAACAATAGCAGCACTGTGATGGCGTCTGTTTCTTTATTAGCTCAGGTCTCTTAGGGCTAAATTGGGCCAGGCCTGGATGGAGCATGTAAGTGTGGGCCCAGAGGCAGATGAGATCTTGCCAGAGCCACTGGGGGGCTTGTGGTCTGTGCCAGGGCCAGGCAGACTCTGGCTCATGCGTCAAACCTGGCCAAGTGCCTAAGGACCCCACCTTGCCCAATCCTCATTGCCATATCTTTTATGGCTCCTTTCATGCTCCACCAGGGGAGCAACTGACCCTAGGACCACCCACAAGATTTGGCCCTACAAGATTTATTATCTAGACCTCAATAGATCATCTGATAATCATTGGCCAAATAGGACCAAGATGCAGTCAGTTGCAGATGAGGTATCAATGGCCTAACGGATGGCTCAAAAGGAGAGACAATCCAATTTTGACGTAAGTGGGAATTAGAGCAATACATTGAGGAGATTTAGAAGCCAGGCTAGAGATGGAAAGACCTTGAGACTGGGAGTTGGGAAGATGCGGGAATGAGAAAGTCCAGTTGGATCATACAGGGATATACTAACGCATATGAGGATAGAAAAGGCTAGAGATAGAAAGATAGTCTAGTCGAACCACTTTGGAGCACAAAACTGAACCTGGTGTAATGCCTTGTAGAGTTTACATGATCTTAGACTGAGATGGAGTCCTAATGGCATAGTGGTTGCACACTGGGCTGCTAACTGCAAAGTCAGCAGTTCGAAACGATCAGTCACTCCACTGGAGGAAGGTGGGAACTTTGACTCCCGTAAGGAGTCTGGGAAACCCAAAGGGGCAGTTCTCCCTGGTCCTATAGGATCACTCTGAGTTGGCATTGACTCAATGGGAGTGAGTTTAGTTTTATATTGAGATAGCATTTTATAATATACATGTTAACACATGTCATATTATTTAATCCTCATTATTACTCAGACAGTCTGATATTCACCCGTCTTACCTTGCAGATAAAAGGCACTTCATCTCACTCACTCACTGCCATTGAGTCCATGTCGACTCACAGCGATCCTGTAGGACAGGGTAGAAAGGCCTCTGTGGGTCCCTGAGACTGTAAATCTCCAGGGGAGTAGAAAACCCCACCTTTCTCCCATAGGACACCTAACGAGATTAAAGATGACTCATCCAAGAAGTGGCATTAGCAGGCCCTGAATCCAGGGAGGATGTCTGGCCAGAGCCCACATAATTCTGAGCTCTGTCTCAGGAATATGTCCTGGTCACCTGGTGCCTGACATAAATGACAGACATAAAAACACAGGCAGGGGGGCTTAGGCCTGTGTACTCCATGCGTTATTTTATATTTTAAATAATTAAATCATTTTATTGGGGGCTTGTACGACTCTTATCAAAATCCACTCATACATCCATTGTGTCAAGCACCTTTGTACATTTGTTTCCCCTCATCACTCTCAAAGCATTTTCTTTCTACTTGAGCCCTTGGTATCAGCTCCTCATTTTCCCCCTTCCTCCCTGCTCCCTCCTCCACCATGAACCCTTGATAATTTATAAATTATTATTATTTTGTCATATCTTACACCATCCGACATCTCCCTTTACCCACTTCTCCGCTGTCCATCCCCCAGGGAGGAGGTTATATGTAGATCTTTGTAATCTGCTCCCCTTTCTCCCTCACCTTTCCTCCACCCTCCTAGTATTGCCACTTTGACCACTGGTCCTGAGGGGTTCATCTGTCCTGGATTCCCCGTGTTTCCAGTTCCTATCTGTACCAGAGTACATCCTCTAGTCCAGCTGAATTTGTAAGGTAGAATTGGGATCATGATAGTTGGGAGGAGGGGGGAGACATTCAAGAACTAGAAGAAAATTGTATGTTTCATCATTGCTACACTGCACCCTGACCGCGACCTTTCTGCAAGGGGATGTCCAATTGCCCACAGATGGGCCCTGGGTCCCCACTCTGTACTGCCCCTCATTCACAATGTGATTATTTTTTTGGTCTTTGATGCCTGATACCTGATCCCTTTGATTCCTGGTGATGTCACAGGCTGGTGTGCTTCTTCCATGTGGGCTGTGTTGTTTCTCAGTTAGATGGCTGCTTGTTTATCTTCAAACCTATAAGACCCCAGACTCTATATCTTTTGATAGCTGGGCACCATCAGCTTTCTTCACCACATTTGCTTATGCATCTGCTTTGTCTTCAGCGATTGTGTCAGGACAGGCTGGTGTGCTTCTTCCATGTGTGCTTTGTTGTTTCTCAGCTAGATGGCCACCTGTTTATCTTCAAGCCTTTAAAACCCGAGACACTTTATCTTTTGATAGCCGGGCACCATCAGCTTTCTTCACCACATTTGCTTATGCACCCATTGTCTTCAGCAATTGTGCCAGGAAGGTGAGCATCTCAGACTGCCGAATTGTTAAAACAAAGTGTTCTTGTGTTGAGGAAGTACTGGAGTAGGGACCCACTGTCCATCTGTTTCCTTAAAACTAAACCTATAAATATATGTACATAGATCTATTTCCCCCTCACCGTATATAAATACACTTACATTTGTATATGCCTGTATTTAGATCTCTATAAATGCCTTTTGCCTCCTGTTTTTTTTCCTTCCGTGGGTTATTTTAAATCCAACTTGTTTTTCTTGAAGGTCTGTGTGCCCGTGCCCAGCGAGGTACTGCCTGAAGAACCCAAAGCAGCATAAACCCAGACCACTCCTGTCTCCAGGGCCTAAGGACTCAGTCGAACAC
This sequence comes from Tenrec ecaudatus, assembly GCF_050624435.1. Classification (NCBI taxonomy): domain Eukaryota; kingdom Metazoa; phylum Chordata; class Mammalia; order Afrosoricida; family Tenrecidae; genus Tenrec; species Tenrec ecaudatus. Next base: position 19,763,020 of record NC_134546.1, on the reverse strand, counting down.
ATACTCCTCAGAGTCTCCTATGCCCAGTGACCAATGGGTGGTGCAGACCGGGAGCTGGAGGCCATAATCAGGACGGTTCCATCAAGGGTGTGGGGCAGAAGCTGGGGTTTAGGAGAGTTGGTGGCATAGTGGGGTATGTGCTGTGGTCAGCAGTTCGAAACCACCAGCTGCTCTATGGGGGGAAGATAAGGCTTTCTACTCCTGTAAGATTTACAGTCTTGGAAACCCACAGGGATGTTTCTGCTCCATATTAGATTCAGAATGGACGTGGTGACAGTGTTTTTCATGCCAAAGATTAATCCCAGGCAGTCATCAACTTCCCCCCGCTGTGCCCCCCCCCCCGACCACCACCAAGTCCTCATGAAACCAGAGGACCTCAGAGCTGAAAGGGGCCCTAGCCCTTCCTTCAATTTTCCTAATAAGCCATGACATAGAACTTAAACCCAGGATCTCCTCTGAAGTCTAGGGCTCTTCCTAGATCATTGTTTTATTCCCTTAAGATCAGTGGTTCTCAACCCTTCCTGATGCCACCGCTCTTTAAGACAGTTCCTCATGTTGTGGTGACCCCTCCCAACCATAAAATTATTTTCATTGCTACTTCATCACTGTCATTTTGCTACTGTTATGAGTCGGGTTACTCCTGTGAAAGGGTCGTTCAACCCCTCAAGGGGTTGCCACCCATAGGTTAAGAACCACTGCTCTAGATCAAGGTTCCCTTTGAAAGAGTACTTTTAGAAAAAACACTCCCAAACTCCAATAGGTTCACATCCTTCTTCTTGCCCGCTTCTCCCTACCTTCTCTGCCTCCCCACCCCAGCCCCCTGCCCATTTATAATATCTTCTTACTTTCTTCAATGAGAAGATGTGTGGGATAACACCTCATAGGGAAGGCTCTGGAGTCAAACTTTAGGGTTGAACCCCTGTCTAGCCCTCAACCACAGTGTGACCCCGGGAAAGTAATAGCACCTTGTTTCCTCATCTGGAGACTGGATACAATGACAGCAATGGCCTCATACGGTTGTAAACAATAGATGTGACAATCCATGAGCAAGACAGAATGTTGTGGTAGTTACATAATCTGGTGTCAATTGGGGAATTCAGCGTGAAGGGGTGGAGGATAGCCTGTCAATCAGGTAGTCGCTTGATGACCTCATTTGAAGGTGCTAAGGAGATAAATAGCTTGCTGGAGATGGGACAAACACTCACTCCCTGTGAGACATCCCTGTGGAGAGGACACATGGAGAGAGGCTGATGGAGCCAGACCTCTGGAGCCGGAGAAGCCATATGGAGACCCCTGCCAGAGCTGAGATGCTTACAATGCCACTGGATCCACAAGACTTCCCATCCACTGGCCTGTGATCTTCGTGCATTCAGGGTCATTGCATGTGTTTTGTGAGTCTGAAGAGGACGTTATAGAATGGTGTCAGACATAGGGGCTAAAATCAAACTTATGGACTTGATCTGGACTGGGCTGGGATGTTTTCTCAATATTCAATTGCTCTTGTATGTAAAGCTTTTTCTTCTACACATATGAGTGTCTATGGATTTGTTTCTCTAGTCTACCCAGACTAATACAACTGTGGTTGTTACTTACCATCGAGTCGGTTCTGACCCATAGGGGTCAGAACAACCGAACAAAACACTGCCAGGTCCTGTGACAGCCTCACCACTGTTCCTATGTCCGAGCCCATTGTTGCAGCCACTGCATCAATTCATCTCGCTGAGAGTCTTTCTCCTTTTCGCTGCCCCTCCACTTTACTAAGCATCATGTCCTATTCCAGAAACTAGACCCTGCTGATAATATGTTCAAAGTAGGTAAGACAAAGTCATGCCATCCTTGCCTCTGGCCATACTTCTTCCAAGACAGATGGTTTCATTTTGGCAGTCCAAGGCACGTTCCATACTCTCCAGCACCACAATTCAAACGCACTTCAAGTTGTCAAGGGTTTCATCTTGCTTGGATCCACAATCAATGCTCATGGAAGCAGCAGTCAAGAGATCAAAAGACACCTTGCCTTATGTAAGTCGTGGCACCTCTGCAGAGTGTTGAAAAGCAATGAAGTTACTTGGAGGACTAAGGTGAAGCTGAACCAAGCCATGGTGTTTTCAATTGCCTTATATACATGTGGAAAGTGGATCTTGCGTAAGGAAGGCCTAAGATGAAACAGGCTTTTTCTAGTATCTAGTCAGCGTCCTGGTGGTACCATGGATAAGCAGGAGGCTGCTAACCAGAAGGTCGGTGGTTTAAACCCGGCAGCTGCCTTGCAGGAGAAAGAGGTGACAGTCTGCCTCTGTAAAGGTTATAGCCTTGGACAGCCTCTGAGGTACATCTACTGTGTCTCATCGGGCCACTCTGAATTACAACGCGCTCAATGACAGTGGGGTAAATCACTACTAGCAGGTCTGGACTCCATTCTCAGTCAAGGTACTGCAGGCACAGTCGCTTGCGGGCTGTTCCTGGAGGTTATGGTCCTGACCAGGTTGCAGACAAAGACTAGGATGAAAGGCTGTTTTAAAATCAGCCAATGGAAATACTATGGATCATCACAGTCTGGTCTGCAGCTAAGCACAGGCTGTTTCTGTCCAAGACTGGGCAGGGCAGTGTTCTGTCTGTTGTACGTGGGGTCACCATGCACTGGGCTGATTCAATAGCAGCTGACGCCAATGGCAACACTAACAACATGGACAACAACAGCTCATTACTGTTAGTCTGATAATCACCAAGCTTTGCACTTGGCCTCCATGCATGTCTCCTCTGACTTACTGTCTCTTAAGAGCTACGCACCAGTTCTCCCTCTTGACGTCTCCTCTCTGTTCTCCTTTGTTTTTCTGAATTAACCTTGAAGCAGTGGCATCCTTATGGGGCTGCAGGGGGTGCAAGCCACAACAGATGACACTGTCAGAGGGCTGACACCAAACTGACTGTCTATAAAAATATAAAATATCTATAAAATATCTCGGGGGGAGCGGAGAGGAAGGGGAAAATGAGGAGCTGATACCATGGACTCAAGTATTTTGTGAATGATGAGGGCGACAAATGTACAAATGTGCCGGACACAATGGATGGATGGATGGATTGTGATAAGAGTTGTACAAGCCCCCAATAAAATGATTTTTTTAAAAGAACAATAGAAAATACCTCTGTAATTATAACCACAAGCACATTTCTTGTAAGGTCAGCTAACATGTATCACTCCACCTCAGGACTAAAACTCTGATTTACTTTTGGAATCGTCTCACGTATTCCAGTCTGAGCTTCGTCAGTTATTGCCCCATGACGGTGATGCTTCACCCCGTGGTTTCACGTTTCTGTGCGCGTGCTCCAGGCTCGGCGCGTTCCTTCCCTACTGCTGGCGCTCTTACAGTGGCTGATTTTGTCACACTTTCTGGTGTTTTAATGATAAAATAGACCGATAATACTTATATATAGTTATACAACTATAAAATATTGTGGTCATTAGTATTTGCAGACCTATGCCCATAACTTTTTTTTTTTTGGAGAATGAAGTAGCAATTAGAGCAGGAGGAGGAATGTTCAGCAACTGCAATGTACAAGTAGCATCAGTACAAAAACATTACTGAGGGTCCTGTATGGAGGAGGGCCATAGGGTGGGGGGGTTTACTAACACCACTGGCTGAAATCCTCTCTACTCATCAATATAAGACCCTTTTCTTTCTTTAAAAAAACCGAACCATTTTATTGGCATATAATTCACATACCATACAATTCAGCAGTTGAATCACATCAAGAAGAGTGTGTACTCATCGCCACAATCCATTTCAGAACATTGTCTTCTTTCTTGTCCCCATCCTTATTAGCTCCCCATCCCCCACCCGACTTCCCCACCCCAACCTCCCCTGCCATGGCCCCAAGGAACCATTCATCAATGCAGCTACTGACTCTGTAGATTTTCCTATCTTGGATTTTATATACAGAATATTAAAAAAACAAACGAACAGTAACAAAGTAAAATAGAGAAAACCCTCAATAGAAAAGAAAGCAGAAAATATTAAACACTGGAAGAAATGTAAAATCAAAGGGAGATCAAATGATAAGGTCTTCAATGTTAATCTAACTGCATCTGCAACAATACATTTTCAATGCACTCTGCGTGACAGCAAGGCCATTCACAGCCCTGGACCATGGTCAGGGAAGATTCAACAGAGGCTTATAATCCACATGCATTCCCCCTTCACGGTGTTTTTTTTTTAATGCAAACAACTTTAAAATGGATCAAAGGGGAGATTAAGTTATAAGACCTGACATTTTAACCTGAGGATATGTACCATGATCGACTTTACAAGGCTCTCTGTCTGATATCAAGACTGTTCACAGCCCTCAACCAGGGTCAGAGTTCTGCGCTTCACTGTCATCCACAGCCTTCTGCAAACCAGGCGCTCACCGTTTAAGCACCGACACCATTCCCTCCTTAGATTTGACTTTTATTATTTACAATCCTTGCATCACACAGGTGCTGTGTAGTCCCGTGGCAGCCCAAGTGGCCCACCTTCCTGTCCAGGTCCTTAAACTACTCTCTCAGCCTCTCAGCCTCCTTGCTCGGGAGCTGACCCTCCCTCCCTGGGCAGATTGGGGCTCCTGAGAAGGCGGACAGGTTGCCCAGGCCAGTCTGCATGCAGTAGGCGTGTTGGAGATCATCTCGGATCCTCTCACATGTCCTGACCTCTCACATGTCCTGGTGGGGGGAGGGTGGCTGGGGATCAAATGGCAGCTTCTGGCTCCTTCCTTTCTCCCGCAGACTTTTGCTTTGACGAGAGTCTGAAAAATCCCAGGACTTACTGCCCTTTCGGATTCCTTGTTCCTTCTCATTCACCACTGCTTATGACCATTTCAAAGTCACACACCGCACCTTTTCTGAGCCCTGGTGGCCTAGTGGATGCCGTCTGGACTGCTCCCCTCAAGGTCAGCTGTTCAAACCCACCAGCTACTCAGCAGGAGGAAGCCAGGTCCCTTGTTGGAGACCCTAGGGAGCAGCTGTGCTTTGTCCTAGGAGGGGCTGTTTTGAGGGTGCATGGACTTGCTGGCCGTGGGCTTGGTTTCTGTGCTGTACCCCACACCATGCTGTAGAGCTCCAGGAGAGTGGTATATTCTCTTCCCCAAGAAAGCAAACTCTCAAAAGCTCCCTTCTCCCCCAAGAATTATGCCGTCCTGTCTGTGGGTGCTCAGGCCAATCCTCACCATGGTCAACAGACACCATAGGATCTCCTGGAGGGGAGATGAGATGGGGGAGAATGACCACTCACCAGAGAGAGAGAGAGAGAGAGAGAGAGAGAGAGAGAGAGAGAGAGAGAGAGAGAGAGAGAGAGAGAAGAGGCAGTGCCTTCCCCTGCCTCCTGTCTGTGACAGGTATGTAAAGAGTTAAACCCCAGCCCAGGAGACTTTGCCATATAAAGACATTCACCAGGAAGGAATGCGGAGTCGTGCTGGGAAGCAAGTTTCTCTCATCTTTGGGCCCTGGGGTTCATAGAGCCAAAGTAATGCCTGTGACTGCTCAGGTCCCCAGGAGGACCATCCCTCTGGGAGACCCCACCCCCAGGGCTGCAGCGTGTGAGGCAGAGCGCCTTGGCAACTCTTGCCCGGTCCATCCTGGTAGCTGAGGTAGTAGAGGTGCTCTGGGAGCCTGGACTGGGGAAAGCCCCCAGTGATGATGATCCTGATGGCAGCTGGGGCTTGCTGAGCCCTCCCTGTGAGCAGGCAGCCTCGGGGAGGGGGAGCTATCCACACATGCATTACTGTCCTGTCCGACCTCACGATGGGGGGGGGGCTGGCTCTTGGGGACACCTGGCAACAACCTCCACTTACACATGTGGGCCCAGGCCCAACTAACACCCATGGGTGAGTTCCTGCCTGCCAGGGCTGGGCACACGCATCTTCCCTCTTTGGAGCTCCGGTGGGATGGGATGCAGGGGTCCTGTCTTCTCTGGTTGCCGAGTCAGAATCCACTAACAGTGGCACCCAGTGTATTCTTCCTTTGGGGTGGGTAGGGGGAGGGGTGATCTTCTCTGGTGGTGCAATGGTTAAGGGCTCAGCGTCGAGTGAAAGGTGGGCAGTTCAAACCCACCCAGAGGGGGCCTCAGAAGGAAGGGTTGGCACGATCTGCCTCTAAAAAAAGTTGGAGTCCACTCTTATGGCAACTGACTTAGGTTTCTTATGGTCTCCACTTTGCAGTTGGAGGAACTCTGAGAGGTGAAACATTTTACCAAGATGACACAAGTCCTTGGTGGCCGGGCCAGCACTCAAGTCCAAGAGGCAGATGTCAAAGCTCAAAGCCACTTCACTCTGTGACCTCCCTCGGTGACCCGGGACACGCTGGTCCCTGGGCTCCATTGATAAGGAACGCAGCCTGCTGTCCTTTGGAGTCCTCAAATGTAGGAAGTGACCTCAAGGACGCTGATTCCCCCGACCCCCAGTCCCCAACCACCTAAGACCACAGCCACTGACTCTCGCTCCCCAGTTCTGCCCCTTTCTGACAGACACAACTCTCTCCAAATGGCTGTGCAGATGCCTTCTGTGGTCCTGGCTGTGCCTCAGACCTAGGTCCCCTCAATGACAAAAGCATCTCACTCAGAGCACACCCAGCCCCGCTCAGGTGAGAGAGAACGGGGTTTCAGGAAAGCTTTTAGAAGGGAAAGGGGTATGGTGAAGAAAGCTGATGGTGCCCGATTATCAAAAGAGATAGCATCTGGGGTCTTAAAGGCTTGAGGGTAAACAAGCAGCCACCTAGCTCAGAAGCAACAAAGCCCACACGGAAGAAGCACACCAGCCTGTGCGATCACAAGGTGTTGAAGGGATCAGGTATAAGGCATCATCAGAACAAAAAATCTTACCATAGTGAATGAAGAGAGAAGTGCGGGTGTCGGCCACTGGAGATCCCCTTGCAGAGGGGTCTCGGGGAGAAGATGAGCCAGACAGGGTGCAATGTAGCAACAATGAAAAATACAACTTTCCTCTAGTTCCTAAATGCTTCCTCTTCCCCCCACTATCATGATCCCAATTCTACCTTGCAAGTCTGGCTAGACCAGAGGATGGACACTGGTACAGACAGGAACCAGAAACACAGGGAATCCAGGGCGGATGATCCCTTCAGGACCAGTGGTGTGAGTGGCAATACTGGGAACGTAGAGTGAGGGTGGGTTGGAAAGGGGAACCAGATTAAAAGGTTCTCTGGGGGACGGACAACAGAAAAGTGGGTGAAGGGAGACGTCGGACAGGGCAAGATATGGCAAAATAATAATTTATAAATTATGAAGGGTTCATGAGGGAGTGGGGAGCAGGGAGAGAAGGGAAAAATGTGGAGCTGATGCCAGGGGCTTAAGTGGAGAGCAAATATTTTGAGAATGATGAGGGTGATGAGTATACAAATGTGCTTTACACAATTGATGTATGTGTGGGCTGTGTGTGATAAGAGTTGTATGCGCCCCTAATGAAACAATTGTAAAAAAGAAGGGCAAGGGAGCACTTTCTCCAGAGCACGCAGCATACCTCACCAGCAAGTTCTGAACTGGTGCTGAAAGGCCTCATGTTGTGGGGATGAATCTCAGCCTGAACCCTGGCCTTCAAGTGAAAGGGCAGGGATACCTTTCCCCCAAAGACTTGAGATGCCCAGGAACCTGGGTTTATTAGGAATGGGAGCTTGAGCTACTTGGGAGGTAACCACAGCATCCTATTGCTACATCCGCTCATCCCTTGGCCTCTCTAGCTCTAGGCCTGCTAGACTTCTCCAGCATCTGCTGGGCTCCCGGCTGGACCCCCAGTCCCGGGAACGTAGTGGGTGCTCCAGAGGAAATGGATGCAGTGGTCCCATATGAAGGGAGGGAACCGCGTACCATCTTTCCCCAACAATTCCCTGAATTTGGGAAAGATATCATTTTCTCTCAGTGTGTTGGGCAGGCAGATTTGATCTATTTCCTCCCTTCTCTGGTGATCAGTAAGACCTCCTTCACCATTCATTTATCCTGCGAAAGCTTACTGTCAGTTCACCACCTCTGATCTTCCTCCACATGGATGTGAATCTGCAGATAAGTACATGGCACGAAGGTGGCCGGACAGTGTTATTGTGAGCTCATCTAGGCTCCCCTCCCCTCCTCCAGATCGTTGACTCCTCTGCCCATGACCCTGTCTCTCACCCTTTAAGCAGCCGGTCCTCTTTCAACCTGTGGCGTCAGGGGAGGGATGTGACCGGCAATGACAAAAACAAAGAGGTCTTCCAGGTATGGCCTCCATAAAGAGAGGATTGCGGACAGGCAGCATATGGGAGAAACACACTTGTTTCAGAGCAAGAGCACTGAGGAGCGTGGAGCATCCTTTAGTGAGTAAGAGAGAGAAGTTGAGAGGTTGTGGGGTCTAGGAACAGGGGCCTGGCATCCCTTTTCCTAAAGCGGAGTCCTGGGGAAGTATCAGAATTCAGAAAGGGATACCTGTGCAGCGAGCCTGCGAGTCTGCGTCTGACTCGGTCACCAAGCGTGTGACTGTGAAATGCACTTCATTACTTTATGACCCTGTCTCCTCCGGATCAAGCCTCTCGGACCACCTCTCAGACTTTCCTGGGCTCAGCACAGCGTGGGATGGAGGAGTGAATCTCCTGCCCTGAGGATGGGGCAGCCCTGCTGGGGGGTGGGGCCAAAGACCAGTTGAGGCAACCTGTGAGGGGCATTCAGACCCGGAACAAGATGAGTCCGTGGATGCCCTGATGGACGGGAGGGTGAGATACCACTGGGCATTTTGCAACCCCTTCCGTCTGCCCCTAAACTTGGACAAAACTGCAGAGAAGCAGGAGTAAGAATCACGAAGGGACAGGGCATCGGCTTCAGCCTCTCTAGTGGAATGGGGGCTTGGTAACAGAATCCCATTTTGGCAGAGACAGAGTAGTAGCGTAGCCTAGCGCCCAGATGCTGGGGTCACACTGCTTGAGTCCAAATCCTGTCTTCGTCATTTGCCAGTTGTGTGGCCTTGGGAGAGCCCCTTAAATTCTCTGTGTCTCAATATTCCCATCTCCAATATGCTGATATTAGTGGTCCCACCTTTACACCAACCTGAACATCCCTTGATTTTCCTGGCTCTGTGAACCACCATTTTTATCCCTTGGCTTGTTGGGCAGAAACAGTTGCATGTAATCTCCCCACAGAGGGGCCACAGGGAAGGGATGAGTCACCAGGGTGCAGTAAAGCATCGATGAAACACACTATATTCCTCTGGTTCCTTGAGGCTTCCTCACCCCCCACTACCATGACCCCAGCGCTGCTTCCCAATTCAGACTAGACTGGAACATGTACCCAGGTATGGATAAGAGATGGGAGCTCACGACACACAGAAGCCAGGGACAGGAGTGGGAATAGTGGTACCAGAAGGGTAGGGGGAAGAGGGGGAGAGGAAGGGAGAAAGGGGAACCGATCTCAATGACAGACACATAACTATCCACAACCCCCAAGGGGGAAGAAAAACAGAAGCTATGGGGGAAGGGAGACAGCGGTCAGTGTGAGAGATGAAAATAATGACAATGTACAAGCTCTCAGGGGGTTATGCGGGGGGAGGGGAAGAGGAGCTGATACCAAGAGCTCAATAAAAGGGACGTCTAGAAAAGAATGAAGGCAACAGATGTACAAACATGCCTGATTCAATCGATGGATGGATTGTGATAAGCGTTGTATGAGCCTCCATAAAATGGTTAAAAATAAAAAAGTGAAACCAAGAAAGAAATTAAAAATAGAGAAATAGTTTTATGTATTTGGTCTCCTCCCTGTGTTAAGACCTCCCTAATAATGGCAGTGTTATTTAAGTTTTGCTCAAAACTAGCTCGTGTGGCCCCAAAGAATCGATGTCCATTTCTGTTTTCCTTTTCCTACTTATAAAACCACTCAGACTCATGTTTCCATCTGAGGGGTCTGGAGGGTGTGTAAGGTAATTTTTAAATGTACTTATTTATATTTATTATTATTATTTTCTTCCCTTTCGCTCGTGGAGCAGGACACATTCAAAGACAGACTCTCTGTCCTAGCTCAGCCCATCATATCCAAACAGTAACAATTACTCAGGTGTGCTTGATGCTAGTCATGGTGTTGTTTTTCTTTTAAGTCATAGTATTTTCAATTGCTTCATGTGCATATGAAATTTGGGCACTGAATAAGGAGGGCTGAAGAAGAGTCGATGCACTTGAACGGTGGTGCTATTGAGGAAAACTGAAGGTACTGTGGACTTCCAGCAGAACAAACAAAGCTCTCCTGGAAGAAGTACAGCCAGAATGCTCCTTAGAGGCAAGGATGGCAAGATTTTGTCTCCTGTACTTTGGACACATTTTCAGGAGAGATCAGACCCTGGAGAGGCAGAGGGGCAGCTTAAGAGAGCAAAGTCCACCACAAGATGAATCGACACAGTGGCTGCAGCCACAGGAGATCAATCATGAGGACAGAGCAGGACCAGGTGGTGTGTCACTCTGTTGCTTGCAGGGTTGCTGTGAATTGGAACCGATTTGATGGCAGCTAAAAAACATTTAAAAATAAAAAGAAAGACAGAAGCAAGGACCACCTACTTTACAGGGCTCTTGAGGGAATGAAATCAGATCGTGCATACCCAGATCTTTAAGAGGCGCTGAAATGTCACTGCTTAGCTGAGTCCATGTATTTTGCCACCAGGAAGGCCATGAATTTTGGGGGAGCCAAAATGGTGTAGAATCGTGGATTAAATGATGTCCTCCTTCTCAAAATACGTGTTAGAATCCCAACCTGCGTATGTGATCGCATTTGGAAATGGAGTTGTCTTTGTTAGGTGAATGATGTCCTGTCAGGGAAGGTTGGGTCCTAAACCTAATCACTTCTGAGGCATAAGCCCACAGAGGCACAGACACGGTGACTAGAAGGAAAGATGGGGGAAGACAGAAGTACATGTGAGAATCACCAAGGACCTGGGAACACTGGGGCTCCCCATAGAAGGCGAAGCGAGGACCTCCCGCCCAGAGCTGGCAGAGAGACGGTTCCCCAGGATTCCCCTAGAGCTGGTGCTCTGCGGAAAAGAACTTTCTGTTTTTTCCAAGCCATTCACTTGTAGCTAGGAGACCAGGATACTTGGCTTCTTGAAGAGGCCGCTCAGCGAGGGTAAATCTAAACGCAGTCAGTGGGACCTTTCATGTGGCCACTGAAGGGAAATCTGCCCCGAAACTCCGGGCAAGCTTGACTAAGGAGTGGAGAGCCCTCACCCTCCTCTGGGGTCACAAGAGAACAGGAGCTTGTTGGAGAAGCAGTGGTATTGTGTTCGGAGGACATGATACTCGGTATCAATATTTGACGAGACTACCAGGGGCGCGGAAGGGTTGACTGGCCGACTCTGCTGCATGAAGACAAGCTGGCTATGGCTGACCCGGCATGCCAAAGGCCGATGTCCTCAGGGAAGGGCGGCAAATGTGCCCTTTAGGAAAGACAGCAGGGCCGATCTGGCCCCTTGGTGAGGAAAAGAATATAAATATCTACCAATTCCTGAAAGTTTTTTTTTTTCCATGCCAGGCACTGCAAAGATGCGATCTAACTTAGTCCTCAGAGGCTCACTTAACAGATGAGAAAGCTAAGGCTCGGCCAAGGTTCCATCGAGACCGGGCTGTACTCCCTGGACAACCAAGGGGAAGATGTACACAGGTCAGCTCGGCTTCCAGGGACATCAGAAACAAGGCTGTCACAGACAGGGGACTCTTAGAGAAACGGGAAAAAACGTCTGAGAGGGCTCTTCCCAGACGCGTGCAGTCTTGCCTCGGTCTTAATACGCATGAACTGTGGAGTTGCTCTTCATGCGTCCTTCAGGTTGATTTTCGCTTTTCAAATTAGTGTTCGCTTTCCTAGCTCAAGACTCTCCCTTCAAGAGCAAATATGACCACTGGGTAGCTTTCCATGGCTGTGGGTGGACACGGAATAGTGTTTGAACTGTCACCCCCGCTCACAGACCCACTTCTCCCCCAGGGTCTATTACAAAGTGTCCACTTCTCTGCCCAGCCCCTTGGGACTGGGTGTCTAGATCCGATACTGCTCATTTGAGCATCACAACGTTTGTGTGTGTGGTGGGATGGAACCAGGGATTAATCGGATGGTTTGTGCCAAAGTCCACTCGTCAAATGCCCTTGCGTGGCCAATACAACAGAAGTGAGACAGTTAAAGTTTATTTTGTCAACCCAGCCAATAAACAAACACATGTGGGGTGGATTGAAGGGCAGAGAGATAAATGGCTCGGTGAGCCTCGTCTTTCTAGTTCTCAGGTCTTTTGCTTTGTTATGGCCTGACCAGGGTGTAGCTGCCTTAGCCGGTTCCCTGCTTCAACTTGCAAGGCTCACTTGCTGCAACACATCCCCAAGGAGAAGCACATGGACCTACCCCGATGCAGCCCTGGGTGCTGGAGCAGCCATGTGGAGACCCCTGCCAGCGCTGAAATGCTCACATGTTCCCTGATTCAGCTTTCCTCCTGCAGTCAGTGTCATAGTGTGTGTTTTGTGAGGTGGAGGAGGACTTTGTGGATTGGTGTCGGACATACGGGTTAATGTTGGTCTTGTGGGCTTGAGCAGCACTGGGTTGGGATGCTTTCTTGATGTGCACTTGCCCTTTATATAAAACTCTCTCTTACACATGCGTTTCTGTGGATTTGTTTCTCTAAGGTACCCAGACGAGCACAGAAGCAAGCACCTTTCTGGTATTCTATGCATTCAGCCAGGACCCACCTGACATCGGCAATGCTATTCCTTGTTCCACGACCTCTTCTGAAGCTGACCCAAGTTCCTGGCATCTCTCTGCCAATGCACTGCCACTGGCCGGCCTGTGGGAGGAGGTTATATGTGCACCTCTGGTGTGGGTTTAATTGGAACATAGGGTTTTAATTTCTTGAAGGAACTTAGAAATTTGGGGCTTGTTGTTCGGCGCTCCTGAGTAGTTCTGACTCATGGCGACCCTGCTGTGTGCACCGGGACTCAATATTGCCCGGTCTTCCTCCCCCGTCCCCGTCACCATGTCTGAGCCCATTGTGGCAGCCACTGCCATCCCATCTCATGGAGGCTTGACGTCCCCCCGCCCCCTCGAGGGATTGGTCTCTCCTGAGCGCATGTGCGAAGTACATGAGATGAAGTCGTGCCTCTCTTGTCTTGAGGGAGCCTTCTGGTTGTACTTCCTCCAAGACAGAGACGCTTGCTCTTTTGCCAGTCTATGGTGCTTTCGGTAGTCTCGGCCAGCACTGAAGCTCAAACACACCGATTCTTCCTTGCTCTCCAACACTTTCCAGAGGTCTTGTGCAGGAGAGTCACTTAACGCAACGCATCCCTTGATCTCGTGACTGCTGCTTCCATAAGCATTGGCTGGGGCTCCAAGAGGAGATCCTTGACAACTCCAATCTCTTCGCTGCTTGACACGATGTTACCTATTGATCCAGTGGCGAAGGTTTTGGATTTCTTTACCGTGAATTGTAATCCATAACGAAGGCTGCAATCCTTGATCTTCATCAGCATGTGCTTCAAGTTCTCCTCCCTTTGGACAAGCAAGGTTGAGTCATCTGCATATTGGAGGCTATTAATAAGCCTTCCTCTTTTCAGATCATTTCATCAGCAGGCAGATTGAGTGAATACCATGTACTATTTCCTTGTTCTAGTCACCTAGCTACCTCTTGGTCCATGCACAGGGTCCAGATTAAGTGTTCCGTAATCCCTATTCTTCTCAAGGCTATCCACAGTTGGTTATGGTCCACGTGGTCAAATGCTCTTGCACAGCCAATAAAACACAAAGAAACACCTTTCAGGTATTCTCTGCTTTCATCCAGGATCCATCTGATGTCGGCAACAATATTCCTTGTTTCACAACTTCTTCTGACCCTGACCTGAAATTCTGGAATCTCCCTACCAATGCCCCGCTATAACTGTTGCTGAACGATCTTCAAGATTTTACTTGCATGTTATTACTTAATGTTATTGTTTGATAATTTTCATATTCTGTTGGGTCACCTTTCTTTGGAATGGGTACAAATATGGCTCTTCCAGTCAGTTGGCTAGGTAATTCTCTTCCAAATTTCTCGATATGGGTGAATGAGTGCTTCCAGTGCTTCAAGAAAAGTTGGTTGAAACATTTTCATTTGGTATTTTGTCAATTCCCGGGGCTTGAGTTTTGCTAATTCCTCCAGTGCGGCTTGGGCTTCTTCCTTCTATTTCTCAAAGTGGTTGAATGTCCACTAGTTCTTTTGGGTACAGTCAAATCACTCACAGCCACCGAGACGATGCCAACTCATTGCGATCCTACAGGACAGGGTTGAAATGGCCCTGCGAGTTTCTGAGACTCTAACTGGTATGGGAGTAGAAAGCTCCGTCTTTCTCCCGTGGAGCTGGCTGGTGGTTTTGAACTGCTGTCCTTGCATATCACAGCCCCAATGTGTACCCACTTCTCCACCAGGGTTCCTTTTGGTAAAATGACTCTCTGTATTTCTTCCATCTTCTTTTGGTGTTTCCATAGTTTGTCCATGTTCCCACATCCCAAGGATGAAGATACAGGGCCCCAGATGATGGGAATGGCTTGTCTAAAGTCATATGGGAAGAGATCTGGAAGCGAGCACACCTGAGCTCCTATGTTCAAGATTCTCTAGGTTGATTCCCCTTTAGGGAAGGTATCTGAGTAGCCAAAGGGATGTGTCTACTTGGATCTCCTACACATTTTCCCAGAACATTCTCTGAGTACCTAGGACCTTGAAACTTCTTTCCTGAATGACTCCAAGACTACCTCCCATTTCTCTGGGCCTCTTGGGCAGGTCCATCCTCCCAGGGGCAAAGGGCAGAGCCAATCTAGCTAGTCCAGATCTGGCTAAGCTTAAGAGCTGGCAAAGGGTAGCTGTGGGAAGGGTACCTGGATAGTGCTTGGGCACCTGCACTGGGATGTGTGTAAACAGAGCAGGATGGGGCGACAAGCCCAGGTGCCAGGACTGGTGCCAGGATAGCGCTCCCTATGAACAGTTCTGAGAAGGATGGGGATTCTCAATGCGAGCCTGGCCTCTAGGTCATTGTGGCTAGATACTTGTCAGGACAGGGTGGTGGAACATATTTAAATTAGGTACCTTGGTGATGACCTGGAAGTTTGTGGCCTCCGTTCACAGTGTTGCCTGCCCTGGGCCCCCAAAAGTTAAGGGCGAACCTATCATAAATCTGCTCTGAGACCCTTAGGGGTAGGGGTGAGCTGTGATTAAAAAAAAAAAAGGCAAGAGTTGCCTGGTTTTGATAACATGGTGGAGTATTTCCGGTTGTGTGTTTCAGAGAGAGACTCCTAAGAAAACCGCGAATGGGCTATCAAGGAGCGCTGAGAAAATCAATTACTTTACAGCAGTAGGTAACATGATGCCCATTCTTGGAAAGCCTCTTTCGGCTTTACAGTGGAAGGACCCATCTGAAAGCACTCTGGAGGGTTCATGCCCAGGCTTCCCTCCAAACCGATCATCAGAAACCACTGGTTTCTCTAAACGGGAGATTCAAGGAGGGTCAACAGTTTGCCCGAGATGTGATTTCTCTTCCCTTCCCAGCAGGGTGGGGTTGCGGGGAGGTAGGGGTGTGTGGGGGTGGGTGGGGTGGGGGTAAGTTCCAGGAGGGAGTGTTGGAACTGTCACTTCCACAGTTACTCTGCCTTGGTCCTCCACCTGTCTAAGAAAGCTGTGGGGCCCTGCTGGCCTGTAGACCCCACCTTCACTGCAGGGCAGTGAGTCTGCTCGGCCGAGATTCATAGGGAGCTACACCCATGAGCGATTGGGCTGCCCTCCCTGAGGGGAAGCCTCTCCTCCCACAAGTAGCACTGCTCCCTGGTTTCTATTTATTGCCTTCAGCTAAACTACCTGCCCAGCGTCCACTTCCCAGAAGCTTCAGACAAAGAGGCGTCTCATCTGGAGAGAAAGGGGGGTGCACGGGCATCACCCAGATCCATGTGGACACAATTCTGAGAGTGACCTTGAGAAGCCAGGCTGGGGTGTCGGCAGGGTCGTATGAACAAGCGTCCTAGCCGAACCAGGTGGAAGACGAAGTAAGCACAGACCAGCCTGGGCAGACCATCTGGACTGGCTCTGCCCAGCCCCATCAGAGACGGTCCATTGGAAATGAGGGTTTGATTCTGTAGGAAGGTGAGCTGAGTTAGGAGAGAGGGATATACCAACCAGAAGGAGCAGCAGAGTCCTGGGCGTGGTGAAAATGTGAAATTTGTTTACAACAGATGATCTGGTGGTTGGGCCCGGGTGTGGGATCCTGACCGTGTGTTGACATGAAGAGGGGGCTGGGAGTTCTCTAACGAGTGCTTTGGGCGGTGGCTCAGGGCGCATTTGAGAGGTCAGAGGGGAAACTATACTTCTTCCCGTGGCTCTTCGTGTAATATCATTCACACCTGCTGTAGCACCGTGCCACAATCCCCTGGGAGCCCAAACCGGGCAGGCTGATCTTCAGCCAGGCTAGCAGCCAGATGACAGGTTGTGTTGATTAAATTACCTCCAAATCACTTTCCTGCAGAACTGAATTGAGTGCCTGGCTGCCCGGTCTCTTAGCCAGCACTTTCCCAGGGCGCCCAGCTCCTCAAGGTTAAACCTGAGCTTCCCGGGTGAGCGCTACCATGCTGCCACGACCTTGAGGACACACACACACACACACACCCCACACACATCATATACATATACCCCACATCATACCCACACACACCACATCTCTCTCTCTCTCTATTCTTACACACACACACACACCACATCATATACACACATCCCACATCATACCCACATGCAGCACCTCTCTCTCTCTCTCACACACACACATCATACCCACACACACCACATCTCTCTCTCACTATTCTTACACATACACACACACATCACATCATATACACACACCCCACATCATACCCACATGCAGTACCTCTCTCTCTCACACACACACATCATATACACACACTCCACATCTCTCTCACACACACACCTCTCTCACCCTTATTACACACACACCACATCATATACACACCTCAACTCCCTCCACCCTCTCTCTCACACACACCACATTTTCTCTCTCTCTCTCTCTCTCTCTCTCTCTCTCTCTCTCTCTCTCTCACACACACACACACACACACACACACACACACACACACACACACACCTCTCTCTCTCTCTCACCCTTCTTACACACACACACAAACACGGGGGAATTTCACTACTGCTTGGCACTTCATTTTCCCCAGAGTCAAACTCTACTATTTATCAATTGGAGGTGGAGGAAAAAAGATCCACCCATTCCAGGTACCATGTATTCATTTGTTTTTAACCTCTAGGCAAGAGATGGGCTAGTCTGCATGGCAGGCCCTTCCTGAAAATGAGAAAAACCCACGCCTCTCTCTGGGTGGGTGGGCACACATGATGGTGGGTGGAGTTTGAGTTGGCTGCCAGCTCCTACTTGCCCCTTTGCTGGAATACCCTCCTGGGGTGAGCTGCCCCCCACATGAGCCTGTTCCAGATTCTGACTGGAGAGCAGAGGACAGTTGCTGGAGGGTGGGTGAGGAGGGCGTGGGGAGGTAGGGAGTGGTGGTGGTGGTAGAGATAAAAGCTTGTCCTTGCCTATGCATCACTCCACGGCCGGTGGCCTGCCTGTCTAGTCCAGCTACCCTGGGTGCTGACTCAGCAGGATTAACTGCTAGACATCTTTGCTAAATCGTCCCTACTTCACGGAGCATGGATGCCCAGTGTTCATGTGGGCTGGTTTTAGAAACCTGACCTCATCTCATCCTTGTGACAACTTTGGGAGAAGGCAGAGCAAGACGATCATTCCCATTTTGTAGGTGAGAAAACTGAGACTTGGTGTGCGCACAATCACCCAGCTAGCAATGAGCCAAGTTGAAAGTGTCCTCAGATTTTCAGACAGCTTTTCAGGTTTTACTGGTTCAGCAGCTATACCATGTGGTCTTTTATGAGACAGATTCTCCAAGTGCAGCCATAAGCTTGATTTTTCTAGAATGCACAAACCTTTAAGACATCTTTTGTGCCTCACGTTAAGGTCCATATTTGCCCCCCACAGTCTCTCAATGTCCTACTGGCCACTTTGTCTGGACGTATCAAGCACTACGGCACATCTGGTTAGCACTTCATGTGTTTGGAGAGGTTTTGTTTTTTCCAACAGTCTTGGTAGGTAGGTTGATGGGGAGGGCGTGATGTCCATTACAAATAAACACATGGAAACTCCGAGTTGTTAGTGGCTATGGCATTGGCTCCAACTCTGGGCCACGGAGGAAAACATTGTTGGCAAATGTGGTGAACAAAGCTGATGGTGCCCGGCTACCAAAAGATATAGCACCTGAAGTCTTAAAGACCTGAAGATAAACAAGCAGCCATCTAGCTGAGACAACAAAACCCACACAGAAGAAGCACACCAGCCTGTCCCGACTCAATCACTGAGGACAAAGTGGGTGCATAAGCAAAAGTTGCAAACAAAGTTGATGGTGCCTGGCTATCAAATGACATAGCATCAGGGTCTTAAAGGCTTGAAGACAATCAGGTGGCCATCTAGCTCAGAAACAACGAAGCCCACAGGGAAGAAGCACACCAGCCTACCCCGATGCAAACGCTGAAGACAAAGCAGGTGCATAGGCAAATGTGGTGAAGAAAGTTGGTGGTGCCCAGTTGTCAAAATATATAGAATCTGGGGTCCCTTAGGATGGAATATAAACAATGGGCCATCTAACTGAAAAACAACAAAGCCCACATGGAAAATGCACACCAGCCTATGAGATGACAAGGGGTCAAAGGCATCAGATATCAGGCACCAAAGACAAAAAAACATAGCATTGTGAATGAGGGGGAGTGCAGAGTGGGGACCCAGGGTCTATCTGAGGGAAACTGGATATCCTCTTGCAGAAGGGCTGTGGGGAGGTGACGAGCCAGTCAGAGTGCAGTATATCAATGATGAGACATACAATTTTACTCTAGTTCTTAAATGCTTCTTCCCCCCCACTATCATGATCCCAATTTTACCTTATGTAACCAGCTGGGCCAGAAGATGTACACTGGCACAGATAGGAACTGGAAATACAGGGAATCCAGGACAGATGAACCCCTCAGGATCAGTGGTGAGAGTGGCGTTATCAGGAGGGTGAGGGAGAAAGGGGGAACAGATGACAAGGTCTACATGTAACCTCCTCCCTGGAGAACAGGCAGTGGAGAACTGGGTGAGGGAGATGTTGGATGGTGTAAGATATGATGAAATAATAATTATTTATAAATTATCAAGGGTTCAGGGTGAGGGAGGGAGGGGAAAAATGAGGAACTGAGACCAAGGGTTCAAGTAGAAAGCAGGCGTTTTGAGAATGATGATGGCAACATACGTATGAATGTGCTGGACACAAATGATGTGTGCACAGATTGTGAAAAGAGTTGTATGAACCCCTAATAAAATGATTAAAAATAAAAAAGGAAAGAAAACATTGCTTGGACCTGGGCCATCGCCGTGACCATTGGTATGCTGGAATCTGTTGTGGCTGCTTCTTCACTCCATTTCATTGAAGGGTTCTGTGGGGTTTTTGTTTTTGTCGTTCTCTTTCCTAGCAAGTGGTCTCTCTGCCCTGGTGACGTGTCCAACATAAGTGAGTTCACAAACCACCGTCCCGGCTTCTCGGGAGACCCAGAGAGGGCAGGGAACTTGGCAAGCTCACATGCTTGGTTTGTGGCGAGCAGCCAGGTCTTGTGTGTCAGGTCCAATGAGCTCGCAGCTTTGTCATTCTGTCTTTTCCCAGAAGGCTTAGGAAATGTAAGCAACTTCCTACAGTGAATACGCTTTCCCTCCTCCACAGACACCGAGTTCCAAGAGAACCAGGATCCATGGAAACAGGCACGGGAGTGCATTCCTTCTAGGCCCTCTCCAGCGCTCATCAGCAGCCAGCAGGCCCCTGAGGGCTCCAGCCTAATCCATCGCCTCTTCAAGAAAGACCCAGACAAAGGAGTCACAGAAGATTAGAAAAGAGTCTAATTTCCAGCCTAAAGCCCTCATTTTACAAATGAGGACATCACTTGAAGTTAAAGTAGACAGAGAGTCCCTGGGTGGTGAAGATGGTTAACTTGCTTTTCTGTGAATCAAGAGGTTGAAGGTTCAGGTCCACCAAGAGGTGGCCATCTACTTCCAAAACAAATCAGCCATCGAACGCTCCACAGAGCACAGTTCTACTCTGATATGCACAGTTTGCCATACATCAAAATAACACACACACACACACACACACACACACACACACACACACACACACACTGCGAGCGAAGAGAAAGACTTTCACAAGGCCACCCACCTCGTTAAGGGCAGAGGGAACGTTCGGCAGTTTGACGTTGAAGTTGTTAGCATAGTTTCCACCTACGTAGATTCCAAATTGGGAGTTTAGGCTCTCAGAAAGCTGGGTGGCTGTTGTCATTTCAGCCTCTTCCCTGCACAAAACGGGACCCAAGAGGGTGGCAGAGTGAGGGGTGTAAGATAGAAAGCTGCCATCATCTTGCTTGCTCTCAACCTGAAATCTGGGCTTTGCTGGCTCATCCTGGTGTCCTATGATTTGGAAGAAAATCCCTCTACTTCTGTACTGACCAGCGAGGCCTCTCTGGAGGGCCCACACCTGTGCCCTGTACCCTGCAGATCCCCACCTTTCTCTGGGAGCAGGGGCTTCCTGGACACATCTTTCCCGAGCACCTATTTCATGCCAGGCCCTGTGCTAGGCTGGGGATCCCCAGTGAGCAAGACAGGCAAGGTTCTGGTTCTTGGTGTAGCAGGAGCAGAAAGACTGCTTACCAAGATATGTCTTGGAGTGAGTTCATCCTCTGATTCATCCTCACAGCACCCTGGAACCAGCATTCATAATGTGCGTGGGCATCTGCTTGTTGTGGACGCAGAGATGTCTTTCCCAGAATCTGGGCCCACACGGTATTTTCTATTTGTTTCCTGAAGCCCACCTTGAACCTCACATCTTGATTTATGGGTGTCATACGTGGGTGATCACACATCCTCCATGTTCTCCTGCCTGGTTGGACCCCTGAGCTCTAGCACTGTGCTGGGTTGTGGGAATATGGTGGCAAGCCACCCGGCCATCGTTCTAGCTCCCAGGAATGGATGCTATGCTGGCTGTGGCCTGTACCCTCTGGCTGGGGTGCTGCGAACATGGCCCCGGCCCTCTTACTCAGCCTTTTTGCTTTATGTGTGCCTTTGCTTAGGTCTTATGCTAGTTTCTGCTCTTGGCTCTGGTCTCTAGGTTTAGGGAAACTTCTCCTCTCCCTCCCCAGTGAACTGACTCCCACCTGCAATCCTCAGCATGGAAACGTCCAACCTCTTTGCCCACCAGCTTGGTCAACCTCCTAGTGCAGCCCCTCCTGGCCACTTCATCTGAGGCAACCCATGCCCTGGAGCTGACCCACCATCATAACAAGCCCTGGCCAAATATTTATGAAGCTGAATCAACTCGGGAGTGGTTCCAAAATCCCAGGAGCTTTTAAAGGCATACAGACCAGTTGGCTGTTGGCAAATGGCGCTTTCCAAGTTGGAAACACCTCTTCCTTCAGCCCTGTGCTTTCATGTGCTCCCAAAGTTTAAAAGACAAAGTAGTGTCCTAGTGGGGGTGAGGGAGTATGCTCTTATATAGGGCTTACATATCAAAGGGTAGTTGGCAGTCCCGCGTGTGCGCGCGCGTGTGTGTGTGTGTGTGTGTAGGGGGAGGTCTTGGCAGCTCCAGATATTGGAGGTGTCGGAAAGAGGCCCCGCCTGTCACAGAGGAAGTGTTCACCTCCCTCCAACCTCCGCACAGAGGCAGGTTCTACCCCTGCCTATCTGTGCGGCTCTCTCTTAGCTTTCACTGTCTCTATGGAAGAGAAACTTTGCTTGGAATTCATGAGCTCTCTTTTTTTCAATTCAACTTGTATTGTTGAGATGATACACAGCGACTCAGCATTGATTTTTGTTTATTTGTTTTATCTTATTTCCTTGTGACTTGGGTGACTGTTTGCAGAGTGCATCGTTCGTCCTCTCCATGGTTCCTACACATTTGTGAGAGTGACTACAATCCCCACAATGCAACAGCACTCACCCACTTTCTCGGTCTATTTACACGACCCTACACACCCTTCCTCCCCATTACCGTAAACTCCCTGCCATGAACCATCTTCACAGCCGCCTCCGCAGGAACAGCACACGTGTTTGGGGACACGGGATATTTATTGTGGCGCAAATGATCGGGCTTCTGCTGAAAACCAAACCGGCTGCCCAAGTGCTTCCAGAACAGAGCGAACTTCCCTCCCAGCTCTCTCCACCTGTGATCCGCATGCAAGCTGCCTGCCACCTCTTTCACGGGGACCCCCACCCCACCCCACCCTGCCTTTCCTTAGCAGCTGAGTATATAACAGCTGTGCCACAGGGCGCCAAGTGTGGGGCAGCCGGTGGCTCTTATTTCTGCCCTCTTGCCCCACTCACCCACCATGCCACTGATTGGAGGACACTTTAGACCTTGCTTTTAAAAATGGGCTGATATTTCCCTAAATCCTGTTTGCATTTGGATGATTTCGCCTTTAGGGGAGAGGTTTTGCCTCCCGCAGGAGTGGCTGAGCCTTTGCCTGCTGTGCTAGGCAGTCTCTTGGATGGGCTCAGTGACCCCCCGACTCCTGGTAGGCACACTGTGTCACCCCCTCCCCTTGTGTGTGGGCTGGACTTCGAGCCCTAGTGGGGCTAACCACAAGGTCAGCAGTTTGAAACCACCAGCCCGCTCTGAAGGAAAAAGATGAGGCTCTCTACTCCCATAAAGAGTTAGTCTCAGAAACGCACTGGGACAGCTCTACCGGGTCTTACAGGGTCACTATGAGTCAGCATGGTCTTGGTGGCAGTGAGTGTGGGTTTGGGTTCCCAGGAAGGGACTGCAGCTAACAGATGGGATCTGTCACTTCAGGGGTTAGGTGATGGGAAGACGGAGCCTTCTGTGTTGGGCATCCACCCTCCTCCCCCTTCCTTCATTCCCTCTCCTCTGGTCCTTTATCTCCTTTTCTTTCTTTCTCACATTCTCTCTCTCTGATCTCTCACACTGGGGGAAGCCAGATGTCATGCTGGAAGCAACCGTTGGCAAGGCCCCCGTGGTGTGGTGAGGAACTGAGACGCTCGGCCCCACAGCCATGGAGGAACTGAAGCCTGCCAGGAACCACATGAGTAAGCTTGTGAGCGGATCCTTCACCCACTCCCAGTCTAGTTTAGAGATCACGTAGGCCGAGCAGACAGAGAGACTGCAGCATTATAAAAGGCCAGGTCACTCTGCTAAACGCTTCCGAGACCCCTGACCCACAGAACTGAGGTAATAAATGTTTGTTATTTTAAGTTGCTAAATTTAGAATGGAGCCCTGGTGGCCCAGAGGTTATGTTTGGGGCTGCACTCTAGAAGGTCAGCAGTTCAAAACCACCATCGGCTCTGAGACAGGGCTTTCTGCCCGTGTAAAGAGTGACAGTCTCAGAAACCCACTGGACAGTTCTACCCTGTCTGCTAGGGCCACTGTGAGTCGGAATCAACTCAGCGGCCATGAATGATGGTTTTGTTTTTTTTATCCTGGGAGTTCCAAATACTTGGCTTTCAGTTTTTCACTAGCCACTCATCCTCTCACTGCTGGGTGCCGCCTTCTCTCTCCACCAAGGGTTCTTTTAGTCCACGAGGAGACTCTGGGCCAATTCAAAACAGGGTCCCACTCTGGAAGACACTTCTCCCTTTGGCCAGAAATTGCAAACACACCCATCCCTGGGAAGGGCGTTGTGCCTCCTGGACGAGCCGCCTGTCTCCATCACGGCGGGGCGGGATCCAGCCCACTCCTTTTTCCAATGTCATCATTGTCTCGCCCTTTGGAAAGTCTGATGAGCTCAGCTTAGTCTTCCTTTGCTTGATCTCTCAGCTTCACCAGACACTGGGCTTCATTCCACTCGTGTTTGCAGCTTGTACGTAGGATTGAAGGAGGCAGATGGAGGCATAGTATGGACAGACATGGTATGTTGCTGAAAAGATGGATTGGCTATTGCAAGCCCAAGCCCAGTTGTTGGAGAATCCTGCTCTTTATGGCCATCTGCCCCATTGTTGCCTGGGGCTTTCCTGCTGTCCTTGTCACGATGACCTCCGGTTCCAACTTCCTGTCCTGGGGATAGGACTTCCTGCTCTCGGCTCTTGCTCTAGGCCTCTCCTTTGAGCCTTGCTTCAATGTTGTGCCCACATGGAATTTATTCCTGCTCCTGCATTTTCACCCAGACCTCCTTATTGAGTGGTTTGAGGAGACGTGGGAGTGCATTTTCATGACAAAGCCACAGACCATGGAAGAGGTTCTCATAAGCTGTTATCACGTTGGATCTGACTCATGGCAACTGTATACATCACAGAAGAACATGCTGCCAGGTCTGGTGCCACCTTCATGATCATTGGCATGTATGTTAGGCAATTTACTTGGGCTGCCGGGTCCAAAGTCAAGGAAGCAGACAGCAGAGTCCTCCCTCAGACAAGGCAAGCAGAGTCTGCCCACAGGCAGCAAACAGCAGGGTGGGTCACCAATAGTCAGTAGCTCAGCAAAGCAGGCCCAGATGGGATATTGACCCAAGCAATGCTAGGCAACAGGATCCACCAGCCTCAAGCTCAAGCAATGAATGCACCAGCAGCGTGACAAAGCCGTTCTCAAAGGAACCTCCAGCTCTAACACCACCATCCATGGGTTGGCTTGGTCCATAGGTAGTGTAGCTCACAGGTTGAGGCAGAGACCTTGCTAAAGCAGCTGCACGCTGGTCCCATCACCAGGGAGCAAGAGGGGGCAGGGATGAGCCTTGCCAGACCATTTATCTCTTTACCCTCCAAGAAAACTGTGACCTGAGTAATCTCACATGTTCCTATTGGCCAGGTTGGCACCAATAAACCTAATTCTCATAGCATGTTTGAGCCCATTGTTGTGGCGACTGTGTAGTATCTTCCAACCTGGTGGTCTCATCTTCTAGGATGCTATGGGATCTCCAGGATGTTTATTGGCTGATTTCTAAAAGTAGATCTCCAAGTCTTTCTTCCTACTCTGTCTTAGCCTGGAAGCTTTGCTCAGACCTCTGCCCCATGAGTAAGTCCACTGGCATTTGAAACACAAGTGGCATTGCTTCCAACAGGCCAACCACCAGAGTACACCAAGCCCATAGATGGTGTGGAAGTGAATAAATATTTGAGCCCTTTTGTCTTAGAGCAGCGGTTCTCAATCTGTGGGTCTTGACCCCTTTGGGGGTCGAATGACCCTTTCACAGGGGTTACTCAATTCATAACAGTAGCAAAATGACAGTTATGAAGTACCAACAAAAATAATGTTATGGTTGGAGGGGGTCACCACCACATGAGGAGCTGTATGAAAGGGTGGCAGCATTAGGAAGGGTAGGAGCCTTGGTGGTGTAGTGGATTGTGTGCTGAGCTGCTAACTTGAAGGTCAGCAGTTCAAACCTACCAGTTGTTCTGAGGGAGACCAATGAGGCTATCTGCACCTATAAGGATTTGCATTCTCAGAAATGCACTGGGGGGGGGGGGCAGTTCCACTTGGTTCTAGAGGGCTTCTCTGAGTCAGAATCTCCTACATTAGACACCTGGAAGCTCTTTGGCGGCTCTGCCATGTGGTCTGCTCTGCTCTGTCCTATATCAGGACAGCTCAGTGGAAGGCTCCCTTCTTCAGAGGGTGTCCTGTGACCATCTGCTCTCAGTACAACCTTTCAGTTCAAGGTTCACAAAGGGACTCGTATTTTCCTCTGGGAAATGTCCTCATCTGGAGGAACGCTGCTCACCAGCGTTCAGCTAGGGCTGTCACCCTTGCATGCCTCAGTTGGTCCTTCCAGTGACCGCAGAAGGAGTCAGTGTTACCGGCGGCCTCCCCAGGTTCACTTAAAGTGGGGTGAGCAGTTTTAAGATTCTGAGACTTCTTTTCCTCGAATGCCTTCTCGGTGGAACCACCTTTTCTCTCCCTCTGCCTTGGCACTTTTCCTGGCGTGCTGCAGTCACCTCTTTTTCCTGCAATGCCAAGGTTGAGGTTCTACCATCATGGAGAGGCTGACACTGATTGGAAGAGCTCTTCCTTGCTTTTCCAGGCAGGGGGCCTTTTACTTTGAAATGCCTTACAGTGGCACCCGGTCCGGGCTGTTCTTCATGCTGGTGATGTTTTCTTTGACCTGCTTCACAAAATCCAACTTAGATGGTCACCCCTGCAGTTTCTGTCCTGCTCTCCACGCTGGCTCAGAGACTCTTCTGTTAGCCAAGCAATTTGGCTGGGATTTTTCCGACAGGCTTTCTTTCTCATTACTAAATTTTTTAAAAAGTTTCTGAATCATGTCAAAATATCGTCCTCCTGCTAAATGACAGATCGACTCATAAAACAGAGAGAATTACCAGTAAGTACTGTGCACCTTAGAAAAGCACATCTTGAGGCGCCCAGCCATGCCTCAAAGGCACAGATGAGGAGGGGAGGGAAGGTTGAGCGCAGGCATCACGGGCATGTAATCAGTCAACAGGGAGTTAACAAGAATGCTGACACACGGTGAACATGTGACCCCTGTCTCTGGACCATCTGTGTCGTCATTTTTTAAGGTGGGAACCCAATCTTCTGTGTAAACATCCACCCAAATCCCTAAGATGTACACAGGTGCAGCTAAGACATAAGAGCTCACGACACATGGATTCCAGGAACCAAGAATGGGAGTAGTGATACCAAAAGGGGAAGGGGAAGGTAGGGAGGGGAGGGGAGGAAGGGGAAACCATTCTCAATGATTGACACATAACCACACACCCCACCTCCAGGGGGTCAAACAACAGAAACTGTGGATGAAGGGAGACAGTGGTCAGTGTAAGATATGAAAATAATAATTTATAATTTATCAAGGGGTCACGAGGGTGGGATGGGGGCAGGGAGGGACAAAAGAGGAGCTGATACCAAGGGTTCAAATAGAAAGTCAATGTCTAGAAAAGAATGATGGCAACCTATGTACAAATATGGCCGATACAATTGATGTGTGGATTGTGATATGAGCTGTAGGAGCCCCCAATAACATGATCTTTCATTAAAAAATTATTGAATAAAATTAGTTTTCATAAAATATTATGGAAAAGAAGACTAAACAAGAAAAAACCTGCAGTGGGACTCAGACCCATAGAACAAACCATCGAGTGGAGGGATGAGAAAATCTCTCACTGAAATGTTGGAGGGAGAAGTCAACATTGTGCTACACGGTCACTGCTATCTTTATACTGTTTTGCCTGTCAAATGCTACGTTTCAAAAATAGAACTGTGTGCACACGTAGCAATATGGCAAAGGCATGTAGGTTTAGAATGTGATAGCTTATGATTGGATCTCCATTTTGACCCATTTCAGAGTTGTTTCGGTTTTCCAACATTTTCTGCTTGCTTTTCCATTGAGGTTTTTCTCTTTGTCTGGTCATGATCGTCGGGTTCTGTTCTGTTTGCTTCCTGTTCGTGTTTCGTCTGATTTTCCGTCTATGAAATCCAGGACAGGTAGATCTGTGGAGACAGTCACAGGATGGATCTTTGTCTAGGGGCATGGCAGGGGAGGAGGGGGGCGAGAAGAAACTGTGGAGATTGACGGTGCTGGTCCCTGTACCCATCTTCTTCATGCGATGGGGCGATTCAGTTGTAGGACCTGTGAAGCATATGCCAATAAAATCATCTTTAAAAACCCCACTCCCTTTGCTTCTGTGATAGAAGCATTTTTCTTCCGCCACTGAAACAACGCCCATGGCTCTTCATCACCTGCAGCAGGAAGTCCAAAGGCCTTCGGCCACACACAGTTTGTCTCTGGATTAGTTGGGAGAAGGTCCGCCTGCGTGTGTCTGAGAACCCACAGCACAAGCGGCTTCCAAGAGATGGAAACTGGCTTTCCTCCCATGAGTGTGAATCCTCAGGCCATCCAACGCCGGCTCGCAGGGTCCAGCAAAGCTTTTAGGGATCCAGACCTCTTCCAGCTCACGCTCTCGCATCCTAAGAACTTCCCTTTTCCACATGGATTGAGTCCCAGGCATTCCAGGCCGAGGGATGGAGGAAGAGGGAAGGAGAGGGAAATGGCACCTTGTAATCACGTACCCCGTCAGATGGGCCTCCGCTGGCTGTCTTCTTGTTCTGGAAGGCTTCCTGGCAGCAGGCCCAAACCACTTACAGCGACAGTTCATTGGCTAACATGCAAGCACGTGGTCACATCTACTTGGTAGGGAGGATGAGAAATGATCATCTCCACTCTGGGTGGCCCTCTATCACACGACATGTCGGAGTTTGCTCTTAAGACAGAAGGAGGGAATCCATATTGGGTATGAATGAGCATTCCCACCACAGCCATCCCCTCTGCACAGTTCCAACCAACTCAGCCGGCCGGAATGCGGCGGTCGGCACTGGCAGTCACTCCCATGAGGCTGAGCACTCGTTGAGGTTGACTGTCTTGCCTGCTGTGGGGCGTAGTGTGAAGAAGGACTTCATAAAGACTTGATGAATAAACAGATACCTCCTCACTGCCATCAAGTCAATTCTGACTCATAGCAACCCTATAGGAGGGACTACACTGCCCCTGTGGGTTTCTGAGACTTTCACTCTTGATGAGAGTAGAAAAGCTTCGTATTTTTTCCTCGGAGCAACCGGTGGTTTTGAACTACTGACCTTGTGATTAGCAGCCCAACACGTAACCACTCTACCACCAGGCTCCTAAACAGATAACACAGCAGGGAGAAATAAAGTCACTGAGTTGGTACCTATTCAATAGCATCTAACACCAACAGCAGGAAAAAAACAATACGAGTAATGTAGATAAATAAGGTTGCATAGAAAATGTTGTCGTGGTGGCTTATCTATTGCTGAGATGCTGGAAGCTGTGCTCCTGGTGTTTCAAAAACCTGGAGGGTCACCCTTGGTGGATAGCTTTCAGTGGAACTTCCACACTAAGAATAGTGTGTTAGTTTGGGTAGACTAGAGAAACAAATTCATAGACACTCATGTGTGCAAGAAAGAGCTTTAGATATAAGAGCAATGGAATATTGAGAAAACATCCCAGCCCAGTCCAGATCAAGTCCATAAATCCTTTATTAGCCCATATGTCCAATACCAATCTATTAAGTCCTCTTCAGACTCACGAAACACATGCAATGCCACCAAATGCAGGATGATCACAGGCCAGTGGATGGGAAGTCTTGTGGATCCAGTGGCATTGTAAGCGTCTCAGCACTGGCAGGGGTCTCCATGTGGCTCCTCCAGCTCCAGAGCTCTAGCATAGCTCCATATGTCTCATAGAGAGTAAGGGAGTAAGTATCCAGCCACCAGGAAGCTATTTGCCTCCTTAGTGGCTCCAAATGAGGTCATCAAGCTGCGGCCTGATTGACAGACTAAACTCCACCCCTTCATTCGTAAGTCTCAAATTGACAACAGATTATGTAACTACCACAAGTAGGAAGAAAGACCTGCAGATCTACTTTCCTGAAAGCCGCCATTGAAAACTGTAGGCAGCACAACAGTGTCCCGTGTGGTGCTGCCAGGTGAGCCCCTGGTTGAAAGGCACCCAAAATATACAACAATGGACCATACCAATGATGGTGATGAGGACACAGGCTGCACACCGTTTCCCGCTATTGGACATCAGGCAGCCATGGACTGGAGGTGACGCAATGGTAGCTAAGAACAGCAGTGTCCAGTAGGAATCAGACAGGAGAAGCAACAGATTCAGGGATGGTGAGAAATAAATTGAGGTCCTATGTCCAGTTAGTGATGAGCAAAACTAAGTTGCACCCCATCACACCAAGCCCAGTGTTCTCCCAGCTGGAAAAGTGGGGAACCAGAGCCAGCTGCTGAATCCTGCAGCCCCCAGTACATGGAGTGTCATAGACCTCTTGCTTTATAAAAGAAGGGAGGCCCAGAGGCCTGTTTCAGGAGGCCCCCACAAAGACAAGTCACACATACTTTCCCCAGGTTGGGCACCGTCCTCCCTCTATATCTGGCCCTCCACCAGCCTGGCCCAGAAAGGGGAGGCTCAGAGCCTGGCATCTGCAGCTCTGCAGAGACACATGTGGCAGAAAGATGTTGTCGTGGGGGCCCTGTCTCACCCGATAAGGTACTAAAAATGCACCTGATGGTTTCATTTAAAGGTTCATGTCCTAAAACTCCAGAAAGTCCAGGACTATCACAGGCAAGGCTACGCTCAGGGTGACTGGCGTCTTGCACGGGGTGATAAAGCAGGGCTGCAAATATGGCATTTTCTTCTTGGGTTCATGACACTCAAGTTAGCAGGAGAGTGAAGTATGGCCAGTGCCTTCCACAGTTTCAAAACACTCTCAGTAGTTCTCAGAGTGAGGTCCTGGCTCCAGTAGCAGCAGCAGCAGCAGCAGCATCCACATCACCTGGTGGTAGTAAGATCCGCTTCCTCTAGTTGCCTTTGCATTGATTCTGGCTCATGGCGACCCCACCAATGGCCCCACTAGATGGCTGCTGAGTCTTCCAGGGCAGCTTTTCAAACCCATCTTCCTGCCATCGAGTGGATGCTGCCCCCCAGCGACATTACAGGACAGGGTAGACCCGCCCCTGTGGGTTTCCGAGATGGCGACTCTTTGCAGAAGTAGAAATCCCCGTCTTTCTCCCAAAAAAAGACTGGTGGTTTTGAACTGCTAACTTTCTGGATCACAGCCCAAATTATAACCATGACACCACCAGGCTTCCCTAGAGCACCTGTAGGTGGACTGAAGCTCTAGCTTTTTGGTCAGTAGCAGCCAAGTGCACTAAATGGCTTGCCTACCTTGGGAGCTCTGGTGGCATAGTGGAGATGCATTGAGCGGCTATCCACAGAGCCAGCAGTTCAAACCCACCAACTGCTCTGCTTCCATAAAGAGTCACAGTTATGGACACCCAACAGGGCAGTTCTCCTCTGTCCTGTAGAGTCACTCTGAGTCGATTCCACTTGGTGAGTCTGGTCTTTTGTTAGGGCCTCTGACATCCATCCCAACCCACACCCACTGCCTTAGAGTCGATACCAACTCATAGCAACCCCATAGAACTGCTCCTCTGTGGGGCTTCGAAGGCTGGCAGCATTGACAGCGGCAGACGGTACAACCTCCTCCCTCAGGTCGCCTGGTGTGTTCAAATGCTGAGCCATGCGATTAGCAGCTCGACCCTGAACCCAAGGCACCACCGGGACTTGTTAGTTTCATTTCGGCTGTCTAGCATTGGGAAGGAATTCTGGGGATGAAGCCCTGCAATCTATGTTTCCCGAGGATTCTGGGAAATGCCCAGGGCAAGTGGAAAGGGGCAAAGGGAAGCTAGAGCTGGCAGCCAGCCTCTCTGGGTGGCAGTGAGGTCTGTGAGGAGGCAGGCGAGGGCCTCCTGGCTTATCTGGGGCATTGGCTTTGAAGAGGCACCGGAGCATCTTTCTACTACACCCTGCTTCCTGGGAGGAGGCACCCCATCCATGAGGAGGAGTCTGGGAAACTGGTGGGGAGCAGGGACAGGCCGGCAGGGTTGGCTCATCGATGCCTAGTGTGCAGGCGGGGCTAGTGCAGACGCTAGTGTCTTAACCAGCTTTCTCTTGTGCTTTTGGATACCAGCCAAAGGCTGCAGTGGGCCCTGCTGACGGCGAGTTATTGACTCCTGCTCTGTTATTTGGTAATGCCCTGCCTGGCATGAGCAAAGAGTGCTGGGGAGCAGTTTGGGCTCCCCCTACCTCACAGTGTCGCTGGCACCCCTTAGCATTCCCAGGCTGCATCTCCCTCCAGCTCTCTCCAAGGGTGTACAGTGGGGGGTTGCACCTGTAGGCGCCTCCCCCTGATTTGGCTTTCAGCCTTTCTCGTCATCTCCTTCCCTCCCAATGCTTTGTCATTGCAGTGACAGGAAGATGGATGCGGTATCAATATTACATGTGTTCAGGGACTGGAGTGCTTGAGCTAGGTGGGCCACATCAAGATTAATACATCTTGATGTATCTGCGAGCTGATGGGTGCTAAGAAATCATTAATTGCCCGAGTGCTGTGATTAGATTCTGCAGCTCTATTTTTACTCGCAGGCAACGATGTTCTGTTCTACCTGTTGCTTTTGTCCAGTGGTGCTCAGACGCCACGTCATGCCCCAGTCCTTTGGTTCCAAGGCACAGTCACTATGTCTGCACTTGGGAACAGTCGTGCCTTGGAATGGCAGGGCGGCAAGGCATGCTGGGATACGTGGCAGTCAAGAGTAAGGAGGTTAGAAAGCGCAGGGGTGGGGGTGGGTGGAGAGAAGTAGGTCTGGAGTCAATCTAGGGAGTCCTGGTTGGGCACAAATGTTGAAGGTACTTGGCTGCTAACAAATGGGTTGGTGGCTTAAGCCCATCCAGAAGGACCTTGGAAGAGGTGCCGGGTACTCTACTGTCAAAAAATCACCTGAACTGGAGATCCACTTGTGCAGTTGTGCTTTAAACTCACTGCCACTGAGTTGATTCTGACTCATAGTGACCCTATAGGACCGGATAGAGCTACCCCTATGGATTTCTGAGATTTTAGTAACTCTTTGTGAAGTGGAAAGCCTTAGAAAACTTCATCTTTCTCCTTTGCAGTGGCTTGTGACTTTGAACTGCCAACCTTGTGGTTAGCAGCCCAACGTGTAACCCACTGTGGTAGTTATACAATTTCATGTCAACTGGATAAATAAGAATGAAGGGGTGGAGTCTAGCCTGCCAATCAGTTCACAGCCTGATCCCTCCTTGTGGGCGTGGCCTTCTCCTGAGGGTTCTGGGACTTCCTCTTTTCCTCCCTGGAGATGGGCCACTCTCTCTGCTTCACTTTCCTGTTAACAAGCCACATGGAGCCACGTTGATGGCAGTCAGAGCCCCAAAGATGCATCCACTGCCATAGGGTCCACAGGACTCTCCACCCACCGGCCTGTGATCTTCCTGCATTCGGCATCACTGCATGTGCTGTGTGAGTCTGAAGAGGAATTCAAGGGCTAATAGCAAATTTACAGACTTGATCTGGTCTGGGTTGGATGTTTTATTGATGCATTAATTACTTATTGATATAAAGTTCTCTCTTATACACATATGAGTGTCTCTGGATTTGTTTCTCTAGTCAACTGGGACTAACACATCCACTACACCACAAGGACGACCTTGTACTAAGCAGGTGCATGTCAGAGAATGAGCTGAATTTGTCAGTGTCCAGATGTGGGACACAGAAAGGGGAGTCTTGTAGCATTGTCAGGAAGTAAGGGTAGGTGGATGGACACCTATAAGTCCGTGAGACTAACAGCTGGGTGAGGCCAGGGCAAAGCCTCATCTCAAGGACCAGTACAATCGGCAGAGCCTCCAGATCTAGGCAAAGGAGCTACCCCGAAAGTAGGCTGGTGACTGGGAGTGGTGGAAAGGTTAGTGGACCAGCAGGTGCCTCTGGCAAGAGAGGTGTGGCTTCAAGAGTAATTCCAGTGCCCACGGCTGGTAGGTGAGAGGCTGCCCACCTGCCCAGGGCTGGCTCAGGTCTGGGCCTGCAGGAGGCAGCATTGTCAATGCCAGAGGCCGAGTTCCACTGCAGGGAAACAATGTGGTGAATGACCTGTCAGAGAGTTTCCAAGGATGTGATGCATTTTCTGGCCTTTAATTATAAAGCTCCCTGCCACATCTATGGCCCCAGCCCTGTGCCCCTGTCATGAAGCTTTTGGAACTTTGCTGGCTTCCTAGATATCTGGTATCAAGGAATATGGGGTATAGATGGAAGAACTTTGGAATCCAGCCAAGTAGGATCTGAATTCTGGTTTTTGTCAGGTGCATTTCCTCTCACCTTTGAGCCTCAGTTTCCTCATCTGTGAAATGGAATTCACTGTAGCTTCTTCACAAATACCATCGCCATCACGAGGACGAACGCAGTTGAGTAGGTCCCCTGTCACAAAGAAAGCAGGGGGCTTAGGTAGGTATGCTGCTCTAACAAATACCTGCGAGTGGATGCCTTTCATTGCTTCGCTCCTAGTTTAAGTGTCTAGAAGTCTGAATCTCGGGTGCAAGTTCAAGGCTCGCTCTCTCTACTAGTTCTGGGAGAAGGACCTTGTCTCCTTTCAACACCCATGGGCTTGGCATTCCTTGGGGATCTCCATGTGTCTGGGAACAGTCTCTGCCCGAGTCCTAAGAGGTTCTTCGCACAGGGCGCCTGGAGCCAAAGGACGTGCTCCGCTCCCAGCTATTTTTTCATGGTGGAAGTCGGATCACCAGATCTACACCGCCTCTGTCTTTTTCTCTCTCTTGTAAGATAAAAGGTGGTCCCATTCACACCTCACGGATGGCCCCCTGTGTGGGATCAGGGCTGTGACCTGGGTAGGGGTGCTGTATCCCACCCGGATGGGTCTCCTTACAACTGATTGGCTGATCACATCAGATCGCATCCTGAGGGATGCATACATGGTAACATAATGTCCTTTAATCTTTCCTCATCGGCAACAGAGAGGTTAGGATTTACAGCACACAGGGTGACTGCATCATACCTAGAAACATAACCTAGCCAAGTGGATGTATATTCAGTGGAGGGGCAGAGAGCTGGGCTGGAGGCTGGGGGGAGACACACAACTCAACTCAGCAGCACTGAATCCATGCTGGCTCTCTGGTGTTCTCTCCCTGCTCCCCACTCCCTCCCCACTGTCATTCATTACCGAGGCCCTCTTGTAGTTTGAAAAGTCAGGTAGCTGGGAGTGAAGACACACCAGCCCATCTAGGATGCACGGGGCTCGAGGGCAGAGAGGCATATCTACTTCTCTCACTGGTCATTTTCCCCTGGCCTTTTAGTAAGAGGAGACACGACACCAGATATGGTATCCTAGCGATCAAGTTCAGCTCTCCAGGGACAGCGTGTGGGTCACACAATCCCCATCACAATGACAGGGGAGGTTGGGACCAGGCATCCTCCATAACACTGTCCTGGAAAAGGAGTCTGGCTCCTGTTGCCTGCTGGGTGGAGCCAGCGTGGGTGTGGCTTGGGCTCTGGGCCTGGCATTCCGCTCTGTGCCACCCCGTGCTCTAGACCCTGCTGCAGAAATGGATTTCGGAATGTCCTGCCACAGAGTCCAATGGATCACACAGCTTCCCACAAATGGTCCTGCTCACCTGGTGTTCCCCGGTCCTGGAGTGAGAGCCGTGTTCACTATGCACAGAACCTGCCTCAGGCAGTGGAAGTTCAAGACCTGCAAGATGGAATCCAGTTGAGAGGCTGCCTGGCACATCCGAGCTTCACAGCTGTGTTTAATCTTCCCAGTGAGGCCGGAGGTGTCCCAGCGCCCAAAAAGCTGATTGGTTGGCCCCAGGCTACTCCTAAGTGAGGGGTGTGTGTGTGTGTGTGTGTTATGGGAGGGGTGTGTGTGTGTGTTATGGGAGGGGTGTGTGTGTGTGTGTGTGTGTGTGTTATATTCTGGCTCACAACAGAGCAGAGTTTTCAGCTCGCCAGCTGCTTTGGCCATGTAGACTGGTAGAATGAATAGATGCACATGGAGCTTTCTGGAAGAAAAGGAGAAAAAGAAAAGGGAAGGGGAGAATAAAGGAGGACTCTTTGGGGTAAGGTAATCCTCGAGAAGAAAGAGGAAGAGGGGAGGGATGAAGGAGAAGATGAGGAGGAGGAAGGTGATAGGCCCAGGTGAGCAATTCCATTTCCCCCAGAGTCTTTCTGCTGCATGCCAGGTACTGGAGACACTTAACATGTGCTCTAGTGCACTTACCATAAGGCATCTGACTCCCAGATGAGACCTTAAAGTCTTTGGGGTGAAGCCTGATGTCTTTCCCCCACCTCTATATTGGAACTTCCAGCATATATGAACCCCAGAATAACATCAGTTGCTGTTGGGCCAATTCTGGGCCCTGGGGACCCAACCCAGTATGCCTGAGAAAAACAGGGCTCCACGCATGTTTCCATCCCTGATCTTTGAGAAGCAGACCACCAGGCCTTTCCTCTGAAGCACCTCGGCTGCACTCAACCTCCAGCCTTTCAGTTAGCAACCGAGAGTTTCAT
Source organism: Tenrec ecaudatus (assembly GCF_050624435.1). Taxonomy (NCBI): domain Eukaryota; kingdom Metazoa; phylum Chordata; class Mammalia; order Afrosoricida; family Tenrecidae; genus Tenrec; species Tenrec ecaudatus. The sequence goes on along the minus strand of NC_134546.1, from coordinate 19,727,033 downwards.
TGTTCCTACCCCTCGGGAACTCCAGCAACCCCATGAAAACCCAAACCAAACTCAGCATCATCCAGTCGGTCCCAACTCCAAGCAACGGGATAGGACAGGGGAGGACTGCCCTCACGGGTTTCCAAGGCTGTACATTATTAGGGAAGCAGACTGTCACCTCTTTCATCTGTAGGATGACCCATGGGTTCAATCTACACCTCTTTCCATTAGCTGTGGAGCACTTTAACTGCTGCACCAGAGTCCTTACAATCCAATCCAAACCAAACCTGCTAGCCTCCAGCTGATTCCCAATGGCAGTGACCTTCTGGGGTTTCTGACATTGTAAAGCGACAGGACCAGAGAGCCTCATCGTTGTTCTATGGAGTGAGCAGTGGGTTTGAACTGCTGACTTTGTGGTCAGTCAGCAACCCACCATCACGGAACTCCTTAGCAGTGTGATAGTTAACCCAAAAAACCTGACGAAAGAAGAGATGACTAATGTTATGATTCTGTTCCACCAACAGGTCTCTGTTATACTCTAAATTTTAACTTAGGGCCTTCCCTGCCACTGCAAGTCACCTTCCAGCATTCTCTGTGTAGAGTGGGAGGTCTTGAAGCCTACTGCTCCATGTTTTCGTTCGTTTCCTAAACCCTGCAGCCCGGCCAACGGCACTTCACCGCGCGCGCCTGAGTTCCTCACCTTCCTCTCCACCATCGCCATGCCTGCCTGACTGCTCCTCCGACTCAGCCCTTTTCCTTCTACGAGCCTCTTGGGCTATTTCACGGCTCTTTGGCCACTTAACTTGTGATTGGTAGCCCAAATAGTAATCCACCATACCACCAGGGCTTATACAGACAGACACGTATGTACATACATACATACATACATATATACATACATACGGCATCAATCCTCTCTTCTCCCTGCTCCTATCCAGAGTCTGTGATGTGGACAGACAGACTCTATCACAAAGCACTGATAAGAACCGGCTTACACTGTCATGGCAACGTACACTTTCAAAGAGCCCCTAACACTTTATTATGTATTGCACCTTTAAGGTAGCCAAGCACAGGCATTCAGCTCACTTTTTGCAAGGGAAAGTTGAAGCTCAGAGGTTAAAGGACTTGTCAAGGTCATAGACCTAGATGAGAAGGCAAATCATCCACCCTAAGCCTGGGCCCTTTAAGCCACCCTGCAGGCCCTGGCTTGGCTGTCTCTCTTGGCCACTCAGCCTCAGTACAGCAGGGATTTCAGAGGGAACACTCCTTCCAAGCCCTGACAGATTTATTGCTAGCAATTTGTCACTGCTGATTTTATTACTAAAAATGTGACACTTTGGAAAAACATCTGCAAATGAACCAACAAAGTACTCAGAGAGCTGAGTTGGCATGCGTGTGGGGACAGGACACGGTGCACCCAGGGGAGAGGCAGGACTGCCTCTGGATGGGACGGACCCAGGTACAGGGAACCAGTGAGCAGAGGTCATGTCCGGAGAGGGCTGGTGTAGGGAGATGCCTGCAGAGTGTGCGGCCTGGCAGGCAAGGGTCAGGACAGGCTCCGAAGTCCAGGCAGGGAGGAGGCGGACCAGGTCCACAGTCCAGGACCCCTATCTGACAATGGACCAAAAAAGGAGGGGGTGGGTCTGTCACCTAAGAATGGGGCTTAATACTGAGGGCCACATAAAGCAGAGGCAGTGTTTAGTCTCTTGCCCAAGATAGAATGAGGCTCCAGTGCTCAGGAGAACCCAGGGAAGGGCCAGCAGGCCTATGGGAGGAAACAAGGAGGGGCAGAGCAAGGAAGTCCTCAGCAGACACTTACAGAGCTGTTTCCCCACTGCTCTCCTGTGAGATGCATCTTCAGCTTCAAGCGAAAGCACTGTCCCCATAAAGATGAGAAGTACCGGATCAAATGAAGCAACAGAGATTCCTGTATGACAGGATGCCTCAGTACCTTTTAATCAATATCATTTATTTTATTCTTTGTTGTGGAGAATATGCAAAGCAAAACAGACGCAAAGTCAACAGTTCCTGTGTGTACAGCTCAACGCCATCGGTGACATTCTTCAACTTGTGAAATCCGCCTCCCCCGCCCTTGCCACATACACTCCCTGCCCCCGGTGTCCCAGTCAATCGTTCCGTTGCGGTGGTCGTCACTTTGATCTCATATACCCGTTTCTGAAAAGAGCACAGGGCACCTCTCTGCCAGGCTGACTGTTCAGTTGTACGAAAACTCTAAGTTCTTGTTTAAATGATCATTTATTTGACGAGTGAAGTTTTTGACTTGTTTTGCTGTGTGAAGTTTACAGAAGTGAGGTTTTCCAGGCTGGAACAATAAACCTTGCTGTGCAGTTACAGGAGGATGGGGAGGAGGAGGAGGAGGGGGAGGAGGGGGATGGGGAGGGGAGGGGAGGGGAAGGAGGAGGAGGAGGGGGAGGGGGAGGAGGAGGGGGGAGGGTGAGGAGGAGGAAGGGGAGGGAGAGGAGGGGGAGGAGGGGGAGGAGGGGGAGGAGGAGAAGAAGAAGAAGAAATTTTTAGTTGAAGGTTGCCTCAGGGCCTCGGCATCCTCCGTGCCCAAATATGCAACATTCATTTCCGTGTGAGAGGGATGGAAAGCAGTTTCCATGTCCTGGACCACAATCCCCTCCCCTCTCGTTTTCTGCTGCCTTGGGGCAGGTGATGTCACCTCCTGGCACTGCTTAGTGGACCACAGGCCAGCCTCTCTCAGCTCAGCCCAAACCCAAACCCAAACCCAAACCCAGTTGATTCCAGCTCCCAGTACCTCGTGTTGACAGCGAAGAACTCTTCCCCAGGATTTTCTTGGCTGTAATACTTATGGGGGTGGAGTGTGTGTGTGTGTGTGTGTGTGTGTGTGTGTGTGTGTGTGTGTAAAATGCTGGATGGGTCTGGAAGGCCAACTTTCAGTTTGCTAGGGAAGAGAAAACCAGTTGAGCCAAGTCCATACCCTAAAACTTTTCTGGGTCCTGGTCAGTGCACACATGGTGGTAGCAAGGGGTGGCCAGACTTCCCAAACTGAAAATAGCTTCAGGACTTTAAAGTTGGCTGACCCTTTTGTTTCTTATTAGTATTTCTTAATTTGTGTGTGTTTCCTTCCCATCTTGTCGCCCTCCATGTCTTGTTTAAAAGCTTGGCTTTGATTGTAATCACAGACAGTTGAAAACAGTGGTTGTAGCTGTTTCATATCCAGGGTTGGCAGCTCTAACCAATGCGCCAACAGTGTAGTAAAATTTAGAATAAAATATCAACAAAGCCAGAGATCTCAACATTTTCCTTCCTGCCAGCAAATGCTCTTATGCCAACTCTGTTTCACACAAATCAGCAGGAGGCGTCAGGTGGGCCTGCAGCCCCTTGGGATCAGGCATCATCCTCTGTGGGACCACACACCCTGGGCTGGGCCTGGCCACACACCCTGATTCCTGTGCTTCTAATTTGTTCCCTTCTTGTTCTCCCCACTTTGGTTTCAACGCACCTGTCTGGGGAAGGTCATTGGCGGACTACAGTAGTTCCCAAACTTGTGCTGGGATCAGAATTACCTGGATGGCTTCTTAAAACATGGATTTCTGGGCCTTGCTCCCATAATGTCTGATTGAATAGGTCAGGGATGGGGGTCTGAGGGTTTGTATTTCTAACAAGTTCTCCCTTGATGCTGATGCGGTTGGTCCAAGGACCACACTTAGAACACTACTGGTCTATGTGTTCCCAGAATGAGCTTGGAACTTGGTGAAAATGTAGATTCCTGAAGCTCACCTCACACCTACTGGATCAGAATGGCCAGGGGTCAATCTCCTCTCACCGTCTCCACGACCCACCTCTGCTGGCCTGTTTCCCCCTCTCCTGTGCCACATGGGGTGCTGGGAGATAGGCCATTCCTGCAGCAGGAGAGACAGCCGATTGCAGCATTTCCCCACAGCAAAACACTACCCAGGAACGAAAAATAAACAACTATCGATTCACATGGGAACTACAAAACATGAAAGAAGTCAGAAATAAAAGTGTATACACTCTGGGAAAAATGCACAAAAACCAAGGGAAAGATACTTATACCAAAGGGAACAGGCTCTGGAGGTTGCCAAGGTTTAGGGTTAGGTGGGGGTGTGTGTGTGTGAGGGGGTGGCAGGGGAGGGAAGAGAAAGTCAAGGACAGGACTGAGGATGAGTGTTAACTTTGGGGGTAGTGGATGTTAACTTTGGGGGTAATGGGTGTTAACTTTGGGGGTAACGGATGATTGTAACCCAGGAGAGGGAGAAGAACCAACGATTGGGTGAAGGGTAAACTTTTGGGGGGACATCGACTTTGGGAGGAAACTGTTTAGTAATTGAATAGAAAGTTGATGAGTCAGAATTGTAACCCCATCCTAATTTACAATTAAAAAATTATAAATTAAAAGGATATAAGAAGTATATGCACTCTATGTTTCTATTTATATTCAATTCTAGAAAAGGCAAAGCAAATCTATAGTGATAGTTGTGTAAGACATTAAGGTATAAAACAGGTTCCATTTTCTATTCTAATTTACAACTGAGAAACTGGGGCTCTGCCCGAGATCATGCAGCCAGTAAGTAGTGACATCTGAGACTGGGAGATGGCAGCTGAGTCTGAGTCGGTTCACCTAATTGCCAAGCTGTGACAAGCCTGTTGCTCACCTCTGTTCTTGATCTCTGTTCTTGTCCTATTTGACCTTGGTTACTTATTTTGCTGGCCCGGCCCCCTCGCTTTGGTAGAATGGCCACCTACTCTGCTCAGAGTTTAAGCCTGCCCTTATTCTCTCTGCAAATAGCTTTTTTCTTTTTTTTTTTCTTCAAATTTTTTATTATGAATTGAATGAAGGTTTACAGAGAAGATCCATCAAGTTTTACACTCAATGATTCATACCAATTCTGTTTCATCCGTTCATTGCAGTCTACTCAATGTAACATTGTTAACACATGTGGGTGAGTCAGACAGCCTGTTGTAAGAAAGCCAATTCACAAGACAGGGAGAGGGAGGGAGGGAGGGAGGGAGGGAGGGAGAGCAGCAAGTGTATTTATTGAGTACCAGTACCAGGAAGATTATGTGGACCTTGTCCATCAAAATCTGCTTCCTTAAGCAATAGGTTAAGGGATGGTTTATGTGTTAGTCCAGGTAGACTAGAGAAACAAATCCGGGGAGACACTCATATGTGTATAAGAGAGAGCTTTATGTACAAGAGCAATTGAATATTGAGAAAACATCTCAGCCCAGTCCAGAGAAAGTCCATAAGTCTGATATTAGCCCATATGTCTGATACCAATCTATGAAGTCCTCTTTAGACTCACAAAACACATGCAATGATGTCAAATGCAGGAAGATCGCAGGCCAGTGGGTGGGAAGGTGTTGTGGATCCAGTGGCAGTGGAAGCATCTCAGCCCTGGCAGGGTTCTCCACATGGCTCCTCCAGCTCCAGGGCTCTAGCATCTAGCTCCATGAGGCTTGTCAGCATGAATGTCTCACAGGGAGTGAGTGCCCCGCCTCCAGCGAGCTATTTATCTCCTTAGCACCTCCAAATGAGGTCATCAAGCTGTGACCTGATTGACAGGCTAAACTCCAGCCCTTCACTCTTAAGTCTCAAATTGACAACAGGCTAGGTAACTACCACACCTGTATTTAGACCTCTATAAATGTCCTTTGCCTTCTAGTTCCTTTCTCTGTTTATTTTTACTTTTCTCTTTGTCACTATCATGTTCGACCTTCATTTGACTTTCATTAATTCCTCTTAGATACATTGCACTTGATCAAGCCCCACCAGGCATCCTACATCCTCCTCCCCATTTATTTTAGATCATTTGTTGTTCCCTTGTCCCTGGATTTGTTGGCTCCCCGCCCCCCGCCCCCCCCCCCCCCGCCGTTTCTTTCCTCCCCCGCCTCCCATGTCCCCCTAGAACCATCAGTCCCATTGTTTTCTCCCCTGGATTATTTATCACACCCCACCCCCCTGCTAATCTTATCTAGGTAGACATGCAAAAACAATAATAAACCCAAAAACAAAACAAAGCAAAACAAAACAACAAAAATAAAACTAAAATAGAAAAGCCTATAAATAGTTCCAGGTCTGTTGGTTGACCCTGATGAGTGCTTTCTGTTCAAGTCTGATGTGGTGCCACACCCTGCACCCCAAGTCTATTTTTTCCTCCGGCACTTCTCAGGGACTTCATTGCTTGGCTCCCCATGCTGCTCGGTTGCACGCCCTTAGCGCCGTGCCCCAGTGTGGTGGGGTCAGTTCACGCACAATTCCCACAGTGTGTCTCCAGTGTTGACCACCATAGCTCTGTGGGTCAGTGACAGACATCGTGTCTTGTGGTAGGACTGGCCCTGTGGTCCTCTCTGTACATTGGCTGCTCAGAGCAGGAATATGGTCCTCGGGGCTGGGGTGGCCCCAGGATGTTTTCCACTCTCTCTTTCTCTCTCCTTCCCTCTTCATTTGCTCCTGTGTGCTCTGATCAATGCACCCCTCTGCCCTAGTTGTCACTTCATTGCTGTTCTCTGTAGTGCATTCTTCTGGTGTGGGAGGTCCACATAGCTGGCCCCACAGACCTCTCTATTGGTTTGCTGCTTCATGCCGGTATGTTGCATTCATATCTTGGTGCACCTGGTTGAAGTCTGGTACCTCTCTCCCTCTCCTGTGGAGATATAAATAATACACTCCCCTTGGGTGGGTTACTACCTTGTTCCCCCACTACCCATGTCTCTTTATGTCTGTCTGTCTGTCTTCTTTCTTTTCCCCTCCTTTTTAGTTGGCTGCCATATGTATCACTGGATTGCATCTGGCGCCTGCCACAGTACCTGACCTCACCCCAGGAGTGTATGAATGTAGTAGCTTATCGCCAATGTCCCTGCTGCTTCTGAAGCTGACCTCAGTGGGCTCATGTTGTACTTGTCCTTTTGTGCTTGGCTTCCTTCACTTAGCACAATTTCCTCCAATTCTTCCCATGTGAGGATGTGCTCCATGCGTTCATCACTGCATTTTGGGGATATGTAGAATTCCATTGTATGTATGTACTACAAATTTTTAAACTCTCACAAACTTTTAAGATGCCGGTTGATGCTCTCCAAAGTAGGACATAAGCTCTGTGGATTATTTATACCAATTTTATTTACTATTTAGCCCCCAAGACTGTGGTCCTGAACTCCTAATGACTCATTCCTCCGAGTGCCTGGTTATGTCCATTGTGTTTTCATAACTGTGCCCCTCAGAAGCTCTAATACGGCCACGGATATACGTGTGAATAATCATGTGCAAGTATCCACTGTCAAACTTCCTAACTATCTATCATCTATCTATCTGTCCATCAATCTTCTGTCTGTCAAGGAATCTATTCTACTCTCCTTACCATACCAGCTCCCGTACATCTACTTGTAGATCATCATTGTTGCAGAAATGGGGATATAACAATATATAAATTTGTTGTCTGAAGCTTTTGCTCTCCCTCAGGAGAAAGATGAGGCTTTCTACTCCCATAAAGAGTTACAGTCAGAAACCCATGGGCAGTTCTACCCTGACCTAAATGGTCATGGTGGTAGTTACATAATCTTGGTTCATCTTGAAGATATTAAGAATGAAGGGATGGAGCCTAGCCTGCCTATCAGGTCACAGCCTGATGCCTCCTGTGGGCGTGGCCTTCTCATGAGGATTCTAGGAACTTCCTCTCTTCCTCTCTGGAGGCGGGCCACACTTTCTCTCTGCCACATATTCCTGTTGACAAGCCACATGGAGCCACACTGATGGCAGCCAGAGCTCTGGAGATGCGTCCACTGCTCTTGGATCCACAGGACTTTACATCCACTGGCCTGTAATCTTCCTACATGTGCTGCATGAGTCTGAAGAGGAATTTATGGACTAGTATTGGACATATGGGCTAATAATCAGACTTAGGGACTTGATGCTGACTCGGCTGGGATGTTTTCTCAATGTACTTATTGACATAAAGGTCTGAGGGGTGGGCCCCAATTACGTGGACAGCCCCCTCCCCACAGAATAATTCACTTCAGAGGACAGCACTGAAGCTACAACTCAGGGAGAGGGATATGTCTCAGCAGAGCACACAGGAACAAATGAAGGGAGAACAAATCCTGGCCCACCAAGCCCAGAGGATGATATTCCTGCTCACAGCAGTCAATGCACAGAGAGGACCACAGGGCAAGCCCCATTATGAAACACAATGTCTCTCACTGACCCATAGTACTATGGGGGATAACACTGGAGACACAGTGTGGGAATTGTGCCCAATCTGACCCCACCACACTGAGGTGAGACACTAAGGATATGCAACAGAACAGCAAGGGGAACAGAGAAACGAAGTCCCCAGGGAATACCAAAAATAGACTTTGGGGCCAGAGCATGGTGTCCCATCAGACTCAAATGGAAAACACTCCTAAAAGTCAACAAACAGACCTTAAACTATTTACAGGCTTTCTATTTTTTTGTTGTTTTGTTGTTGATTTGCTTTCTTTTGTTGCTTTGTTTTTTGTGCATACTATTATCTCTGAAGGTCTCTCTAGATCAGATAGGCTGGATAACAATCTGGAGGAGAAAACAACAGGGCTGATGGTTGGGGGGGGGGGACATGGGAGAGGGGACAACGGGGGTGGGAAAGGAAGTGGGTGTTAACAAACCCAGGGACAAAGGAACAATAAGGGATCCAAAATCGATGATGAGGAGGGTGTAGAAGGCCTGGTAGGGCTTGATGGAGAGCAATGTAACAGAGAGGAATTACTGAAAGCCAAATGAGGACTGAACATGATAGTGGGACAAGAGAAAAGTAAAAGGAAATAGAGGAAAGAACTAAGAGACAAAGGACATTTATAAAGATCTGAATACAGGCATGTACATATGTAAATATATTTATATATGACAATGGAGAAATAGATTTATGTACATATACTTAAAGATTTTAATACTAAGATAGCAGATGGACATTGGGTCTACACTCAAGTACTCCCTCAATGCAAAAACACTTTGTTCTATTAAACTAGCCTTCTATGATGCTTACCTTCCCGACAGGATTGCTGAAGACAAAGCGGGTGCATAAGCAAATGTGTTGAAGAAAACTGATGATGCCCGGCTATCAAAAGATACAGTGTCTGGAGTCTTAAAGATTTGGAGATAAACAAGGGGCCATCTAGCTAAGCAACAAAGCTCTCATGGAAAAAGCACACTAGCCTGTTGATTATGAGGTGTTAATTGGGTCAGGTATCAGGCATCAAAGAACAAAAAATCATATTGTGTGGAGAGTGTGGAGTGGAGACCCAAAGCCCATCTGTAGGCAACTGGACATCCCCTTACAGAAGGGTCATGGAGAGGAGATGAGCCAGTCAGGGTGCAATATAGCAATGATGAAACATACAACTTTCCTCTAGATCTTTAATGCTTTCTCCCCACCACTATCATGATCCCAATTCTACCTTACAAATCCAGCTAGACCAGAGCATGTACACTGGTACAGATGAGAGCTGGAAACACAGGGAATCCAGGACTGATAAACCCCTCAGGACCAATAATGAGAGTAGCAATACCAGGAGTAAGGGTAAGGTCGGGGAGAGAGGGGGAACTGATCACAAGGATCTACATAACGCCCTCCCTGGGTGACGGACAAAAGAAAAGTGGGTGAAGGGAGACATCTAACAGTGTAAGACATGAAAAAAATAATTTATAAATTATCAAGGGTTCATGAGGGAGGGAAGGATGAAAATGAGGGGCTGATACCAAGGGTTCCAGTAGAAAGAAAATGTTTAGAGAATGGTGATGGCAACAAATGTACTTGACACAATGGCTGGCTGGCTGGCTGGCTGGATTGTGATAAGCGTTGTATGAGCCCCCAATAAAATTAAAAAAAAAAACCAAAGCTCTCTTACACATACATGAGTGTGTGTAGATTTGTTTCTCTAGCCGACCCAGGCTAACACAATCACATGAATTGAAACGTTCCTGCTGGCAGCGAGTGTTTGATTTTTCTCCAAGCTTACTGTTAAGCTTCATATTGCTTGAATGCTACTCCTTGGTCCTTTCAGTGTATTATTTCTTTCTGAAATCTTAGTATGGTATTCACGTTCTGGATTTCTACTTGCTGTTTGTGTGCGATTTGTAACTTTCCATGTAATGCTTTCCTAAAAAACTTCCTTTGTTTTCCTTTCTTTTGTCTGCAGTTTTCTCGATCTTCCTCTTGATCTAATGAAAGTACCTCCAAGTTATTCTTCTGAATTCCTCATCAGGTGGCTTTCATGCCATTCCTTCATCAGAAAGTCAGCTGGCTCTGCCTTGGGATCACTTGTTTTAGCCACTCTATCCTGTTTCACCCTGTGAACGGAAACTGTCTTTTGTCGTTGGGACACTGTAGTCTTATGGTATTTAACTGATGATTGTAAGTAGATGTGCCCTTAGGGATTCGCCACCTGTCTCCTGGTGTGTGTAACGGAGAAGGTGTGTGTGCGGTTCTCTGTCTGCTGTTTGGGTTGCACGGTTGAGCATGAGATTGACCGGTGTCTATAGATGGGGTGTTACAGACGTGGATGGTGGTCCTTGCTCAGTAAATAGGGGTGTGGGAGGTGTGGCTGGGCGGTGTGAGCACAGTTGCTGTCTCCCAGTAAGTGGGACAAGAAAAAAAAAATCAAGAACAGAGAAGATTAAAAGAAAAAGAAAATAAAAGAGAAGACTTTTTTTAAGTGAGAAAAGTAAAAAAAAAGAGTGTAATAACTACAAAGAGCCAAAAAATAAAATAAAAACAAGGGAATAAAAAAAAGTAAATCTTGAGTGGAGTTAAAAACAAAAAAGTAAGAAAAAAGGAGGGAAGGACAAAAGAAAAGTGTCATCCAGAAAGGAAAAGGAAACAAGGCAAGGAAGAGGAAGGGAGGGTCGGGAATAAGGGGAAGCAAAGGCAGAACGCTCAGTATGGGTTGTCCCATGCTACCAGCTGTCGTTTAAGAGGAGGGGTGAATACAACCAGGCTTAGATGGCTTTGCTGCTGGCCTGTATGTTTGTTGTCTGGGCTCAAAGCACCTGATATGGATGTAGCTTGTGCAGGCTCAGATGGCGGCTGAGGTCAAGGTGCTTCTGGCTCCTGGAACAAGTTCTTTAGGACCAGAGGGCAACTGGGTGCAGGGTGACTGATTATGGAAGGAATTCTGGCTTATTTAGGGGTGGCCAAGAACCTAGCACTGAATGTTCTGCGTCTGATGGGAAGGGTGGGGTTCAAGTACAGGGTTCCAGATACAAGGCTGGTACAATTTGTGCCTGATCCATGAGGGTGTGGCTCTGACCTCAGGCAGAGCAGGGGCTGCACAGGAAGTGGGTGGGTCAAGGTAGGGGCTGGCTTTGCTTCTGGTCACCAGTAGGGTGTGTAGAAACAAGGGAGGACCCACATTTCTCTTTGCTAGCCACCAGTCTTGCAGACTGTAGCCTATTTGAGTGTTACTTGTAAAAGTTCAATATAGCCTTGTCACCTCAGGCTAGCTAATAATTCACCTGCCTGTCTCCTCTCTCGCTGCTTTTGTTCACCCGCTTCTTCTAGTTGGTATCCAACACACTTCTCTATCCTTCTTTCTGGAGCTCTGGGTTTCAGGATTATCATCCAAATAGGCTTCATTTGGTCTCTCATGTCTCTGTCGTCGAGAGACTGTGTAGGGCGTCTGCTAGTTAGTCTTCTTGTCAGAAGTCTCTTTTGCAAACAACTTAATTGCCTCCCAAGGCAGTATTTTTCTACCCTTGTTTTCACTTTATGATCTTTCTTTTCCTACTTCTGCCATTCTCGCTCCAACACCTGGTATCTTCTCAAGCAGTGCCCCACTGATTCCTTCTCTTTTTGCTTTGTCAATATCCAAACTACACTGCTTGAGTATGAGCTCTCTGTTGGGGTGTGATGCTCACACACCCATATATATATATGGCACATATATATATGGCACATATAGATATTGGACCGTTCTAAGCATCCCAGTTATATCAAACCCAAACCAAACTTCTTGTTACTGAGTCAATTCTGACTCACAGGGACACTATGGGATAGAACTGCCCTGTGGGTTTCCAGGACTGTCACTCTGTACAGGAGGAGAAAGCCAAGTCTGTCTCCTGAGGAGCAGCTGGTGGGGTCAAACTGCTGAACTTGTGGGTAGCAGGCCAGCACACATAATCACTAGGCCACCCGAGCGCCTAAGGGAGCCAGATGGCATATGAAAACACACAATGCTTTGTTCATTTGGGATAAGGGAGAGAAAGAGTATAACTATGTCCTCAATATTACATGGGATGTACTTGAGCTAAAAAAAATAAATCATTGCTTCACTGATGTTCAAGTTCAACTGAGCATCCTGCATTTTATCGGACAACTTTAGCCTTTCCTGACCTGCCATCGGTTAGGGAAGAAAGAACGGGGTTTGGGTAGAACTCGCAGGAAGATGGTCTCCCTGAGACACAAAATCAGGCTGGCCTTTCAAACTTCTCTAACCGTGATTTCCTTCTGTCTGCCTCCATCCTAAAACATCGCCTCTTGGCCCTCCTTGGTCGCTGCCCCTGCACTCTCCCCTCTCCTTTGTCACTGCTCCTTTGTCTCCCGGGTACCCAGTCGGTTTGGCGCCTTTTGCCACGTTGCTTGCCTCAGCTTCTCCAGCTTCATTGTCTCTTCTTATCTTTGGGGTTCTCCTCCTACCCTACCTCCCCAGGCCCCTGGGGCTCCCCCGTGCTGTGCAGCCAGCCTGGGTGTGTGCCCAGGCCAGCCACAAAGTCACAATGTATGAGACCTCAAAGGAGCCATAGAAGATGTACTAACTCAGTCTTCCCTCCTCCATCTGTCCCGTCCCCGCCGCGTGTGACTCAAGCAGCTCCACCTTCCCTGCCACGGTGAAACTCGGCAGGTAGCTGGAAAAGCCACTAGGATTTGTTTCTAGTGGCTGATGGGCAGAAGGACCTGCAGATCTATCGTCAGTTGGTGCAAACAAAAGAAGACTACAGGTAGTGAATGCCAGTAAAATTCTGGGGACTGCCCCGACACAGAACAGAATAAACCTTCGCTTAAGGTACCCACTGAGGTATTTTACAAATCTCTCTATTCTCTTTGTGTTGTGGGCATAAAATACGTGTAACTGATTTGGTCTTTGAAAAGCTAAGTGCAAAGTTGATGTGGCAGTTACATAATCTCTGTCAACTTGAGCGAAGGATGGAGTCTAGCCTGTCAATCAGAGCACAACTAATGAGGCCTTCTCCAGAGAATTCTGGGAACTCTGGGATTTCCTCCTTGGAGATAGGAATCTCTCTCTCTTTCTCTCTTTTTTTTCCTCTCTCTCTGTCTGTTTACTTTCTGGGAGACATTGCAGCTGACAAAACCCTGGAGTCATGTGGAGACTCCTGCCAGCCCTAAGATGCTTACACTGCCACTGGATCCACAAGACTTTCCACCCACTGGCCTGTGATCATCCTGTATCTGACATCATTGCATGTGTTTCGTGAGTCTGAAGAGAACTTTATAGATTGGTATCGGACATATGGGCTAATATCAGACTTATGGACTTGATCTGGACAGGGGTGGGATGCTTTCTCAACGTTCAATTGCTCTTGTATCTAAAGCTCTTTCTTACACATATGCGTGGCCATGAATCTGTTTCTCTAGTCCACCCAGACTGACACACACACCCGCCTCTGGGAGGTGTTTAGGAGGAAGCCTCCGTTAGCTTGGGTTCCCATGTCAAGTCTCTCTCTGCGGGTGAGTGGCAGGGTGGTGATGGGGGTGGGTGGATGGGTGCTACAGATAAATGGGGAAAGCCAAAGCCATTGGAGCTGGACAGAGGGAGAAGAGGAGGAGATAGAGAAACTACAAATTGGATCCCACATGGGAATGAGATGGAGCCCCGGGAACACAGTGATTTAGGTACGTGGCTGTGGTTTGAGCCTGCCAGGAATTCCATGAGAGAAAGACACGGCAGTCTGCTTCTTAGAGATTTGTAGCTTTGGAAACTCTAGGGGATAGGCCCTATTCTGCCTTATAGGGTCTGTATGAGTGCCCATCAAGTCTAGAGCAATGGATCTTTTGCTTTTGAAGAGAATGAAAGGTGGGTCTCCCCAATGCCTTTGTTCTCAAACTTCTATGTGTATCTTCAGCCTTTGAAGGAGGATGAACCAGTGGGGTGACAGACAAGTGCAGGGAAAACAAAAAGAGGACCTGATGCAAAGGGCTTAAGTGGAGAGCAAATGCTTTGAGAATGATTGGGGCAGGGAATGTATGGATGTGCTTTATACAATTGATGTATGTATATGTATGGATGGTGATAAGAGTTGTATGGGTCCCTAATAAAATGTAAAAAAAAGAAAAGAGGAGAAAAAAATGATTAGGGCAAAGACTGTACAGATGTGCTTTATACAATTGATGTATGTATATGCATGGACTGTGATAAGAATTGTATGAGCCCCTAATAAATTGTTAAAAAAAAAAGAAAATGTTGTATCATGTAAAGGTAAGACAGCATCTGACAGTTCAATACAATCCAGTGATATCGATTCCATGGATCCTGTGTTGCAAATGTCACCCGTAATTGTTGCCAAACTTCTTTTTACCATAAACAGACAGGGACTGCTTCTTAAACAATGACTCCCCCTGTCACCTCCTTCCCCCCTCCCCCTCGTAACCACCAGTCAACTTGGGTCTCTTTACATGTGTCTGTTCTTGATAATCCGTGTCAAGGAGATCCTATGGCATTTGCTGTTTTGATTGACTTATTTTACTGAGCATTAACATTTTCCAGGTTCACCCTTGTTGAAGCATGGACTTTCCAATGATTGATTTTTGTCACCAGTTATTTCTTCTGAGGAGCCTCTGGGTGGACTTGAACCTCCAACCTCTCAGGAAGCAGCTGCGTGTTCACCATTTGCATCACTCAGGGATTCCCAAGATGGTGTATACTGGGTTCTTTTCATAAATCAGTTTCACTTCCTATTTCTTCTGATCAGGCCTGAATTTGGGCTGAATGTTCCTTGAACTTTCCATCGTTTATCCCAAAGCTCTGCGGGAGGTGGATGCTGTAATTTTCCCACATGCTCTTTATCCCTCCCAATGAAATTCTACCCTGCTCTTGAATGGCCCATCATTGAATTGCTCTGCACTATGCTCACACCCTTGATTATGACCCTGTATAGTATCATTTACAACGTTGGTTTATATGTCTGCATCTCCGTCTTGCCCAATAATTCCAAACTATTTGCGGTGACAACCCAGGAGCGTGGGCACACCCTGACACACTCCTACCACCATACCCAAGGCTCAGCAGGCGTCCAAGGACAGCTTTCACTGGAGCTCATTCTCTGCCACTCAAGAAAGCAGACGGAATGGCAAGGACGTTCCGATGAAGTGTTGTGGTGACTACGGTGGGACTTGTACATATCATGCCCTAGGACACGGTTCACATTGCATTTCTGTTGAGAACGCATCCCCAAACTGGGATATTTAGATGTGGGAGGAAACTACCAACATTTCTATCTCATCTACTGAAAAAGTTAACCTTCCTAATGACTTCCTGACATTGACGCTGGCATTCTCACAGAGGTGTCACGTGTCATAGTCTATGACATCTGCTGTTTTCCTGAGGGAGGGCAAGCGGTCCCAGCCTAGAGCGGTGAAAGTGGCCTTTGGCCCATTCATAGGCTTTTAAAGGTTTGGCGACAGTGTATACAGTCAAAGATATCCCATGTCCACTACTTCTACTTGTACAATTTAGTGATGCTGGTTATGCCCTTGACCCTGTGTTGTCATCATTGTTATCATTTCCCAAATGATTCTCCCACCAGACGCTTAAGCTCAGTGCCTCACACGCTGCCCTTCCAACCTTGCCTGCTGCCATTGTCAATTCCACCTCAGCGAGAGAATTCCTGAAAAGGGCACAGCGCTCCAAGTAGAATTCACTAATTAGAATAAACCGGAGTTTTGGTTGAAAGAAGGCTTTAAGAGGAGTGTTTTGATCGGAAGTTTTAATATGATCTCAGGGAAATCGTTTCCGGGGCTCACCCAGCCTCCAGACGCTAAAAGGTTCCATAGAGCATACAAAACACCTGTTGACTCTCAGTGCCCTGGGCTGATCGTACCTCCAAGGCCACGATATTAGAGAGGAACACAATCAGAATTGAGCTCAGCTGACACACTGCTAGACACACTACAGCACAAAGAGAAACAGCAGGGCTTGTTAGATCTCTCCGGAGATAGAGTTGTACCTCGGTCCTTGGTTCCACGCGAGAAAGAATTCACGCCGGAGCCTGGTTCGTGATCCAAGTGGGTTTTATGAGAGTTAGAAGTTTCAGGTTTACACAGCACCCATAGGACTCCTCCCGACCAGGCAGCCTGGCGGACGCTGCTCAGCATCATGCAAAGTTCTCTCTCCACTCTAGGCTCCTGCCTTTTCAAGGATTCCACAGGGAGGCGTGGTGGACGACCCCTGATCGACCCCATTGGTTGAATTGAATTCACCTGGCCCAGGTGGGCCAATTCAGGTTTAGCACCCACCCATGCCCACCCGGGAAACCTGAGCCTCTGAGCATGTGCAGTGCGCTGCTCTTTGCTCCCGTGCTTGGCTCTCTGGGCATGCGTTAACGGACATTCCCATCCCTGCGCCAATGTGCCTAAGAGGCTGATATAGCCCCCGAGCAAGGGGCCCCACATTCCATTTTTGCACCGGACCTACAAGTTATGTATGCAGACCTGGTCTCTCCGAAAAACATTTCCAAAGCATGCGGGAAGAAGTCTCCCCATCCTTGGCCCCG
This sequence comes from Tenrec ecaudatus, assembly GCF_050624435.1. NCBI lineage: Eukaryota > Metazoa > Chordata > Mammalia > Afrosoricida > Tenrecidae > Tenrec > Tenrec ecaudatus. The sequence continues at coordinate 19,710,292 of NC_134546.1, read as the reverse complement.
AGGAGCACTCTGACTGTACTTCTTCCAAGAGATGTTCATTCTTTTGGCAGTCCACAGTACTTTCTGTATTCTTCTCCAGCACCATAATCCAAATGCGCCAACTCTTCTTTGATTTCCCTTATTCAATGTCCAACTTTCACACACAAGACTGGAACTACCAGGGCTTGGGTCAGGCACACCTCAGTCGTCAAAGTGACCCTGTGTAGGGGTACACAATTCAGTCCATCACAGTGACTTTGCAATGGCACACACCAAACTTCGGTGTATGGTCCCTGAGAGCAGCTTTTCCTCCTTGCCAATCAAGTGGGGGTTATCTGGGCATTGTCCTTAGGCTTTAGAGTGTGAGTAAGGAGGCCTGGTTTCATTGGCCACTGAAGCTGAGGGCACCTTTTTAGGGTTTTAAAATAAGTAAACAAGCAATCTAATTTAGCTCATACAACTGTCTTTTAAACAGTGCCGCCCTCTTTAATTCTTTTAAGTTAAAAATATGATGAAATACACAAACCCCAAAAAACCTGACATGCATTCCGCTCAATTTAAAGAATGGTTATCAAGCAAAAGCTTGTGTAACAGGTTAGGAAATTATCCATTTCAGTATCATTTATGTACCCCTCTGGATCACAACCTCTTCTTTCTCTTAAAGGAATCTATGCTGATTTTTATGTGTGTTATCATAGTTTCCTTTATCAACCTTTCTACTTAACTACATATTACAATGGAATGATATTGTAAGCTTATTAAATTTACTTCCTGTTCAACGATTAGGTGTGAGTTCCACGCAAGTGGATGAGTGAAACTGTAGCTATTTGTTCTTACTGAGAGGTACATGTCCATTTATATTTAAAAGACCCCACGTTACTTTCCTAATTTACTGTTCATGGCTATTTGTGTTGTCTCCATTTTTATTGTTTTTAAGACGAATACTGCCAATAATGTATCTGCATGCATCTCCCTCGGCTGATAGATTTGCCAATACAACATCAAACTTTTTACCTAGGGGTAAAATGACTGGTTTATAGGTTTACACTTGTTCAATTTTATTGGCTTTTTTTCTACTAATATATCTTAGGCCTTATATATATGTATTTATCATCAAAACATTTTAAAAATTCAGTTTCCTGGTATTTAAAAAAAATCTCTTCTGAATTTGTAAAACGTTGAAAACACTATTCTTCTGTAATTGCATAATGACCATATGTCAAAGACTTAATTCAGTAATTAATGAGGAATTAAGGTTGATTCAGAGAAGCATTTGAAGAATGGAGATTTACATTGTTAGTCAAAGGAATGCTGAAATGGTACAAAACTGGATAATGTCCTATAAACCCACTGCCACGGAGTGAATCTGACTCGTTGTTAGGTGCCGAAGTAGTTTATTGTGCCAACCTGGCTGATAAACACATGTGGGGTTGATTGAAGGGCGGAGGGATACATGGCTAGGTGAGCCTCACCTTTCTAGTTCTTGGGTCTCTTGCTTTGTGATGGTCAGATCAGAGTGCAGCTGCCTTAGCCAGTTCCCTGCTTCAGCTGGCAAGGCTCACTTCCTGCAAGACATCCCCAAGGAAAGGCTGCATGGACCTACCCTGATGCAGCCCTGGGTGCTGAGCAGCCATGTGGAGACCCCTGCCAGTGCTGAGATGCTTACACACTCACTGACTCAGCTTTCCTCCTGCAGTCGGCATCATAGTGTGTGTTTTGTGAGATGGAGGACTTTGTGGATTGGTGTCGGACATATGGGTCAATGTTGGACTTGTGGGTTTGGGCAGCACTGGGTTAGGATGTTTTCTTGATGCGCACTTACCATTTATATAAAACTCTCTCTTATACACGAGTTTCTGTGGATTTGTTTCTCTAAAGGACCCAGACTAGCACAGGGGCCATGCAGTCACATCCAGGCACATGTAAAAAAACAAACCACTCCCGGGTGCTGTACCATTCTCGCAAGCGTTAAGTTCATCGCTGCAGCCATTGTGTCAATTGATCTCTGAGGGTCGTCCTCTTTTGTCGCCGCCCTTCTACTTTACCCAGCGTGATGTCCTTTCTGGAGGCTGGCCTCTCCTGATAACCTGTTCAGGACATGAGACGAAGTCTCCCCATCCTCACTTCCCAGGAGCATTCTGGCTGTACTTCTTCCAAGGTAGATTTGCTTGTTCTTCTGGCAGTCCATGGTTCTTTCAGTGTTCCTCATCAGCACCATCATTTAAATGTATCCATTCTTCCTTAACCCATGGCCAATGTTCACATGCATATGAGCCAACTGAAAATACCATGGCTTAGGGCAGCTGGTCCTTAGTCCTCAAAGTAACATCCTTGCTTTTCAACACTTTAGAGAGGTCTCGTGCAGAGTATTTATCTAATCCAATGCAGCCTTGGATCTCTTGATGGCTGCTTCCATGAGCCTTGAGAGAGTATCCAAGTAAGAAGAGATGTTTGACAATTAGTCTTTTCTCTGCTTATCATGATGTTACCCTAATGGTCCTCCTGAGAGGATGTGCGTCTTCTTTACACTGCATTTTAATATATATGAAAGGCTGCAATTCTTGATCTTCATCAGCAAGTATTTTGAGTCCTCCTCACTTTCAGCAAGCAAGGTTGTATCACCTGCATATCACAGGTTGTTGATAAGCCTCCTCCGATCTTCATGCCTCATTTTTCTTTATGTAGTCCAGCTTCTCTAATTATTTTCCCAACGTATAGATTGAATAACTATGGTGAAAGGATCCCATTCTGACACACACCTTTCCTGGTTTTTCAACCGGTTAGTATTCCCTTATTTTGTTCACCCAACTCTTGATCCATGTGCAAGTTCTGCATGAGCACAACGAAGTCTTCTGGAATTCCCTTCTTCTCAAGACTATTCATCGTTTGTTAGGATCCACACAGTCCACTGACTTTGCATAGTCACATGACTGACACACTGTACTTAAAGGGGTCCTACATAGGGTTTGGAAGGTAGTACATTTTTTCTCTCTCCAACAGTTTCAGTGGTAATTAACTTATTATGTAACTCAATAGCGCAGTCACATCAAGTAGTTGTACAATCATCACCACAGTGAGCTTTGGGACATTTTCTTCCTCCTTGTGCTCATCGTTATTAGTTCCCCATTTCCCCCAACCTCCCCTGGCAAACCCGCAAGAACCATCAAACCCGTTACTGTCTCTGTAGATGTAGCTATCCTGGAATTCGTATAAAGAAAAAATTAAAAGCACAAACAAACAACAACCCCCAAACTAACAAGAATAACAAAGTAAAACAATAAAAACCCCAATAGAAAAAAGAGCAGAAGATAATAACTAGAAATTTAAAATGGATTATAAGGAATATCAACTGATAGGGGGCTAAATTTTGACCCAATCGCATCTAGAACAGTCCATGTTCCTGCACATTCTGCATCATAGCAGGGCTATGTCATAAAAATGAATTGTTCTTAGATTGGAGCTAGAATTCAGGGTAAGCCTCCAATCCATTCACACATCTATGTTTATGTATGTCTTTGGTTCATTTGAGAGACATAATTATCATTTTATGTTAGAGGACATTATCAATCATAACCCTGGGTCATCACTTCCACTGCTATTAAATCAATGCTGACATATAGTAATCCCTAGGGCAAGGGGCTGTAAATATATATGGGGGCAAAAAGCCTCATCTTTCTCCCAAGGTATGGCTGGTGGACTTGAACCACTGACCTTGTGGTTAAGAGCCCAACTCATAACACACTATGCCACCATAGGCTGTAAAACTGTAACCTTTGGGGTTATCTTTTTTACCAGAGATCAATAAGCCACATTGATCTGATCAAATGGTCAATAGCAAAGTCAATCACAGAAGGATGCTCCTAGATATTGAAACATTCTGTAGATAAGCTTGTTAAAGACATTGAAGAACACACGAAAACATTTCTGCCTTAGTTCTTAGAATTTTCTTTGGCTACCAATCCTTTGACAAGTTTGTGAAGAGGACCAATAAAAAACAGCGGATCTCAACCTGTGGGTCACGACCCCTTTGGTGACCGAATGACCCTTTCACAGGGGTCTCTGGATTCATAACAGTAGCAAAATGACAGTGATGAAGTAGCAACAAAAATAATTTTATGGTTGGGGGGGGGGCTACCATCACGAAGAACTGTATTAAAAGGTCGCAGCATTGGTAAGGTTAAGAACCACTGAATAAAAACATCTTAAGGTGTTTTGTAAACTGAAAAGTACTAAAGTTATTTTAATAGTTGTGAATGTTTTATGAAGCCCCTGAATATGCAGAGGATAAACCATCTATCTAATAGTCCTCTGTTGGAACAGTAATGTGGGAAAAGGCAGCAAATATTTATTGAGCACCCAGTGTTTTAGCGTTTAGCCTGCTCTCACTTCCTCCTCCCCCAAAGACCAGAGGCCCAGAACTTGCGTCAGGGATCTGCAAGGCCAGGCTGAAAGCAGAGCATCCTTCATTCGGCTGCTGAGAGAGTTAAGGAGCTAACGTCACATTCTGCTGAAGCCTGGTGCCTGGTGAGCGGGTCAGGCCAGTACACAGCAGTGCTGCTCTGCTATTTGCACACGTTTCTATTTCTCTTACATGGCAGTCAATTTCATCCCATGAAATGCTATTCGCCTCAGACGTCTTTCACAAATCTGATTTTATTTTTCTAACAGTGTCTTGTTCACATCTCACTGAAAAAATGTGGCGGGGGCAGTAGTCTTTAATATGCTACACATATTTTGTAGTCTTTATTCAGTATTAGTTACACAATAAATTGCAGGTCGCATTCTGCCAGTTGTTGTTATCTTCTGATGGGTTCTGATGGCTGTACCTCCACATAGTCGTAGTACAGTAAACCTTGATCCCAAAGTGAGCTCTTGGAAAGATGGCTGTGTCAGGATGGCTAGAAACAGAGGAGCTCGAGTGTCACCCCTGCCTCCTGAAGGTCATAGTTCCCTTCTCTGGATGCTTATGGTATACCTCATTCATTTGCAATTTGACCATTGCACTACTGGTATCTTCTGGGGTGTGTGTGTGTGTTTGCGCGCGTACGCCTGCGTGCTTGTTTTTATTTCTTTTGGGGAGTGAGAGGTTGTTATCTGCACAGCCTAACACTAATATCCATTTGGATAAATGTTTCACTAAATTATCAGAGTAAAACTTGGGGTCCGTGACTACTTCGCTGCAGAAAGGGGATCACAATCAGGGTGTGTGGCACTTAATGACTGCACCACCATGCCTGTCACAGAGCAAGCACACCACCATGGTCAGCTTCTATTAGGACCGTCTTTCGTCACCCTGGCTATTTGAAATAGCATTTGCATTTCTGGGTAAAGTGTGGCCCGATATTTCCACCACCGGGAGAGAACAATCACTCCCAAGCCCTGCCCTTGCCACGGTGACGGTCAGTGGGCTGTGCGCAGCTGCTCCCCAGGCTTGCTTGCTGTCCGTGTGCACTGCGAGGTCATCCCTCTTTCCACTCCAGGTCCATGCAGCTTTCCCAATCCCTGCCACCCGCTCCTTTCGGCTGCTAACCAAACTTGCCTTCCACAGCTCGCTCATTCATAGTGCCGTGTCCTTTAGGTGGAGTCTCTGACCAAGAACTACCCACATGAGTCTCTCTCCATACCCTAAACAGAGCGCACAAACATTCCTGGAGGTCATGGCCACAGCCCGTGCCCAGTGTCTGTAGATGATAGCACTAGGCTCAAGCATCTGCGGCGCATGGATTGTTAAATGTCAGCTCTTGGGCATACGTCTGGCAGGCATTTGGAGCCTGGTTTGTGGTTGTGTCCCTGTGGAGAACATTTGTATTGGTTTCTGTCAAGTGTCCCTTGGGTCCAGCCAGGGACCGTGTCTGATCATTTCTCAGCCAGGTGTTCCAGGATGACTCTAGTGGTGAACTGGAACCCCCAGCCTGAGTGAGGGTGACCGACTGTTGTTGAGGGTGACCCCTTGTGACCCCATGCGAGTCTGATGAGAACTGGGGTCACAGGGTGTTCAGTGGCCAGTGTTTCAAAAGTCAGGCATGGCCTTTGTTGAAGGACTCAAACCGTGACCTCTTGGTTGGTAGCCAAGTGTTGGCCATTGCCACCACCCTGGGACTCCCGAGTGATGATGAACTCACCAGAGGAATGGAAGCTGGAAGGATCAAAAAAGATCCTAAGCCAGGGGACCAGCTGGGGTGGGGGGGGGGGTGGAGGTTCTTTGGTGTATCTGTGAGTCCATCACCACATTCTTCTGTTCAAAGGAAGAAGTACCAGCATGGGCCGGCCAGTTTGTCACACTGGAGTGGCTTGTGTGGAGGCACGATGTTAGGAGTGATGACACTGGCGTTTCAAACAGCAGCAGGGTCACCCCCAAATGAAGAGGTTTCAGCAGAGCTTCCAGACTCAGAGCAGACAATGAAGAGTCAATAGGATGTCCTCTTAGGGGAATTAGCCACTGAAAATATTATGAATGGCAGCCGAGCTGTCAGATAGAACCGGAGGATCAGCCCTCAGAAGGTCCCACAAATATGACCGGGGAAAAGCTGCTCTCTCAGAGTAGAGTCGATTGTAATGCTCTGAATGGAGCAAGGCTGCCAGGAGCAAAGTCTCCTGGACCTTAATTTGCTGACAGGATACAACTCAAAATGAGAAGGAACAGCGACAAACGTCAAGCAATCAATGGAGCTTGGAAAGTCAAAGTTCGAATTTGGGAAAACCAGAAGTTGTCGAAGATGGAACAGAACATATGAAGATTGGTATTGTAGGTGTTAGTGAGCTATATGGACTGGTATTGAACATTGAGAAGCAAGCAGTCATATGGTTTACTCTGCAGGGAATGACAGATTCAAGAGGAATGAGGTTGCAATTACTGGCAAAAAAGGACTTTGCAAAATCTACCTTGAAGTAAAATGCTGTCTGTGAATATCGATCCCAACACAAGGAAATCAAGTCCATACGACAGTTCAAATTTATGCGCCAACTACCAAAGCGAGTCACGAAGAAAACGAGGAGTTGTTTTTGTTGTTGGTTTGAAATGAACTTGTCACTTTGTCACTCAACACTGCAAGCCCATTTCAGTTTTAGATTTCCTTCCCCTCCTACCCATCCCACCCCCACCCGCAATCCCCCTTTTATTGAGCCACTCAGACCAGTGTTTAGGTTTGAGGGATAAGGAGTCTGGAGAGACTTTTTTTGGTTTTTAAAGAAACACAGTTTATATACTTAATATAGTCTCCCTCCCCTCTCCTGTTCCTTCCCCATCTCTGGCTGCCTCATAGTCACCAAGTGTTGGCTTCTGTTGTATAAACCATTTTCTTTGTTTTTCCTTGTAATAATGGTGCTATTAAATATTTATCACTGTAAGATTGGATTATTGGTATTTTTTCCTTGTTAAGATGATGCTTTCTATAGATTTTATAAATTAGCCTTTTATTTGATGTATTATGACTGAGTACTTTCCCCCCCAATCTGTGGGTTCTCTGTTGATACTTTTGATGAAGTCTTTTGGTGTGCATAGGCATCGTATTTTCAGTAGGGCCCAGTTATTATCTTGTCTTCAATATTGAGGATATTTTAATTATATTTGATAGTGTTATGCTTTGTATTAGGGTCATTAAATTTTGTCCCCATGTTGTCCCTAATGGCCTTTATAATAGTGTGGTTTATATTTAAGGTCTTTGATCCATCTTAAGTTTGTTTTCATTCATGGTGTGAGGTATGGGTCCTGTTTCATGTGTTTTGTAGGTGAAGATCCATCTTTCCAGCATCATTTGTTAAAAGGCTGTGTCTTCCCCATTTACCACCCTTATGAAAGATTAGCTGTCTACAGGTACAGTAGAGCACTTTTTGGGTTCTCAAGTCTAGTCCATTGGGCTTCATATCCATCATTGTACCAGTCGCAGGCTGTTTGATTACTAAGAAATTGGAGAATGCTATCAACTTCTTCAGTTTAACACTGATCACACTGGAATTTTGAAAAGATCTCAAGAACAGACTTGATGCACAGGGCAATTCATGGTCTGTTCCACAGTCGACTTCTAGCCTCATTTTAACTGCTGATATTGAGCTTCTCCATCACCTCTTCCCACAGATGTAGTCAATTTGACTTCTCTGCATTCCTCCTGGCGAGGTTTACATGTGTAGTCACCGTTTGTGTTTTTGAAGAAATGTACGTACATGGAAAAAGTTGTTGGTCTCGCAAAATTATATCACAGCATCGCCAGTTTCATTTCTATTGCCAAGACCTTATTCGACAACTACAGTCGCTTCCTCTCCCCCCCAACTTTTGCATTGCAATCGCCAATAATGATCTATGCGTATTGATTGCATGCGATCAATTTTAAATGGAAGAAGTTGATAAAAATTCTTCCATTTCTTTGTAATCACCTGGTGACCAGATCCCTTTACAAGAGTGGCCTTGGTACTTGAGCACAGCTCCTCATGGAACTGATGCAGGCCTGGGGGGTGCTATCCCTGCTCCGAGTGGCCGAGTGGCTGAGCCAGGACATGAAAGGCGTCCAGCGCCCACACCTGAGTTACACAAGAGATGGAAAGCAAGCGCTTCAAGGAGGCTAGTTCAAGAATAGAATGGCCGTTAGCCTTTATTTAAACTTGCCAATTTCAGAAATACCGTTCCCAACTCCCAGGGAGTCATGCATGTCCCCCTTGGTGTCCCATAACTCCCATCAATTGAAGGAAGCCATTTCCATGGTGGCCAGGGGTGGCTGAGATAGCTGGGGAGTTCAAGGTGAGAACCTACATGCCTAGAAGGCCACAGTGTCCATGTTCAGTGGAATCAACCTCTAAAAAATTTCCAAACTATGACCACACTCACTACGGTTAGTAGGCTAAGTCCTACTACCACTGGCAAGACCCACTTGAGCACGTCAGAGGGGTCTGCTCTAGTCACACGCTTTGAAGGTTTTTGAGGATAGTCAGGTGGCTGTTGTGTATTCCTCTCGACAAAGAAGTAAGGATACATCTGTGGAGGAGGAAACGAAGAGTCAGAGGTTAAGGATCCTGATACCCACACCTGCACACCTCACTTGTTTAGTCCCCACCTGAGAACACATCTTCATGACTCTTTCCTCCTTGTAAGGCTCCTTCAAATACACTGCTAGGATGGGTCTCCCAAGGAGGCAGCCTCCTGCTTGTGTTTCCTTGCCAGCATCTCCCTTTCTTTTTTTTTTTTTAAACATTTTATTAGAGGCTCATACAACTCTTATCACAATCCATGCATATACATACATCAATTGTATAAAGCACATCTGTACATTCTTTGCCCTAATCATTTTCTTTCTTTTTCTTTTTTTACATTTTATTAGGGGCTCATACAACTCTGATCACAATCCACACATATACATACATCTATTGTATAAAGCACATCCGTACATTCTTTGCCCTAATCACTCTCAAAGCATTTGCTCTCCACTCAAGCCCTCTGCATCAGGTCCTCTTTTTTTCCCCTCCCTCCCCACTCCCCCCTCCCTCATGAGCCCTTGATAATCCACAGATTGTTATTTTGTCATATCTTGCCCTACATGGAGTCTCCCTTCCCCCCTTCTCTGCTGTCCATCTCCCAGGGAGGAGGTCACATGTGGATCCTTTTAATCAGTTCCCCCTTTAAAACCCACTCACCCTCCACTCTCCCAGCCTCGCCCCTCACACCCCTGGTCCTGAAGGTATCGTCCACCCTGGATTCCCTGTGCCTCCAGCTCCCATATGCAGCAGTGTACAACCTCTGCCCTATCCAGTCCTGCAAGGTAGAATTCGGATCATGGTAGTTGGGGGGAGGAAGCATCCAGGATCTGGGGGAAAACCAGTATCTCCCTTTCTAAGTGTCCCAGTTTGAAAGGTTGCGCTCCATAATGGGGGACTGATGAGCAACCCATGGAAGAGAAGGCTGGGCAGGCAGATAGAGCAACCTGGGCTTTCCTCTCAGCTACTCTTGGAAAACAACTCTCATCCCAGGAGTGCTCAGGAAATCAGGCAAGGTAGACATGGGTGGACAGCTGTTTCTGGAGTCGATTAAAGGACACCAACGTGAGAAGGGCTGGGGGAGGAGGCACATGGACCTTCCTCCCTGGATTCTTTTCTTCCTCCCACCTCTGTGTTTTCCTCACTCTGACTGGACATTCGTCAAGTGCCTGCTCTGTTGAGCCTGGTGCTCCCAGCGGTGACCGGTATCTGAGGTCTCAGGTGGGACATCTTCTCTCATTGTCCAGTAGGCAGAGAAGACAGGCACCAAAACCATCACACCAGAAAGAAGAATGACAGGGTCTCATGAGAAGTACCAACAGAAAGGAGCAAACAGCGCAGGTGAGTGTCTGGGGGCTGGGGAAAGTAATTGATGATAAAGTAGATCTCAGAGAGGGAAACGTCTGAGCCTGGGAGAACATGAACAGAGGCGGAGTTGGGGGGGGTGACCCTCTAAGAGGAGATACTGACAGTCGTCATAGCACAGATAGAGGCAACTGTGGGGTTTGGCTGGAAAGTTAGTCCATATGGTAGTTATATAATCTGGTGTCAATTTGGGACTTCAGAAGATTAAGAGTGAAAGAGTGGAATCTAGTCTGTCAATCGGGCCATAGCCAATAAGGCTTCTGGGTGGGCATGGCTTTCTCCTGAGGGTTCTGGGAACTCCTGTATTTTCCTCCTTGGAGGTGGGAGATATTCTCGGTTCATTCCCTGAGAGATGTTCTACTGACAAGACACATGGCACCACACTGATAGAGCCAGTGCCCTGGGAGCTGGAGAAGCCACATGGATTAGCTTACAGTGCCACTGGATCCACAGGACTTCCCACCCACTGGTCTGTGATATTCCTGCATCTGGCATCATTGTATGTGTTTCGTGAGTCTGAAGGGCACACTATACATTGGTATTGGACATATGGCCTAATATCAGACTTATGGACTTGATCTGGACTAGACTGGGATGTTTTCTTAATGTACGATTGCTCTTGCATATAAAGCTCTTTCTTATACACATGTGTGTCCATGAATATGTTTCTCTAGTCTACTTGGACTAACACAGTCCATTTGCCAGGAGCACAGAGAGTGTGAAAGGCAGTAGGGGGAGGTGAGCCTTCCCTCTGGCCGCTATTCCAGAGGGAGTAAGGGATCAAGGAAGGATTCTGAACAGCTGGGAAAAGCCTGGGGTTACTTTGAAGCAGCAAGTGAGGGATGGATAGAGAAGGGAGGGAGGAGGAAAGTTGAGAAGACAAGTCAGGGACCATGTCAGTGATCCAGGTAAGGGTCGTCCATGCCCTGACAAGGGGTGAGCAAGAAGATTATGAGCTCTGAGAATATACGTGCTGTCTTATTTATCTTTGCCTTCTCATTCTTAGCTCCTCGTAGTGCCTGGCATGGGAAATAGCTGCCCTACACCTTTTTCAAGACAGAATCTGTCAGGTCCTTAAGATGTGATGGTGATTTGGTTAAAGCATTTACACCTGTCCTATTAGGGATTTCTAGGGTTTTGCATCCAATCATTTGGACAGGTGGGCATGTTGCCTTAGAAGCAACATCATTTAACTCCTCTTTACTCAAAGCTGAACACCAGCATGTGAGAAATCTGCTACCATCACCTTCTGGTACTCCCACATCCATCTTCTTCCTGTCACTCTTAGAGGCTGATGATCCACAAGTCTGGATCCAAGACAGGTGGAAAACGCAGCGGAAAGGGAGTTTGGTCCATGGGAATAAGTGCCCTTCTTCTCAGGACCCCATAGACACATGGGGGAGCTGCAAGTCTATTCTATGGCCACTGCTCAAGAAGAGGGGAGCAATGAGTGATGACACTGGACCCAGAATGGAAACTTGGCCTCCTAGATTAAAGTAGGCCCCTCTGCTTTTATTGGTGCTAAAGGCTTACTGAGCCTCATGTAGTTATTCCTTTTATGACCTTTGGAACATATATTGTTCACCAATATTTTCTACTGTTTAGGTTTTTTATGAAGTTGTTATTGCAGTTTTAGTACATGCAACTGCCTGGCAGGGACCTATGATTAAGTAAATCTGTAGAAACAACCCTCACCCCATTGATTCTACCACCAGAGTCCACGTGAGACATTTGTACCACACAATTGTATCAAAATCCACATTAGAAAATAAAGAAATGTGTAAGAACAAGGCTTAACTTACAATAAGTAGTAAAAAGAGTACTTTGGACAGAGACCAATAGCAGCTTGAAACCTGCGGTCGACATAGAAGACAGCACCACCCAGAAATAAACCCACTTAAAGCAGTATTCAAAATGAAATGAACTTACAATACTGAAAATAGGGAACTACGTGTGTGTATCATCCACAATAAAGACAACTACAAGGGGAACAGAAGGAAAAGTATAGCTATAAAACATTCAAATGGAGAGGAAGGCAAGTAGCTCTCAGGAAAGAAGAGACTATATTAAAATTGGAATACAAATAAAAAATAACCTCAAAGAAAATGGAAAACTTCATCCAAATTAAAAAGACCACAAAAAAGTAGTTAATAGGACAATAACAGCAACAACAACAAAAGCAATAAAGCCCAGAAACAAAAGGGACTCACTCAGCAGATAGATTTATGAGGAACATAGAAAACAATCATACCTCAAAAATAGACACAGAAAATGACAGAAATAAATTCATCTATATTGACAAAGGTATGGAAGTTGATGAAATGTAACAGTCAAGAGACAGAGAGCAGTAGAATGGGTAAAAAAAATAGGACCCATTAATATGGGTCCTTAAGCACAATGACAAACATAGACTAAAAATTGAAGGGTGGAAAATAATCAAGCTAATGACAATAAGAAAAAAGGGGGAAGAGGCAATATTAATCTCTGATGAAATAGACTTCAAGGCACAATTCTTCATGAGAGAAAAAGAAAGACATTGAATAATGCCTGAAGTGACCATTGATGAAGACAAAACATAATAAACAGCTAATCACCCAAAGACTCTGAACGTACATTAATCAAACTCTTTTGGATTAGAAGAGAGAAATAGACAACACTACAAGAATCTTAAGAGATTACAATATATTACTCTCCAGGAAGGACTAAACAACAGGAAATCAGCCCAATAAAGACACAGAAGGATAAAATATCACAATTAAACAACTGGACCTCCTAGACATACACAGAAAACTTCACCCAATAGCGACAGTATACATTTTTTTCCAGTACACATGGAACATTCTCTAGACAAGCTTAGTATACAAAACAAGTCTTAATAATTTACAAAATATCAAGAGATTTTCTCAGACCACAATCCTATTGCTGTTAGGTGGCATTGAGTCTATTCTGATCCATAGTGAGTCTATGCACGATAAAACAGACATTGTCTGATCCTGTACCCATCCTCACAATCATTCCTATTTTTTAGCCTAATGTTGCAGCAACAGTGTGAATACATCCTTTGAGGGCCTTCCTCCCCTTTGCTGCCCCTATACCCTTCCTAACATGATGTTCTTCGCCAGGGACTAGTCTCTCCTGACAACATATCCAAAGTGTATAAGATGAAGTCTCACCATCCTTGCTTCTAAGGAGCACTTTGGTATATTTCTACCAAGGCAGATCAGTTTGTCCTTTCAGCTGTCCATGGTATTTTCAGTATTTTTCTTCAGCATCACATCAAATGTATTTATTCTCCTTTGGCCTTCTTTATTCAGTGTCCAGCTATCACATGCACAATTAAGATACCATGACTTTGGGCAGGCACATCTTACTCCTCAAAGCTCTAAAGAAGCCTTGTGCAGCTGATTTACCCAATAAAACTCACATTTTGATTTCTTGACTACTGCTCCAATGACTGTGGGTCTAAGAAAGATAAAAGGTTGACAACTTCAATCTTGTATCCATTTATAGTTACCAATGGGTAACTAAATTTCCAATTGAAAGGATTTTGATCTTCTTTATCCTGAGTTGTAATCTATAGTTACCAATGGGTAACTAAAGGTCTAATTGAGAGGATTTTGATCTTCTTTATACTGAGTTGTAATCTATACTGAAGGCTGTAATGCTGGCTATTCATCATGGAGTGCTTCATGTCCCCCTCACTTTCAGCAAGCAAGGTGGTGTCATCTGCATCTTGCAGGTTGTTAATAAGCCTTCCTCCAATCCTGATGACACATTATTCTTCATATAATCCAGCTTCTCTGGTTATTTGCTTAGCATACAGATAGAATAACTATGATGAGAGTAGACAACCGTGACACACACCTTTTCTGATTTTAAACTATGCAGTATTTCGTTGTCTGTTCACACTGCTTCCTTTTGATACAGGTACAAGTTCCTCATGAACACAATGAAGTCTTCTGGAATTCCCATTCTTCTCAAGATTATTCATAGTTTGTTATGATTTACACAGTTCAATGCCTTGGCATAGTCAAGGAACCACAAGTAAACATCTTTCTGGTATTCTCTGCTTTGAACCAAGGTCCATCTGACATTAACAATGATATCCCTTGTTCTTCATCGTCTTCTGAAGCTGGCTTAAATCTCTGACAGCTCCCTGTCAATGCAGTGCTGAAGCTCTTGTTGGATGACCTTCAGCACCATTTTACTTGCATGTGATATCAATGGTATTTTTTTTTTATAATTTGAGCATTCTGTTGGGTCAACTTCCTCTGGAATGAGTACAAATATGAATCTTTTTAGGCCAAAAAGTTATCTTCCAAATTTCCTGGCATAGATGAGTGAGTGCTTCCAGCATTCCCCAGCTCACTGAAACATTTCAATTGATATTCCACAGATTTCATGATCCTTGCTTTTGGCTCATGCTTTCAGTGCAGCTTGAACTTCTTCCTTCAGCACCATTGGTTCTAGCTCATATGCTGCCTCCTGAAATGTGGAATGTTGACTAGTTCTTTTTGGTACAGTGACTCTATTCTTTCCATCTTCTTCTGATGTGTACTGCATCATTCAATATTTTTTCTGTACAATTCTTCAAGGTTGCAAATCGAGGCTTGAATTTTTTCTTGAGCTCTTTCAGTTTCAGATATGCTGAGCATGTTCTTGCTTCTATATCAAGGTCTTTACACATTTCACCGCAGTATTGGACTTTGCCTTTCTGAGCTGTCCTTTGAAATTTTCTCTTTACCTCTTTGACTTCAACATTTCTTCCATTTGTTTTAGCTACTCTCAGATTACGAGCAAGTTTCAGAGTCTCTTCTGACATCCAAGGCAGTCAAAGTGATGCTGAAGAAGAACAAAACAGGAGGCCTCTCACTTGCCAACACCAAAATCTACTACATAGCCATGGTAGCCCAAACAATCTGATGCTGGTACAATAGCAGATACGTAAACCAATGAGCCATAATAGAAAACCCAGAAATAAATCCATCCACCTACAGACAACTGGTCTTCAACATTGTGGCAGTTACATAATTTCATGTCAACTTGAAGATATATAAAAGTGTAGGGGTGGAATTTAGCCTGTCAGTCACGCCAGCCCAATGACCTCACTTGGAGGTGCAACTGAGATATATAGGTTTCTAGAGGCCAGCCTCTCTCTCTTGCTCTTTCCCTTGACTTTCCTGCTTGCAGGCCACCCTGAGAGTTGCTGGAGCCCTGTCATATTTTCCACCAACCTTGGAGCCACATGACTTTGCCTCTGATCTTCCAGCCTCTGATCTTCCAGCATTCTGCATCATTGCCCATGGCAATGTGAGTCTGAAGAGGGACTTAGGGACTACTATTGGACTTACAGACTTGAGTTGGACTTGGCTGCGGTGTTTTCTTGATATATAATTACTTCTCGATATAAAGCACTTTTGGACACATACATGAGTGTCACTGGATTTGTTTCTCAGTCAACCTGGCCTAACACAAACATTAATTGGGGATGAGAGAGTCTCTTCAGCAAATGGTGCTGGCAAAATTGGATTTCCATTCACAGAAGGATAAAACAGTGCTTATTTGATACCCCCAATACAGAAACATACTCAAAATGGAGTAAAGACCTACATGCAAACCTTAGAACTATAAAAATCATCAAGGAGACAATAGGAACAAATTTAGGGGCCCTCATACAGGACACAAACATACTAATAAAATAATTTTAAAAAACCACAGCAGAAAACAAAATAGTTAACTGGAACTTTCTAAAAATAAGACACTTATATGCATCAAAGACTATCGATAGAGTAAAAGAGAACCCACAGACTTGGAAAATACAGGCAATGATACATCAGATGAGGGATTAATTCTGCAACCTACAGAAAACTGCAACACCTCAACAAGAAATAGACATTTTAATGCAATTAAATATTTTAAAATAAAAAATTTAAAAGGCATTTTTAATGCAGTTTATAAATGAGCGGAGGACATGGGCAGACTGTTCACCAAAGAAGCCCTCCAGGCAGTCAACAAACATACACAGAAAAGCTGACCATCAGTCATCTGAGAGACGCCAATCAAAACAATCTTGAGTTGCTAGTTCACACCCGCATTGATAGCAAAGTGAACAATAAAACAGGAAATAATGAATGCTGGAGCGGGTGTGGAGCAATTGGAACTCTCATACACTGCTGGTGGGATTGTAACACCGGATAACTACTGTGGAAAGTGATGGGGCGCTTTTTCAAATACCCTTTGTCTGGGGAATGTACTCTAGAGGAGTGAGCGCCACAGACGAGCAGAGAGATGCACTCCCATGGCCACGGCAGGGCTGTTCACAAAGCATAACAATGTAAACACACTAAATGTCCACCAGTGGAATGATAGATCAATAAACTTGTACAAACACGCACAATGGAATGCTATGAGCTGCCAGAGAATAATCATGAAGCCGTGAAGAACCTCAAGGCATGGATGGATTTGGAGAACATTATGATTAGTAAAATAAAACCATCACAAGAGGAAAAATAAACCATGAGACCACTGTTATAAAATGAAAAATCAACACAAAGGATTTTAGACTAAGAAATAGACTTTTCTGGTCACTAGGGAAGGAAGGGAAGGGGGTGAAGAAAGGGAGACAGAGATGAGAGGGTGCACCATCGTTAAATTGGATGGTGGGGAGGACAATATTATATAGACCGGAGAAGGGGGAAAAGCAAGGTGGGTACGGCCAGGGATATGGAGATTTGATAAGCAGTTTTAATTGTTGAATGCAAAAATGGTGATCTGAAATGTATACTCCCAACTAATCCACATAAAAATTTTAAAATTTCCATATTTCATTACTAAAACACATGGTATATCAAATATTTCAAAGTTTAAAATAATTCCATCATGAAGAGATTAAAGAGTCATAGCTATGACCTATAAAACTCACTACCATCGTCGATGCCAACTGATACCGAACCTAGAGAACAACGCAGAACTGATCCTGTATGCTTCTGAGACTGGAACTCTTTAAGGAAGTAGAAAGCCTTATTTTTCTTCCAAGCAGTGGCTGGTGGTTTAGAACTGCTGACCTAGTGGTTAGCAGCCTAATTCATAACTACTGCACCACCAAGCTCCTCATGCCCTAGTAAAGGAGGCTCCAACTCCCCCGAAAGTTCACTTGATTCCAACATACTCAGCAGTTCCACAGGGACAAGGCCTGGCCCTTACTGAGATTAAACCTCTGCCATCCGATGGATTCTGACTCACGGTGGCCCGGTGGCCCAAGAAGGCAGGGGAGAACTGCCCATAGGGTTTAGGGGCTGAACGTATTATTCAGGGCAGAGCATTACATAGGCCCCCTGAGGAGGGCTTAAACTGCCAACCTCCCAGTTGCAGCCAGGCACTTTGTCCACTCCGCTACCAGGACTCCGAAAGGAAGTTCAAGGCGATGAGAACATGAACCTGCCCCCACCCCTAGGCTTGAAGTGAAGCTTAACAACCACATATTCTTCCTTAAAAGGAGCCCCTGAGCTGAGTCCTCGCCCAGGTTCCACCAGCAGCCCCCCTGTCTCCTCCACGTCCCCCTCACAGCTCTGGGCTCTCCATTTGCCACTCCTATCACAGAGCCTATCTCTGCGGGAGCACCACTAAGCCTGCTCTGAGGTCTCTGACCACCACTCTGAGCCCGGCTGGCTGCTCATCCTCCCCCCAGCCCGCAGTCAGAACAGCGGCTGTGAACATGAGCCTTCTTGCTGTGCTTCTGCCCCGCCCATGTCCCTTCTCAAAAACCCACCTCTCTCACCACCCCTCCCCCCTGAGCTGCTTTTCCCTGTGCCCTCCTGCCTCCCTGGAGCCCTCTCCCACGGCTCCATGGCTGACATTGGGTGCCAGGCGTGTGGGGAAGGTGGGCAGTGTGGAGCCCTGGTGGTGGGTGCAGGGAAGAGGGAGCCACGTTCTGGGTTCTGGAGAGGGACAACAGCAGGTGCTTCTGGATTACCTTGGTGGGGCAGGAGATGGGGATCACCGCTGCCAGGTTCAGAGTATTGGACTTCATTCTTAAAGGCTGAAGCTGGTAGGGAGGAAAAGAGAGGTGGGTACAGTCATTTTGTTCTGACCAAGTGACCAAGCCCTGGCTGCCTAGTGCAGTGGGTGGAACTCGGACCTGGATGCCAGCGAGCCTGGCTGCTCCTCCCGGCTCTGCCAGTGGTCGGCTGTGTGGCCTGGGTTGGGTGGGTGGGTCTCTTAGCGTCTCTAAGCTCCCGCTCCCTTACCAACTCTGAATACATAGGCTTAACTACAGAGGCTTAAACTGCCTGGCACAGTGCTGGCACATGGGACACCCTGAGCAAGTGCGAAGTGTCTGCCTCCCATGCACTGCTGAGAGCCCCTGGCCCAGCCCTAGTCCAGAGAAGAGGGAGATGGCCCGGCTGAGCACGATCACATGGGTGTATTGTTTTAAAAGGACAGTCTCCGCAGCCAGCACGTCTCTCATTGAGGCCCCTCCCAAAGGGAGGCCCAGGACAAGGCACCCCGCTGCAGGGGTGGGAGGGCCAGCCCGAGATGAGTACCCAGGGAACCAGGGCACCTGCTGCCTCTGTTTACCATATTGGCCCAGAGGGCCCTGGAGAGCTGGGAATGGAATTTCTGATTTGGGTGGATGCAGTCTGGGGCGAAGAAGGACGTGTCCGGGCGTCCGTCCTGCGGGGAGAAACACAGTCCTCAAGAGGCCGTTGGCTCTGGTGGGCCTGGCCCCTGCTCTACCTGTTAGTCCCTCCTCCCCCAGGGGTGCTTGGAGACTGGTCCTCCCCAGGCCTGCAAGCTCAGGATGGAGCAGAGAGATCCGGAGCAGGTAGCCTCAGGGCCCACACCAGCCCCTTACTGCTGCCACAGCAACCTTACTGCACCCAGAGCACCCGTGTACATGTGCACGCTGTCACAGGATGCCTTCAAGGTCAACAGAAACAAACCCACCGCCATTGAGTTGATTGCAACTCATGGGGACACCACGGTCACCTCGCCACACAGTCCTGTAGGACTGTCCTGACTCTAATCCTTACGTCAGCCGATCGCCCGGTCTTGCTTCCGTGGTGCCACTGGGTGGTTTGGAATGAACGGCCCAGTTTCAGGTCAGTCTTCATGTGTCAGTCAGTCATTCGCACCCCTAGGGCCTTGTGACCTGAGCTTATGCCACAGGTGCTGGACCAGGCTCCTTGACTCTGAGGAAACCTGGCCAGCCACCTGGGAAAACCTCTTGGCAGTGCTCGTCCAGCTGGCCCTTGGGATCTCGGGGTGGGGGTGGGGGGTGAGAATCTAGGCCGGCTTGGGCACTGCCGATCCCAGAGCCATGTGCCTCCTGACTCCTGTCTCCATGACTCCGGGGCACAGGCCTCTCTCCTGAAAACTCTGGTCCAGTGAGGAGAGGGCCTGAGGACAGAGGCTCTGGTGAGCAGAAGCCAGCCCTCCCCTGGCCCTTTCTCTGATCTCTTCTGTTTAGAGTGGACGCATCAGGCAAGGAGCACGGCCAGGGTGCACACAGGGAATACAGAAACCATTCTTGGTAACTGAAGATTCAGAGAGCATGGGAGGGCGGGCATCAGGGGGGCAGGGAAGGAAGCTGGTCACCATGTAAGGACTTGTGGTTGTGTTGGCTCTGCCCCTTCAGGACAGACACTGCTGGTCCTGGGCCCTCCTTGTGATGGGCGGTCTGTTTGCGTCCACTGCTCCAGCTACTGTCAGTCCTCATGAGGGGCTCCCTCATGTCACTGACCCCTCCTTGATCACCCAGGCGACCTCTCACTCCCCACGGGGCTTTAACAAAGCCACGTCCCAGCTCTGGGCCTGTGATGGGCAGTGGGCAAGGTCTAGTGTCTGAGAAGCACTGTTCCCAGGGGGATACCACATCTCCAACCAAACCCGCTCACACTGAGTGTGTCCATTCTGATCTGCAGCAAACTTCTACAGGGACCCAAGGCTGTTCGTCCTCATGGGAGCAGACAGCCTCATCTCCCTGCAGAGGAACAGCTAGTGGATTTGAACCGCTGACCCTGAGGTTAGCAGTACCTAGTAGGTGTCCCATAGAACAGCTGCTGTCTTGAGTCCTAATGGAAAGTTCCCTCGGGCTGCACCCCCCAGAGCAGAGTGTGGAGAGCAGCTTTCTCCTGCCTGGTCCTTCCCATGTTGCCCCCCCCTACACACACACACACACATACACACACACACACACACACACGTACACACACTTATGGAAGTACTTGGGATTCTCCCAAGCTTCTTTCCCAAATGGAGCATGGCAGGCTCTCCCCAGGAGCCCCGTGGGTGCGGGCAGGGAGTGCACCTGTTGATTTGGAACCCGGAGGTTTTGGAAGAAGGGCTGCAGGACCACGGAGAAGTCTTTTCGGGTGTCGTATCGGCCTGAGTCCACCAGCTGACGCATTCTGTCCTGCAGAACATACTGTCAGTTCAGCATATGCAATTGCTGTGCTGGGACGCTAGGTCACGGCCAAAGGTGGTGGACAGCATGCGTGACAGCCTTGCCCCCATTTCCCAGGCCAAGGGCAGTGTTCAGCCTGTTATTTCCTTAAGATCACAAACACATTTTGCTGTAACTTTCCTTCCAGACAATTGGAAGTAGGTGAACGGTGGAAAGAGGTCTCCTTCATGGACTTACCTGGTAAGCTTGGGTGAGGATGTCTAAGGGTTCAAACTTCCCTTTCTGGTCCAGAACGCAGTTACAGAGAACCCTGAACAAAGGGAGGCAGGAGAACCCAGAGCTGAACCCCAGACCATGCAGAGGCGGGGCCTCGGGTGGGTCTGGCTTTGGTTACAGGGAGGGTGACTTCTGGGAGCCCAGGCCCAGTGTGGTTAGCTAGCACGTGTGCTGTGTGGTTGGACGCAATGCCTGGGGCAGGTTGTCAGCCTGGCAGGGGCACAGGATCCAGTCCCTCAGGAACGTGGAACGTGAGCAAGCACATACTCATGTGACAAATGACCAGCTGCCGGCTGCAGGCACTAGGCTTACATGGAGCAGATGAATCAGGCAGAGCCAATCCACCATGGCATGGAAATAAAAATGCATCGGAACTGGTCTTTGGCGGTCATGACCCTTGTGTCCCCAGAGACCACCTTAGACCGCACTAGCCTCCTTCCTCGTTACCACCTGTCCACCACCTTGCTTCTATCACGAGGCATTTCCTGCCTCTAGAAGATCCGTCGCATATTACAGAGCTAAGGTGGTGTTAGCATGGTGCACAGGAGACTGGCTGCAGAAGTGTCCGTTCAATGAACATCCTCTGTACGTTATAAAGGGGAACGGAACACACACTCACGGACCCCCACCTGGCTGAAGAAACGCACTCTCCCAGGTGTAAGTTCCCTGTGGGCCCCTCCCGCCCCAATTCCCTTCTTCCCTCTAAAGGCCAAGGCTGTTCTGAAGCTGAAGCTGTGCTTCCTCTCCTGGTGTGTGTCCTGCCTTCCGCTGCATTTTCAGCACACGTGCCGCCCGCCCTGTGCTGCCCCTTCTGAGGCCTGGCCTTCAGCCTCTCAGACACCAGCCTTTGTCCCAGCCTGCCCCCAGGACCAGGAGACTCCTGCCTGGCACCTGGAGGCTGGGTAAGGGAGGTGGGAGGGAGCAGGGACATGGCTCTGATCTCTAGGAAGGGGTGTCCTGGCACAAAGGCCCCTCAAAAGGCTTGGCTACCTGGACGGACAAGACAGGAAGACTCTGAGGAGTCCCTGGCACATGTGAGTGAGACCAAGGTGAACACGTGTCCCCCAGGTGCCAGCACCTGCCTACCTGGCCTGCTGCACTGGGCACCTGTCCTGGTTCTTCAGGAATACCTCTCGAATGGCACTCGGGCTCATGAAGTCCACGAGGTTGACCAGGGCTCTGGGCACCTGCGAGCAAACCCAGAGATGAGGGAGGAGCCCAGGGGCTGCTTCCTCCAGCTGCCTTGGTGAGCTGAGAAGTGGGAACGGGCTGGGGG